>NC_086177.1:62184166-62532500 GCF_023053635.1 Elgaria multicarinata webbii
TCTGACAGACAAAAGAAACTGCTTTATACTGCCAAAATCATTGCTCCATGCAGCTCCATGCAGCCTGCTCTGTTTAGCTGTGGTTCTTCAGGGTCTGAGGCAGGGGTCTTTCCCCGGACTTGCTAAGATCCCTTTAACTGGAGATGCCATGAATCAAATTTGCAAAACATGTGATCTGTTACAGTATGTTCTAGTACTTCCTTTAACATTGACTTCCAATGTCTCACACGCCCATCGTGTGCCCATCTAAGTGTGTACCAATTTTCGCATCGAAGTGCAACATCCCAGAAATGTCTCCTTGTAATAAAAGGAGGCATTTCTAGCCTGGGCATAGTAATGGACCAGATGAGGGCTAACAAACTGAGACTCAATCCAGACAAGATGGAGATACTGTTAGCAGTTGGTTCATCTGTCTAGTGAGGTGATGCTTGCCCTGTCCTGGACGGGGTTGCACTCTCCCTAAAGGATCAGGTCCGTAGTTTGGGGGTGCTCTTGGATCCAGAACCGTCACTTGAGGCACAGGTGAACTCAGTGGCAAAGAGCACCTTTTATCAGCTTAGGTTGATATACCAACTACGCCCTTAACTGGACAGAGATAGCCTAGCTACAGTTATCCATGCTCTGATAACCTCTCGTTTGGATTACTGCAATGCGTTATATGTGGAGCTGCCTTTGAAAACAGTCCGGAAACTTCAGCTGGTACAAAACAGGGCAGCACGGTTACTAACAGGGACTGGCTGGCGAGACCACATTACGCCAGTCCTTTTACAACTTCATTGGCTGCCAGTCCAGGTCCAGGCCTGATTCAAAGTGCTGGTATTAACATTCAAAACCCTAAATGGTTTGGGGCCAGGTTATTTGAAGGAACGCCTCCTCCCATATGTACCTGCCGGGACCTTAAGATCATCCACAGCGGCCCTTCTCCGTGAGCCCCTGACAAAAGAAAGTGAGGCAGGTGGCTACTAGGAGGAGGCCTTCTCCGCTGTGGCACCCCGGCTGTGGAATTAGCTCCCCAGAGAGGTCTGCCTGGTGCCTACACTGTACACCTTTCGTTGCCAGCTGAAGACCTTTTTATTCTCTCAGTATTTTAACATTTAATTTTAACTTAAATTTAAATTTTACTGTTCTAATTCTGTATTTTAATCTTATATCAATTTCTGCTGCGTGGTTTTATCCTGGTTGTGCTTTTTATACTGTATTTTGTATTTGTGTTTTTAGAATGTTGGTTGTTTTATTATGGTTTTAATTTTTGTGAACCACCCAGAGAGCTTCGGCTATTGGGCAGTATAAAAATGCAATAAATAAATAAATAACATTTTGCACTTCTACTCATTTAGTCTCAACTAAGTAGTTAAAATGGTGGTGGGCAGACATCAGGCTTGTGGGAACTTCTTAGTGTTTTATAGATCCCCGAGTTCCCCCAACTGTAGGAAGGTATATAATATTGGCAGGTTGGGGGAGCACCAGTATACACAGAGTTTAGGAACAGGCTACCTCTGAGTGGGACTGGCTTTTGTATCAGAATTGATTTATAGTCCGTAGGCACAAACCATCCCCACTTCTGGTCCCCCCAGCCCCCGCACCAGTTTTCTTTTTTTCAGAGGCTCAGTTTAGGGCATGGGAGAGTCTTTTTGTGACTATTACCTTATGGCAGCCTAATGGGAAGGCCCATAGCTCAGAGTGATAGAGCACATGCCTTAAATGCAGAGGATCCCAGGTTCGATCTCCAGGTAGGGCTTGGAAGAAATCCTGCCTGAAACCCCAGAGAGACACTGCCAGATGGACCAAGGGTCTGACTCAATATAAGGCAGCCTCCTATGTTCCACAACCTGTTACTAGGGTTGGCTTGAGTGTCTGACTAGGTCTAGGTGTCTGGCAGACACCCCCCCTGGACCCATTAGGCGCTCCTGGTGCAAGTGCAGACTTGGGCCTGTGAGGCACATAGAGCGCTCAGCAGACAACTGCCCCTTTGCTCCAAAATTGTGTGCTTACCTTGTGTCAATAGTGGGGTAATTTGGGCGCAAAGGTGCAGGCGGCTGCAAAGCACGCACTGGGGCAAGCTGAGTCTCAAATGGGGCAAGCAGCCGCCGAGGCATGAATGGGGGAGTCCCCCCCACCTGTTAATCTTCCAATTTGTTGGACAACAACCTCCAGCATACCCAATAATAATAACAACAACAACTATTCTAATTATCTTTCCTATTTACAGTGGTTAGAGAAATTTTGCACAAAACAATTTAAAGGGAAAAACTTGGGCAGATATTTTTCCTAGTTACTGCAAGCATCCACAAGTGAATGAAGGCTGATGCCAGAAGCGTAGGTAAATGATGGAACTCACTACCACAAGATGTAGTGATGGCCACCAATCTGGATGGCTTCAAAAGGGGATTGGATAAATTCCTGGAGGCAAAGGCTATCAATGGCTACTAGCCCTGGTGGTTGTGTGCTATCTGCAGTATTCGAGGCAGTAAGCCTGTGTGAACCAGTTGCTGGGGAACATGGGTGGGAGGGTGCTGTTGCACCATGTCCTGCTTGTTCATTACTGGCCGATGGCTGGTTGGCCACTGTGTGAACAGAGTGCAGGACTAGATGGACCCTTGGTCTGATCCAGCCTGGCACTTCCTTATGTTCTCATAATACTTACATGTTGTGTAGTCCTGAAGAATAGTATGAGAGAGTTGGACTGGGAGAACGAGTCTGCTGCCGTGCTGGCTTGCTTGTCCGTGGAGGGATAGAAGGACTGGTGGATGTTGGCTTTGAATTGCGTGGCGGAACAGGTGGAGCATTCAGGAGTCTACACTCCTCTCTGACCTAGATGGGAATAATGCTTAATCATTATATAGCACTTTAATATGTTCAGAGAACCAGCAAACCTTGCAACTGCCCTGTACGGTAGGTCAGTATCTTCCTATTAGAGCAGAGGCTGAGAGAGAATGGCTTGTTCAAGGCCATCGAGTGAAGCAAAGTTTGAACTTCCTCCTGGCTCACACTTAGGCCCTTTCTACACCTAAGGGTTATCCCAGGAAAATTGAGGGATTGTCCCTGCCTGCTCCTGGGATCCCGTGTGTCATTTGGATGCACAGGAACGATCCAGGGATGACCCTGGGGGAAAAGGCAGATGTAGAAATGGCCTTATTCTCTTAGCCACGACAGCATACCAGCTCTCCAAACATTTCAGAAATCCTTTGAGAATCCAGGTGGGTAACACCATTGGAGCCAGAGGCAGGTCCCAGTTTATTAGGGAACATAAAACAGGGGTGGAGGAGTAGAGACAAAACTCATCATTGGCAGACTAATACTTACCAAGAGTTTTATAGCAGATATACATTCTTTCAGGGGGAAAAAAGAATGTCTACTTATGTAGACTTATATGTTACCAGCAGAGGGCACATGGTAGCTATTGAAGGGCGGGCCTTTGATTATAAGAGCTGGTACAGATGTTACTGGAGCTAGTTTATTATCGCAAATGAACTGCTTGTACAAGGTGGTCTACTTGTAAGGGCAATGCAACATCAGAGAGTGAGGCTTTTGAAGGAGAACCTACTTTCCTGTGATTAGAAGAAATGTTCAAGTAGTATCTCTGGAGACATTTCAAAGTGTTATAAAATATTATCTCTCAGCAGGAACAGGGAATAATTTAGAAAATGTGTAAAACTATAACCCACTAACAGCATATATCTCAATCAATTTCAGTTGGATTTCAGGCTTGGTTCTGTGCTTTGGTCAGCTTGTGGGATGACTTTTGTAGAGAGGAAAGACAGGAAGAGGGTGACCCTGTTGAGTCTTCTGGATCTCTCAGCGGCTTTTGTCATTATCAACCATCACATCCTTCTAGATAGGCTACCCAGGGTGGGTGTGGGAGGCACTGCTTGGCAGTTCCATTCCAATTTGGATAGCTTTTTCCAGAAGATTGTGCTGAGAGATTGCTGCTCAGCCCCCTGCAAGTCAACCTTTGGGGCTCCCCAAGGTTCTAATCTGTCTTTCACCTACATGAAACTACCAGGAGTGGTCATCTGGATATTTAGTCTGAGATGTCACCAGTATGCAGAAGACACTCAGCTTTATCTCTTTTTCATCAAATGCAGGTTAGGCCATGGCTGCTTTGAATCAATGCTTGAGCACAATGATGGACGGAATGAGGGCAAATGAACTGGAACTCAACCCAGACAAGATGGAGGTATTGTTGGTTGGTTGTTTATCCACCTGGATGAATGTTGTTCAGCCTGTTTCAGATGGGGTCATATTTCCCCTAAAAGCTCAGGTTCACAGTTTGGAGGTGTTTTGCTCCAGCATTGTCATTAGAGGCTTAAATGACCTCTGTGACTTGAAGCATCTTTTATCAGCTTTGGCTGATAACTTACCTGGATGAAGATAGCTTGACCTCAGTTTCCTATGCTTTGGCAACCTCCTGTTTGGGCTACTGCAATGCGTAATACATATGGATGCCTTTAAAGATGGTTTAGAAACTGCAGCTGGTCCAACGTAAGGCCATTCAATTACTAACTGGAACTGGGCAGCTTGATCATATTGCACCTGGATCCCAGTTGGTTTCTGTGTCAAATGTAAAGTGTGGCTTTAACCTTTAAAAGCCCTAAATGGCTTAGAATCAGATTACCTGAAAGGTCACATTACCTCATATGTATCTACTCAAACCCTAAAGTTTTCTTCAGAAGCCACACTCCGAGCGTCTCTACCGAATGCAGTGAGGTGGGTAATTCATACGGAGAGGGCCTTTTGGTAATGGCATCCCAGTTGTGGGACAGCCTTCCCAAAAGTGTTTGCCTGGTGCCATCCTTGTGATATTTTCAGCACCAGGTTTCTGGGTGAACCTTTCTGTTCACCCAGGACTTTTAATTAATTTGTGTAGTCTGGGCCTCACAGTTTTAAAATCATGGTGTGTGTGTTTTTAATCTTGAGGTTGCTGTTAATTTTGTTTCTTCCTGTATTTATGTTGCTTTTCATTTTATGGTTTTATTTTCTATTTTGTATCAAAATTGTATTTATGTTTGCTTTCTGTAAGCCTCCCACAGAATTTTAGGTTATCATGCAGCATACAAATATCATAAATAAATAAATAAAATGGAAGTTCTCATGTCACGAGTTACAGACCTGTGAAAAAGAAGTTGTTTCGGTAGGAAGAGACCTACTTCGGTAGGATATAGACACTGACAGGGTTCCAACCTCTCCAAATTATGCTTACAGAATTGTGTAAATAGTTAACAATACTCCTTTGTTACCTATAAAAATTGATCTGCTTGTTTACTGTGATCCACTGAGCTGTTATTAGAAGAACAGACAATTGCAAGTGTCCTAAAACTGTTGGCCAAGCAAGACAGTATGTACAGCTCTGTAACAAAGAACAGTGATTTGTTCCCAGATTTGGGCAATACGTTCAAGTTAAATGATTCTGACATTACAGTCCCCTTGCCTGCACTTAAAAAAGTAGTAATAGTGGATAGAAAATTGTGGAAGATGTGCATCTCAGTAACATCAGAAACTCGAGAACTAGAGAATTTTAAGGCTGGTTTGGTGGAGTCAGACAGAGAAAAATGTTTTCTACCTGGTGGTAGTGGAAAAGGCCATAGAAGGGAACGACAAAAAGGAGTATGGGCACACTATTTTACCTGTTTTCCCTTCTACTCATGGAACAAGTGATTGCCGGTCTGTGATAAGTTGTGAGGTGTTGGTGAAGAAATGCTGCATGCACAATGGTTGACACATGGGGCTTAGGAGCACTTTTGATAGCTCCTTTCAAGTCCTGACTGGTTCTGACTGAAACCTGGAGCGGATTCACTGCTCCACTGACATCGGAACCACCAGCCTCCACTGCCAGAGGATAGTATTTTGATGACCTCTATCTGGTGGTTTAATTTTAAAAGCAGCCCTCAGTTCCCTAAAAAAATTAAAATGAGTTGTATCTTGCGCTTTTTACTGAATTCAAACATAAGATCTTCAACCAGGAATGCTGTGAATGGATTTACTCAATCAATTTAACTCAGACTCAAAAGTCAAAGCAGCATAATAAGTAATATATGCCCAAAGATTTATAAGAGGCCATTCAAGAGAGATGATCATTGTACAGAACAAGGTACATGCTACAGTTTTTAAAATGTCTAGCAACACAATCTACTAAGATGATTTGTTGATATGCTACACAGCTACCAGAAATTATTTACTAGTTACACATGCCTGTTTAATAAAGGTTGTATTAATACTTTTCAATATCTATCAACAAAACCAGGGGGAAAAAACACTTTTCCTCCCTTCCTAACAGTGAACTGGTTTGCATGACATGACAACCCACCATTGGTGGTCAGTCATGCTGGATTTTTATGTTGTGCAAACCCAGCACAGTTTCTGCAGGGTGTCTTATTTTTCATGAACAAGCCACCCTGAGTCATCATAGCTTGTTTTGGGGTTGTTGATACCCATAGTGGCTGAATCCAACATGACAATTCTGTCGTGGGTTTCCGGAAATGGCGAGAGAGCCGCCCAGCCATAGTGGCAAAAGCCCTTGCTGCTTCCTGCAATCTCACTTGTGCCACTGCCAACCTCCCTTAACCCTCCTCAGAGCCCTCCGCCCCATGCCACTAAAAACTGTGAATATCAAGATGTGACCAGTAGCAATAGAGGGAGGTAACAAGCGGGAAGGGGAGTGGGGAGCCAAAAACGGCTGGAGGGAAGGTTTTTTGGCAAGTGGGTGCTCTTACTTCAGCGTAAAATGAAATAGGCTTTAAAAAGGCAATCCCTGAAATGGAGGGTGAAATTGACTAGGGCATTGACAAGAGAGGGATATCAATATGCTGGGCTACAAAGACATTCTGGTGGTGGTGGAGCTGGAGAAGGCATTCTTGTGTTCACAAGGGCCCTAAAAATTAATTCCATTTGGCGATCTGATGTGGGGTGAGGGAGTTTTTCTCAGTAGCCAGCCAGCAACCCCAGCAGTCCAATTGCACAAAGGGGCTGAGGCAACATGGAGTTCTGCCCTCAAAGCCGCCTGGAATATGTGCTGGAGTCAGCGGGAGGACTGCAAGATATGGGGTGGGGGAGAGGACAAGCCATGGTAAGCATAATCATCTCTCAGGAGTACTATGGTTTGTTCAGCTAGCCATCAACCCATGGTGGCTTATTTGTAGGGTGGTTTAGCGTGATTTGCGAACACACCGAATGTTTGGAATCCTATCCTAAGAACTGGTTCAGACTAGAAATGTGAAGATCTGGTGAAAAAACATAAAAAAATGGGAACAACCCCTGGAAAAAATCGAATCACCGCCAACAATCCCCCCCCCCCCAAAAAATCCTTTCGGGGAAAAAATGGCTTTGAAAAAAAGGTTTCTGTTCAGGCGTTCACATCTCTAGTTCAGACACACATGTACATCACACGAATTTCTCAGGACATAACTTGTAACTAATAATGTGAAACAAACTCCATGGAACAGTATCGTGTTTGAGGAGACGCTAACATTCTGACTGGTAAAGGACTTGTGGTGGCTTATTTGTTCTCGCTAGAGCTAGGAAGGCCTGGAAAAAATGGGGAGGAAATTAAAAATCACACATACCATTTCCCCCTCAAAATCCTTGGGGGGAAAAAGCAGAAAAAATGGTTCCCCACCCTCAAATTTTCTTATTTCCCCCAGACACTTTTCCCAATCTTTTTCATTCATACCTACGTAGACACGCATGCACATTATAAATACACAACCTTGTTTGGTACCACTATGAACAGCCATTATATTCTAACAGACACATCTATTTATACATCCAGGGTGAATAAGCAGTTCAATTCTATTTTTCCTTCTCGAAAGACCAAGTACAAGCATCTATATCAAGAAATGCACAATGGGGTATCATTTTAAAGGAAGAATCGTAGAAAAATCTCACATGTTCAGAAGTAACTAATGAGCTGAACATGCTCTCTAAA
Source organism: Elgaria multicarinata webbii (assembly GCF_023053635.1). Taxonomy (NCBI): domain Eukaryota; kingdom Metazoa; phylum Chordata; class Lepidosauria; order Squamata; family Anguidae; genus Elgaria; species Elgaria multicarinata. The sequence goes on from NC_086177.1 coordinate 62,192,088, forward strand.
TTCTGTACCAGAAAAAAAGCAATAGATTCTCTTTTTGATGCTGAGAAAGATTTTAAAGTCTTTACCTTCAGTTTTTACCCTCAGAAACATGTATTTTTTAGTTTGGTTTCTGACAAAGACATATTTAAATGACCCCTACAATTAGGCTAACAATGAAACCTATGCTACAATCCATGGCCATAATTCTGTGAGTTATCTTTAATGTGCCGAACAGCTCCCCTGCTGCCTAGTAGGATTTTTGACATTTTTGTTAAATACACACACACACACACACACACACACACACACACACACACACATTTTATTTAAGGAAATGTCTACCCTACCTAACCCTTTGGTCCCCAAAATGATGTTAACCATATGTGTGTGTGTTATTAAAAACTGCTGTTTAAGACTAATAATAATAATAATAATAATAATAATAATAATAATAATAATAATAATAATAAATTTCTTTCTTACCCGCCTCTCCCTTTGGATCGAGAAATAATATAACTGTTATATTATAACATATAAATATAACTGTTATAAATATAAATATAACTGTTATAAATATAACTGTTGTGTAGAAGTAGCTGATAGTGGCTTATGTTCGTATCAGTTTCATCCCACCCACCAAGAAACTAAATGTGATATAATGTTCCTCCTTAAGCGCCAGCTTTGGGTATTGTTCAGGGTGAGGGAGAGTAACTCTTCTATAGGTTAGAGGGACTGAAGACAGTCTACTGCAACTTCTTGGCCTTGCTCCACTGGAAAATCCTCCACACACCAATTGATTATCTGTGCCACACATTAAGCAGTCAAGAAGTTCATTTCTGCCATTACCTGGCTAGCATCTCATAAAGTGTCTGTCGCTAATATCACCAGCTTGAATTAATGAATTGGGAAAATGAGAATTTCCAAACCATTTAAGATCCTCTCACACTGGAGACACTGTGTTAATGAAAACAAAAAGTTTAGGAGGTCTTGATGAAGAACACATGATAATCCTTTCCCCAGTGAACTGAAGGCCATTTAGGAGATGGATTGGGATTATGTTATGTACACTTATCCTACAGAGGAACATAGGAATTGCTTTATAACAAGTCAAACCATTGGTCCATCTAGCTCAGTATTGTCAACATTAACTCTCAAGGGTTACAGGCAGGATTTTTTTTCCTAGCCCTACCTGGAGATACTGGGGATTGAACCTGGGACCTATGCATGCAAAGCAGGAATGCTGCCACTGAACAATGGCCCCTCTTAAGGAGTTCCACATCTATTACTATCTATGGCCATAGCTAGACCTAAGGTTTATCCCTGGATCATCCAGGGATCAAACCTGTTCATCTAGGTGACACACAGAGGATCCAGTGCTCAGGCAGGGGCGAACCCTGGATGATCCCAGGATAAACCTTAGGTCTAGCTGTGGCCTATGACATCTATGACTATCTATGACATCTATGGCAGAAGTTATGGTTATGTGGTCAATGCAATGAGCTTCTGCCTCTCAGGGAACACATTTGTTCCCTTGAGGTCAAGGTAGCTGACCTAGAAAAGCTGAGAAGCAGAGGGATATCTGGACCAGGCCTTTGGGGACAAGATAGTGGTGTCCCCACTCTCAAGTTTACAGCTCCTTGGTTGTCATGGAGAATGACGGTCTCAGGGTAGAAGGATGTCCTTCCAAGAAAGATGGAAAACCCCTAGGTGGGAGTGCTTGGTTTTAAAGGAGAAAATAGATATAGTGGGCACAATCTGGCAGAATAAAGAGAAACAGTTGGATACGGTTATCTCTGGACACATAATTCATAGAAAACTATTAGTGAACTCTGTATGTGAAAAAGGGTATACAGACAAACAAACTAGAAATCTAGAATGGGACAGATTCCACAGAGTCACTGTGGGTGGCAAGACCAAATGCTCAGGGTGAACTTGTGATGGAAAATCAGGGAAGCATCTGAAGTAGAAAATACCGCAGTACCCTCACACAGAAAGGGTAAATGCATGTTCCAGTCATGACAAAGGGTAAAAGTTTTAGATACCCTAAAATAACTGTTCCCTATAATATGGAACCAATCAGAGGGGAACCAATCCTGGACTTAATCCTAAATGGCACCCAGGACCTGATGTGACATGTAAGTATTGCTGAACTGATTGTAAACAATGACTACATTTTTATCTAATGTAACATACAGAAGTGGACAACTGCCAGCACAGTCACGTTTTACTTTAAAAGAGGAAATCTAAAAATGGAGGGATTGGGAAAAGGAAGCTGAAAGAGAAAGTCAAGAGTGTCAAATATCTCCAGTATGTTTGGGGGTTAATCCAAACTGTAATATTAGAAGTTCAGGTACCCACAGATCAGAAAAGGATAACAAGATCATTAACAAGGAGAGAATGCCAACGTGCTTAACAAGCAGAGTCAAGAAAGCTATTAGAGGCAAGAAGATTTCCATCAGAAAATTGAAGTTTTGCCCAAATGTGAAGAAGAAAGAATGCAATCTACAACAAAAGAAGAGCAAGGAAATGACCACCCAGTGTGCACAGTGGCTTGTTTAAGCCACGGTGTGTACCAGGTACCATTTGCCTAATTACCTATCCAGGCATGGCTTCTTATGTTGTCCGAACCCAGGTGGCTTGTTTGAGGAGGAAACAACCCTCAAACAACCCAACAACAGGCCAACCGGGTTAAAACAGGACATGAAAAAAGACTTTGAACATATTGCTGAAATCATTAAATCAATAATAAAACTTTTCTTTGAACATGTAAGCAGCAGGAAACCAGCTAGGGAGATGGTTAGACTGTTGGATAACAAGAGAGCTAAACATGTGCTAAAGGAAAATAAGAAGATTGCAGAAAAGCAGAATGCGTTATTTGAGTCCATCTTCACTGTGGAAGATGTAGGCAGTTTTTCAGTTTGGTTTGAAAAACTGAGGCAAATAATTGTGACAAGAGACAGGTTCTTAAAAGGTAGCAGAATAAAAAGTAGCAAAAGTTCTTAACTGAAATATGCAATTGGATATTTACAAACAAAAATAAGTAACTTGTCCCTAAGATCAGCCTCCGTACCAGAGGCCAATATAAGACCAATTTTGAGAAAGGCTACCAGGGGGTTCCAGGATATCTGTTCAGGGTAAAAAACATCACTAGAGATAAAATTAGCAAGCACACAGAAGAAAAAGTCTTGCTGAAGAAGAATCAAAATGGCTTCTGCAAAGATAAATCACTAAACTTTTAGAGGTTTTTTTGAGAGTATCGGTAAACATGTAGATAGAGATAATGTAGTAAACTGTGTATATGGATTTTCACAAAACTTTGACAAAACCAAAGGCTTTTGAGTAAACACAGCAATCATGGGATAGGGTGATGGGTCTTCTTATGGACTGGTAACAGCTTAAAGATCAGGAACTTGAGCAGAAATAAATTAATAATTCTCACTATGGAATGATGTAAGAAATGGAGTCTCCCAAGGATCTGTATTGGAACTGATGCTTTTAAACTTGTTAACCAATGATTGGCAGTTAAGGGTGAGCAATGAGTTGGACAAGTTTGCCAATGGCACGAAATTATTCAGGATGTTAAAAATAAAAAGGGATAGTAAAGAGTTCCAAAAAGGTTCTTTTCAAACTGGGGAAATGGGCAATAAAATGGTAAATGTGGTTAAATGTGAGTACATCTAAAGTGACATGCATTGGAGCAGAAAATCTTGAGTCCTCATACACACTGATGGAATCTGAGCTGGAGTTGACTCTGGGGCTATGGTGGATAGCTCAATGAAAACATTGAACCGGTGTGTGGCAGTTGTGAAAAAGGCAAATTCCATATCAGGAATCAATGCGAACGGGACTTAAAATAAAACTGGCAACATCATAATGCCTCCATGCAAATCTATGATGCAACTACACTTGGAATACAAAGTACAGTTCTAGCCACTGCACCTTAAAAAGGATATTGTACAGCTAGAAACGCAGCAACCCAAATGATGGGGAGCTAAAGAAACTCCCCTACAAGGAAATACGACAGCGTTTGGGGCTATTCAGTTTAGAAAAAATGCAAGTGATGTGGGGGACATGATATAGGTGTATAAAATTATTCATGCATAATCTACAACTACCAAAACTCAGGATCATCCAGTTAAAAGGAAATACTACTACACCAGCACATACTTAAAACTATGCAATTCACCACCAACTTGGATGGTTTTAAAAGAGGATTAGACAAATTCGTGCAGCATAAGGCTAACCATGTATGTAGTTCGGAAGCTGCAGCTTGTGCAGAACGCAGCAGCTAGGGTGCTCACTGGGACACCTAGCTCTGCTCACATAAAACCAGTGTTAAAAGAACTGCACTGGCTGTCTGTTAGCTACTGAGCCATGTACAAGGTCATGCTATTATTTTACAAAGCCCTAGCAGACCGCCTTCCCTTATATACACCCAGGCGACATTTATGATCTTCAGAGGAGGCCCTGCTCGTCATTCCAAGACGAAGAGAACCTCGAAAGCAGGCCTTCTCTGTACCCACCCTCTGGAAAATCCTCCCTCGTGTGATCTGGGAGGCGGAAAATGTAATATCTTTTAAACGCCTCCTAAAAACATCTCTCTTCAAACAAGCCTTCCCTGGACTATAACTAATTCTGGATTTATGTGATTTTAAAGTTTTAAATTGGATTTTATGGTTTTAGTTGTAAACTGCCCAGAGGACCTAGGCTGTTGGGCAGTATAAATATGTAATAAATAAATAAATAAAATAAATGGCTACTAGTCACGATAGCTATATATTACTTCCAGTATCAGAGGCAGTATACCTCTGCATACCAGTTGCTAGGGAACAAAGTGTGAGAGGGTGGTGTATTCATGCTTATGGGCTTTCCATAAGCATCTGGTTGGCTACAGTAGCAAACAGAATGCTGGACTAGACAGGCCTTTGGTCTCATCTAGCAGAGCTCTTCTTATGTTGTTATTTTCACTTCTGATAAATCAGATGTGAAACTTTTCACATTGTTTCAAACGCCTGCCTTATCAGAGACAATAATGGGACAAAAGAAATGTGCATACACTCAAAAAACCTCTCAAGCCACTTTCAACCTTTAAAATCTCTTATCTGTCTCCACCCAGTGTTTGACTTAATTTCACCATTTGATTGATTTTTCCACTCAGTGTCTACTATTGTTTTTTAACCTATACCACCATTTTCCTCTCTGATGCAATTTTAATCATACTGTTCCATGAAGCAAAGGATTATATTGAATACTTAAGGTTCGCAACACAGAAACTCTTTAAAAACAACCACCCTGCCTATTCCATTTGCCAAATCTATTTTCCAGCACTCAAGTTCCTCTTCTTCATCTCCCTCCCACCTCAGGAACATTAGGCAGGTTCCAAGTTGGTAACCTTTTTCTCTCGGGAAGATACCTTTCGCTCAACATCCTGTTTTTCCCGACCTTTGAATATAGCAAAAAGAAAAGAACTTTGCATAGAAAAAAGGGGAGCATTTCTCCATAAAGGTTTTAAAATGCAACCAATTTTGCAGTGCGAACTTGCACAGTGCAGGGGAAAACACCTGCTGTACATGAAAACATAATTTTACTGTGCAAACCCTGTTCTCAGTTTGTGGTTATCTTCCAAACCAATCTAGAAAAAGTACAAACTCTGGCAAAACACTGAGACTTCAAGATATGTGCAATGAATATTGGCTAGATGAGGAAATAATTTTTGTGTGTGGATGACAGAGGGTGTGTGTGGGGAGAACCCAAAGCACCTGCAATAAACATTTAATTATGGCAGCAGGACTTGCTATTCTGTCATAGGGATGAAAGTTCACCTCCCTAGAAAGGAAGACTCTTTCAGGTTCATGATGAGAATTTCCCACCCCTCTTAAAAAAAAAAGAAAAAAAGAATCAACTTGACTTACTGCTTCAGATTTAGGAGGCACAGGTGGTGGAGGTAGGGAAACATCTGAAGATTTTGATGTTGAGGTTAAAGCTCCAGGTGCTGGAAGAGAGGACGTCCCACACTTGGACCGGAAAGAACTCCTATAGGTGTCACATTTGTTCTTTTCACTCTGTGAGCGAGTAAGAGGCTGATCGCTCATTTTCCCAACCCCTTGGTCCAGCCATAGTTCTTCATAAGGAAGTTCTAGTTTGGTAGGTAAACATAACGATTCTTCGCTAACTTCAGGGAAAAGGTAGTCGCTGCTCCCATCGCCAGAGTCCTGGTACTGCAAAGCATCATGAGGGAATAGAGCCCACTCGTTACACAAGTCCCTGCAACCATGAAGGTTCACCTCGCTATTCCCATGGAGGTTGTTTCCATAAACGCACACTGAGAGGCGGTGGAAGGATTGAGTCAACTCATCCCGAGCATAACTAAGGGAGTTTGGCACATGGTTGTGGCTGGTGGTCCGACTTTTCTGGGGGCTTTTGCAGTCTTCGTTCCAGTCGGCTTTCACATCTCTCACAGCACGGGAATACTCATCGATATCAAACTGCTCTTGACAGAGGCCGAACCAGTGCTTGACGAAGGCTTCGTGCCACATCTCCCCTTTCACAAGGCTTTCGGGGAGGGTAAACTTTGGAAGAGCCGAATGCAAAGGGAAGTGCATGGGGATGATTTTGTTGCTGTGCAGGGCGCAACAAACCACGACCGTCTTGGTCTGAATGTTAACGAACTTGTAGCGGTGCCCTTCGCGGACGAAATGCAAGTCGTAAGGATTTCGCGGCGGAGGGCTTGGCACCGTCACGTTCACGGGCAGCCGGGTCTTTTCTACTATATTGCGGATAGTATGCTCGCCTTCTTGCATCTGCAGCTCTAACGGGCTGCGTGTGCTGAACCTGCCCTTGCACTGGAACGGAAGGCTAATGCTCTCGTTGGTCCTGTGGTTCATGCAGATCAGGCACGGCATTTTGCCTTTGCCTAATTTGCTGATGGAATTAAGCTTTCCAATCTTCTTGAAGATGGTGTTGAGACGGGACTTCTCCTTCGAAGATTTTGCATAAAGGATTTCCGCTTGCCCCATTAACGTTAGCTCATCCCCGGTGCAGAGTGTAATGTTGTAAACCTCAGTGTCTTCATTGCATTCACCAGAAGCCACCTGTAACACAGAGAGCTCAAAATTACGACGCCTGAGTAAGCAGTTTCAAACACTGAGGTTCTGGGGTAAACACAACCACCATTAACAATGAATTTAAATAACAGTGGTATCCGTGGAATCTCTAGATAAGGGATCGGCATTGCTCGTACAGCTAACCTAATTTCTTTTGTGAAACAAAGAATGTAAGAGTGGAGTATTCACAGAAACCTGTGCACTGACAACCCTGACATGTTAACAAAATAATAATAATAATAATAATAATAATAATAATAATAATAATAATCAACTTCTTGCTGGTTTGCTGGTTTAAATGTTTTATTATTTTCTAAAACACCAACAAAACAAATAGAGAGAAGTCAACATCTAGGGATGTCAGACAAAAGTCAACATCTTGGTTTATAACCGAATGGAAACCTTTCATAGACTTTTTGCAGGGACTAGAAAAAAATAATTTGTTTATCTGTGGATTCGATGAATGAGAAGAAAATGTTAAAATGAAAGAAAGAGGGAAACACTTTTTCTAATTATAGAGTAAGAGAAAATACTGTTACATATTTTTTGCTATGGAGGGAATCGGAAGTCCAACTTCTTAAATAAAAATACAATTAATAATTGATCTATGCCAGGGATAGTCAATGTGGTGCCCAAAGGCATTAATGCACCCCCAGTCACCTTTCTTGGCACATTCCTACCCCTCCCACTTAATTTTTTAAAACACATTTCACTGTGAAATAGGTTTCTGCTGGTGCTGAAAACATTGGTTTCAAAGGATGGCGCAGCCCCTGCCTCTGCCTTGTATCCTGAGTTTTGGGCAGGTTACTTTGCCACATCTCCCACGGCAGCCATTTTGAGGTAGGACCCACAACAGTTTCTCAAATTACCAAATGTGCCTTTGTTTCCTAAAGGTTGCCTAACCATGATCTATGAGAAGTAACATTTGAACGAAATAAGAGCCCCTGTCTCCAAAACACACAGCCTTGCAAATTAGTGTTTAAGGGGTAGTCACCCACCCACACATCACTGGAATTTTCCACCATGCTCCCACTACCCTAATACAGTCCTAGATTTCCTTGACTGGAGAATGGCAGTGCTCCAGCACGGCAGCTGTCAGTTTCATTTCTCTCACACACTCTTTTGGACTTAAAACAAGAAAAATTATGAATGCGCATACATGAATATGCAGCCACCAGAGTTTTGCTGTGCATCCCTGCCTCAAGATTCACAGTGCAGCACTACAATGGTTGAATACTCTTTTCTTGGCTGAAGAGTTTAAATGCAGAGGAACTACAGAAGTTCTGTCAATGAAGAGGCTATGGAGCTGAGTAACTAATGCTAGTGGTGGAAAAGTTGGCAAGCACAATTTACTACTTGGTTGATCATCCAGAGGTAATTGCACGAGAAGAGAAGCCATATTTTTGCATGTAAATGGAAGAGCTTCCTAAAATTGCTGAATCTTTCACAGTATACTCGTTTTTGTTAAGTATAAATTGCGATCCCAATCTGAGGAACAGCTGAAGAACCACCCCTTCCAGTCACACTGGAAATTGCACAAATGGAATGCAGAAGAAGTAGAACAAGCCCATAGGACGTGTTCAGGCATCCTCCATATGTAATAATGATAATTGTATCCACACAAACTAAGCAAATGGGCTGCAGCCTTTTATGGATACATTTTCTGGTGCCCTTTGCTATTTACAATAAGAATAAGCAAACATCCTTCCACATGTCATCATTGCTCCTTAGTGAGCAAAACTATTCAGTTCCCACAGTATCTCCAACCAATACATGGCCATAGTTTAAGTAAATCCATTTTCTGTAAGAGGGAAAAGAACAACTTATTCTTTTCCCAATAGAAAAATCAAATGAAAGAACATCTCTCTCCCTCTCTCGCTTTCTCCCCAAAGTTACCCGATGAGTCATGGAATGTGCAGCCCCAGCTCACTTGCACAGGCTTAGGCAAATGAGCATCTCTTAGCTTAACATAGAATGAAGTGAGGTCAAAATGATATTTACTGCACACCTTGAGTTCATTGTGTGCGATTTCACCCCGCTAAAACTGGGCACAATTTCTGGGCAATGCTCACCAGTTTGTCTGGAAGGGAGCACTTACTGTCGTAAAATCCTCCTTTTTGAGTCTCTTATTAACCTTAGGGCTGTGTGTATGTTTTAAAAGCCCTGCAGTGGTTGCACAGTGGTGCTGCATTGGACGCAGAAACTGCCGTGGGGTTTTCCTTGCGAAGCTGCATATTAAAAAATTTGGGCACTTATTCCAACTTTTTATTCTGGAGCGAGGTGACCACAGCCATTCTGACATCTGACCTCGCTCCGGAATTGAGGTGGAGGTGTTCCTGGGCAGATAGCGAGCCCTGGTTGGTCGCCAGAAACCCAGGCAGACAGTGGGCCTGGCAAGCTGAATGGCCACCAAAAAGCCCACGGTGCCTCCTGCTGCCACAACACAGCAGCAAAAGTGCTGGGTTTCCCCCAAAGCAGGGGCAACCTGGCACCATCAAGGCAGCCTCCAATGGCAAGCTCCCTCTCTTTCTGTCTCTCCGTCTTCCCTACGTTAAATAGTTCCACTTGCACACAACAATGTGCACAGAGTCCAAGTGGGTTTCTACTTATACTGTGGTTTTAAAGATGTAAGCAGAATGGCGGAACAAAGGTCAGTAACATTACATTCTGGGATGGGTGGGACAAACAGAGGAATATGCTGCTGAGCTAAAGGAAAGATAAAAGATAAAGAAGTCAGTGGCCCCATTCAGAAGACACCTTAAACCATTGCTTTAACCATGATGGTTAAGCCAGAAAGCCGGGCTGTGTTCAGAAGACACCCTAAACCATGGCTTTAACCATGGTGAATAAAGCAAAAAGCCTTATTCACTGTGGTTAAAGCCGTGGTTTAAGGTGTCTTCTGAATGGGCCCAGTATTACTTTGTGAGATGGGCAGAAGCTGGAAAAACAGGTGACTCAAAAGAAAAAAAGAAAAACATACCACATTTAACTACTTACAATGCTGTAACTTTATTCTGTCTTAACCAAGCAAGACTAAGGGTGCATTGCTTTGCATGTATAGACAGAAAAAAACACCCCTCCTATAACTTCCAGCATGGCTGGCTGGGGAATGCCATGAGTTATAGGATTTTTCTTTCTGTCTAAACATGCATAGGGTTGTGCCCTAAATTAAGTGAAAGCAACAGCTCAAGAAATATTACTAAAGCTTTCACATTTGTTTACTGCTTTCCCAGAAAACAGTGCTTTGCTGTTTTCACCTTTATTGTGTCATGGTTTAATTCCCTTCAGAAAACATTTCTGGGGAGTGAGATGCAAAATGCATTAGGAATCTCTTAGTGGTAAGGGCAGATCTCAACACCTTGAGGCACAATCCGATGCATGTTTAGACAGAAAAAAGCCTACAACTCCCAGCCAGCCCCAGGGGGCAGGTGTGAAGAACTACGTATACCACCTTGAAGGAAGGATGGAATAGAAATGAAATTAATCATTAATTCATATGGGTTTTGCTAACCTTGGAGGCACCATCGTGTACTTCTCTCCCAAAAGTTAGGTTTCTCTACCTTCACATTCATTGTTGTTGTTAATGGCCTACCACGTAAAAATAGAAATTTACTAATCTGTTTGTATTACTGATTTTTTTTTACAACAACATGAAAAATGTACAAAGCAGTCATTTGATAAGTATGATCAGCGGCTTGGCAAAACTTGAGACGCTGCATCGTATCTTTGAGCCTCAGAGGGGGAAATCAAAACTGTGTTTCAAGCTGAGTACTTTATTATGTACAGCCCTGCCTGGCTTGAAGCACAGTTTCAGAGTTTCCTGAGAGGAAGTAATTCAAACGCTGTGTTATCAACATATCCTCAACAGACCTAATCCAGGAAACAATCACAATCTTATTGTAAGTGTAAGTCATTCACAACTCAGATCAATGGCAAGCCCCTATTATGAAGCATTAGTATTAAAGGATGGTAGATTTCCTACCAATAATTAACTAAGGTGTTCTCTCTCTCTCACACACACACACAAACACACAGAGACCCATGAATTGATGGGGCCATGCAGGAGTGAACAATACACTGCCTCCTGCACAGTCACCACTTTCACTTTGCATCTGCATTCAAAAACACCCCAGGAATGCCCCATCCCTGGTTTGTTAGCGTGATGCCTCAAACCAGCACTCCAGGTTCCTGAGTGTTAAACAACGTAGAGTTTTACCCACCAACACACCCAATGGATTCAAGCTCTAGGTAGTTTGGACATCACAACTAACAACCTAGGTTGTTTTAGAGAGCAGATGCAAAGTGGAAGTCGGGAGCAGGCAAGAGACAGTACACTCGCTTGTTTGTGTGCAGCCCCAATAATCCATGGGTTGTTGTTACATGCGAACTGGGTTACATGCACACAGCTTGAAGGCTGCTTGACACAAGATGTTCTTGCTCCATGAACATCATTTCCACAAGGCAAAGGTGCATACCATACTGCATGCACATCAATCTATTCAACCATATGGCAGAACAGGCATGGACATTATTTCTAACAAAACATGTTTTGTACACACTTTTCACAGTAAGGCATGTAAGAAAAATAAATTGTGTGAAGAAGCCTTCAGTGATGGGCAGTTAGTTTTAATTTTAGTGAAATTGAGAGATGCAAAGACCCAGAACACTGCATGTTTGCATTATGTGCTTATTTTATATACGAAAGGTGGTCTCTCATACTAGAAACAAGAAGCCACAGAGACAGTGCAAGTGGTCCCTGCTTCCTCTTTTTGCATAGCCTGGGATATGTATGAAGTGTGATCTAGCACACTTACGCTGTGGTGATACATGTTAGCTCAACACACATTTGAGTGTAGAGATGCACATTCCTGAACTGCACATTTGACAGGGCAGGTGAGTTTGCTGCTGCTGCTTGTCTCTAGCCTTTAAAGACAAAGTTTCTTACACAGAGTTCCAATCCAATAAGTTTTCTTACTTATTTATTCTATTAGTCACCCTATAGCCAAAGTTCTTAGGGCAACATTTGTAATGCATCACTTATTCTGAATTGAAACTGCGCATGAGAATTTTTTGTTAATTTCCAGCACTATTTTTTTATGGCAGAAGCAAAAGCAAAGGATACGGAAGGCATTATAATCAATAATGTTTGACTAGCTGCTTAGATAGTTTATAATTCCATAGAGATCAGGTTGAGCCAGCTATTAAGCAACTGAAGTGATTTATCTTATGGCTTCATAGTAGTGAGTACAATTTGGGGACATATGTGTCAGATATGCTTAAACAACATTAAAAACTCTAACAATAATGTACATTTATCTGGCTGAGAAATTATAGCTTCTGCAAAATTTCTTCTAAAACACGCATTTTAGCACCTAAGCTCTCCAGTCAACTGAAACAGATGACAATTTCAATTCACAGACTATTGCAGTGAACTTGTCTTTGTAAAGGCTAAGGACAGCTATAGTCTTGAACAAATGTTCATTTCTCTCTATAGGGTTTTGGGATTCTTTTTTCTGGTCTCCAATATTATTAACGGACACATCTTGTTCATTTAGTCCAGCTCCACCACCCGTATCCAACTCTCTTTTGTGGTGGTGCACACAAGTGACATCAGAAGAAATAACAGGCATTCATTGGCACCACCTCCACATTTCACTGGCAATGGTCAAAGCCCTCCATTAATACCTTCCAGCAACTGAAAGTGTTTGCAGTCTGGCCAGAATGAAAGATCAAGGTCCCAGTGTGCGTGGTCTAACTCCTCTGCTTCCTCCCACCCACACTAGAGTCTTAGCCACAGAATAACTCCTTTTGTTGCCTTACTGTAAAGTTTCCAGCCTCCTCTTTTTCAGTATGTTTGGTAAAATGTTTAGTGCGCCGTTGGAGCTAGGCTGTCTTGCTGGTTTGGAGGTAAACTCTTAACACCCAACACTGCAAGAGGGAGAGGTAGGATTTACTTTTGTGAAAATGAAATAATGCTTTGGTATACTGAAAATATTTGCATTTAGGGACTTGAAAGTTTATGTAGACAGAGTGAAGCAGCTTGCAGTAAGTTCATTGGGTAATAACTCTAACCAATCTAGTTTTTGCTTCACAGAAGAAAATTGATGAATTCCCATCTCTTGAATCAGGAAGCTTCAGTCCATCTTCTTTGGCCATTACACTGAAAGAACGGTGACTGAACACAACTTGCACTCCCAAGTTCTGCTTTCAACAAAAAGAAGTGGGATGGGTGAACACTCAGCCACTTCAATTATCCTTGGATGCCATTCATGTCCCCGATCCTTACCAGGCCAAGCACTCCTAACAACTTGTGGCTCCAGAAGATGTTTGCCTCCTACAACTGCCATTTTTCCTGACTATTGGCCATGGGCAAATCAGCTTCTTCTAAAATATTTGATAAGGACCCTGAATCTTTTATTGGACATCCCACCTTATATGTTTAGCATTTACATTTTTGGTATCTGTTTTTCAAACAGGATCTGAGTCTTTGTGATAAAGCAGATGTTTGTTTTTTAAAATAAAAAATTAAACTAAGCCAAAGCAGTTCCTGACATCACTTAATAGTTACCCTTGGTTGATAGCAGCTGACTTCAACAATGCAGTACTTACACCAACAACCTAACCTCAGTTGCTAGATTCAGTTGCAATTTTATGTTTATGTATTAAGTGATTTTATTTGTTGTTTTTTGTGTTTGTTGTATATTGTTTAATAATAAAAAATTAAAAAAATTTTTTTTAAAAAAAGTTGCTAGATTCTTAAAAGGCATGTTATCAAATGCAGAAAATGAACAGTTGCTATAATCTGCATCTTGCATTTTGATGTCTATTTGACCTGACCTTGGTGATATGTAAAAGACGACGTGCCGGGTAGACAAAACTGTGCATCAGAGCAAGATAAGATAAACTGCCTGTCAAAAGCAAACTATTCAATACGCAAGAGCTAACATAAGAAGAGCCTTGCTGGATCAGACCAAGGGTCCATCTAGTCCAGCACTCTGTTCACACAGTGGCCAACCAGCTGTCGACCAGGGACCAACAAACCAGGACATGGTGCAACAGCACCCTCCCACCCATGTTCCCTAGCAACTGGTGCACACAGGCTTACTGCCTTGAATACTGCCTCGAATACTGTAACACAATACATTGAGTCCTTACTGCTCTAATCTGGTACAGTTTGATATATACTTGGGAAAATCCATTGTTTTATCAAATACATTATAAAAACCTGTCTACTTGATGTATAGTTGTTTTTGCTTTTGTTCTATAAGGGTTTTTTAATTTTTTTTGCCAAGATTACAATATTTGTAATTTTTCAAATTCTATAAATCTACAATGCAAAACAAAGAAATATACACTGTGGGGCAGTTTGCACATAATGGTGTTTTTGGTAGCAAATCCTGAGTTAATTAAACCATTAATTATGGAGATATGCATTGTGTCTAAGCCACTTTTGGTTTCCAGGAACAACCTACAAATGCAGCATTCGTAGGTTGTTATTGTAATGTTCAAACTTAGATCCTTTGGTTGTTCATGGATCGAACAACCCAAGATTAACCGAAGAATAAACCATGGATTAACTTTGGGTGGTTTAACCCCCAAACAACCCAAAGTGCCCAGGTTTGGACATTACCATAACAACCTATGAATGAAGCATTCAAAGGCTGTTGCTGGAAAGCAGAAGCAGCTCACACACAATGTGCATCTCCATAATTCGTGGGTTAAATAACATATGATTTTGCACCAAACGCCACCATTATGTGTTAATGTCCCACTATGTATATTTGTGTGTTTTGTATTGTAGCTTTATAGAATTTGAAAAATTACCAATTTGCCAGCAATTTCAATGGAGAAGTCTTCCTGAACAATGCCGAAAGGAACAATAAGCATTCCTTAAGACACCTAGCAGATCATTGTTTTTATAATCAGATCTGAAACAGCTTTTGATTCCAGTCATACACTGAGCTAGAGCACATGGTCTGAGTCCTTTATTTTCTTGCCTCTATTAATGTTTGGCATTTTAAAAATTATACTATATTACGAGGCAGCAATCAAAGATGCATATTTAAGTGTAAAGATCAATTCAAAATTCACCCTTAAGAGCATAATTAATGCTTTTATGGCTGAATTTCCTAATTTTGATAATTACCTGAAAAGTACTGAATGAATTATTCTCTACCCCCCACTCCCATATGCAAACCAAGTTCATTTGATCTTCTTTCACTGCTGTATATTAGAATCAAGCACTCACCTTGAAACTAGGGATGCTTGAGAACGTTGTTTGGTCCACATTTTTAAGCAAAACAATGCAATTTGTCCTTGCCAGAATAATACATGGATCAGGACATATTCTCAGCTCAAAAATGCATTAAAATGTTAGGGAAATTTTAGGGAAAATGTGTAAAAAAATGTACATAAGGGGAAATGTGTACCAATTAAATGTGAATATTTTTTGCTTTTTAAAACATAGCAGAAACCAGGACAGAACAGAGTTATTGAATCTGTAAAATTGGCACAGAATGGAAGCAGACTGATCTACTTGAAATACACAATTTTTATAACCAACGATCCTTTAATTGAAAAAAATTGCAGCAGCAGTGAGCTCTGAATCTAGACCAGGGGTAGGGAACCTGGTGCCTGCAGATGTTTTCAACGACAGCTCTCATCAGCCCCAACCAGCATGGCTTGGGGTTGTGGAAATTGATGTCCGGCAAATTTGAAAGGTACCAGAAGGGGCAAGAAAACTCACTAGCTCTGTGAGATCGCCGAGTGCTGTTTGGCTGCCCCTGTTCCAGGAGCCGGCCCAGATGAGCGTTCAGCAAAGCACACTGTCTGGGGACTCTGTAAAGTGCGCAATTCCACCAGAACGCCACTAGGGTGGCCGGGGGAACTGCGCACTTTCCGGAGGCCCCGGAAAGTGCACTTTGCCTGGCTTCCCCCATGTACCAATCCAAGGTTTAAGAGGGCCTTTAAGGCCATGATTAGCTCGGACAGGGGGAGGAAATATGATTTCCCCAAAGCTGGGGAAATTGTGTATTTTCCCCCTCTACTCTAAAGGTGGCTGCCGCCATTAGCATGGGGGAAATACGCAATTTCCCCACCCTTGGGGAAATTGTATTTCTCCCTCCTCCACCAATAAGGGCCTTTAAGGTCCCCATCAGTGTGAGGAGATTGTGTGTTTCCCCCCACTGCGTTAAAAGGCATTAGCCATTAATGCAGTTGGGGAAAAGGGCAAAAAATGCAGGTCAGGGTGGAACAGTCCCGGCCTGACCTGTGCCCTTGCCTTGGGGCAAAAATCTACCAGGCACGTCTGCGTAAGCCCATGAGGGCCAGACACGGGGCAGCCACTGACCTCGCGGCCCCAGGTGGATTTTCGCCCCATCACGATGTACCAGGTTGCCTTCTCTGATATAGACATTTACCACTTATGGGCAGTAACTACACAGCCATTGAGAACTGGTTGTATAATCTCACACTATGTATCTATGCAAGAAGATCTCCCCACTTCTGCTCCCAAGGAAAATGACACTGGCCTGGTTCACACATCACGATAAGCCACATTGAGGATAAGACACCATGGGTTGGTTGTTACTTTCTAACAGGCAATCAATCACCTGCTCAGCAGCTTGCCATGACTCAGTTCTCCTGCAGTCCTCTAGCCCATTCCCTGCATGTATCCCAGGGGCTTTTGTGTGGCAAGCCCTCTTGTATCCTTGTCCCTATGGTGGGAAACATTTCCAATCCTTTTCAGAGCACTTACTTCGTTCGCCACTCCTCCCCTCCCCAGTGCTCTGAGAGTATTCAAATAGCTTCATACCATTTTTTAAAATCCCGCTCTCAGTCCTTTGCAACTGTGCAAGAGTGCAGATTTTCCTGACCGTAGGGCAGTGTGACAATGGAACCAGTTACCTAGGGAGGTTGTGAGCTTTTTCACACTAGAGGTATTCAAGAGGCAGCTGGACAACCATCTGTCAGGGATGCTTTAGGGTGGATTCCTGCATTGAGCAGGGGGTTGGACTCAATGGCCTTATAGGCTCCTTCTAACTCTACGATTCTATGATTCTATCCACTATGTGTAGTCTCGCCTTGTTAATTTCCTTGTATGTTACAGCTGAAAAATGGAGCAGGAAGTGGAGTAGGTAACATACCAGAAAATCAACAAAGGGAGACTTCACATAGGCTAACCTGTGCACACTTGAAAAGGACTGGTAGAGAAACAGGATGGCTTGTTATCAAAACCAACAACAACCACGCTAGGTTTACAAGTCATGGTAAGCCACGCTGACACTTACAAGGCTTACAACGCAACGTGGCTTATCACGTCATGTAAACCCAGTCACTGATTGACGGTACGCAGTCTGCTTACTACTATTGACCGCTACATATGATGAGGGTCTCCAGTACCTACCTACCAACTAATTAAGGACACAAATCATATAAATCAGCAAGAAGCTGAATTCTATAACCTGTATCATTTATGGGAGACTAGGTAAATTGGCATATGTATCATTTGTTTTTGCTTCTGCAAATCAGTGGAAGAGGCCAAGTAGGAGGATACTGAAGCCTTAATTCCTCTCCTTCTCTACTTTGCTAAGGCTACTGCAAAATTCAGCTGATCTCTTTTGAAACTGCATCAAGAATTGACCCCACACTTTCAAGCTGTAACCTTGCAACTTTAAAAATTAAAACAGAGTTTCTCAAAGGAAATGAATTGTATACCCAATACAAAGTATACCCAATACAGAGCAACAGTTGGATACACACAAATCCTGATTATGTTGTTCTGGATTGCTCCCTAAAGGAGGATCTTATCACCTGCTTTTCATTTCTCAAATCCCATTTTTCAAGCATAAACAACACTACTGAATCTACAACATCCACCCTCATTGTGCACATGACCTGCAGCCCTCTTTCAAAACAGCAATACTTCAAGGTTTGTTTCTTTGTTTTTAAATGTCATAGATAACTTTTCCTCCTCTAATCCCACAGATGAGAACATTCTGCAGTTCCAAGAGAGATTATTCCTTTACTGGGATATGGGGCCCTGTCCTCCAAGCCCCTTTGGGAATATAGCATTACCCCTAGACTGCTGCTTTAGATAGGTGCTTTAGCAAAAAATCTAAATTTGACCCAGCATCACTTCGTTTATATGTATATAATTTGGGGGGCATGATGGGGGGCTGCACCGGGGGTGGGCATGTCACCCACCCAATATACAGGGTTACACCCAAGTCAGTCTATCAGGGCACCAATATCTCCTATTCAAAGAAAGAGATGCATAATCATGAAGAGAGAAAGAGGGAGTGTGCAACTAAAGGGTTACAGATTGTCATGGCTGAGAACTGTTATCATAACTTTATTAGATTTCATCATATGCTGCAGCTTTTGCCCCAATTCTTGGAGTTTCAGCTGATCCCATGGCTACTTTCTGTGAAGCCAGTACGTTGAAGGATTTGAAGAAGAATGTATGGTAGCAGGGGAGGCGACCACGGGGAAATAAACCTGCCTGCTCGCCTCCAAAATGTACAGCTACTGGATTTAAGCTTTACTGATAATAGCTATTCTTAACACCCATTTCAGAAGCATTTAAAAAAGCAAATTTGGATTCTAGTCACTTCCAAGATGCTTACTGAAAACAAAAACAAGATCAGGAGGCTGCAACTAGATCTGTGTGTTGTAAATTAATTGATTTAAATATATCTAATAACGTAATTTGAAAATTCGTCAAGGAAATAAAACCCTTAGTGCAGTTACATAAGGTGGAGAAGTAAGGGGGACAGAAGTAAAAAATGTGAAGACAAGTAAAAAAGTGCAGCCATGCTCTAACTCAGGCTGAGCCTTAGTCAGAGACTCTGCAGCCCCCAGGCCAGGGATGTCCAACCAGAATCCAGTGGAGGGCTGGCTAACTGCCACCCTTCTGTGGTCCATGTGTTGTCAAAAGGGGTGGGATTACATCCCTGCCAACCAAAGGTGTGGGGCCTCAGGTCTGCCATCAAAAGAGGCAAAGCCATTACCCTGCCATCATTTGGATCCTGGAGGTTGCATTGGGAGGATCATATTCCAGGAGCCAAAGGCATCACTTATTCCATGTCTTCTCTTTGGGGGATGAACTTACTCAAAGACATATCAAGAGTATTTGCCACATCCAAGATGGTGGTTTTAACATATTCTGCGGTTGTTGCCATACTATACAATACATACTATCTTCCTAGAAAAAGAATCCTCTGTCCCCCTAAAGTCCTC
Organism: Elgaria multicarinata webbii; assembly: GCF_023053635.1. Taxonomy (NCBI): domain Eukaryota; kingdom Metazoa; phylum Chordata; class Lepidosauria; order Squamata; family Anguidae; genus Elgaria; species Elgaria multicarinata. The sequence goes on from NC_086177.1 coordinate 62,211,410, forward strand.
ATTGCACTTGGAATTAGACCATTCCACAGGCAGAAGCAGCATTTAACCAATATCTCAGTTATATCCAGGATGAACTTGGAAACTGCTGAAGGTCATTCAATTTACCAATGTCATTCTAGCATACAAGGCTGGGTCTAGAAAGCGGGCAGTTTCTGACAATAAACCAGTACTCTTATGATCTTGCTATTTGCAGGGGCTCTTTTTGCTTCAAGCTTAGTCACTTGATTTCTCTCAGTAGTGTACAGATTTAAAATCAAGGCATTAATGGTCCTTTCCATATCATTTGGATCATCTTCAGCAGACTGAGTTTAAGAGTAGAAATTAGTAACTTCATCATAGCTCATATAGTCTGTGTAGCCTCAGACCCTCTGTGGAATGAATCAAGCAGCTGCTCCTGTACCAAATAAAAATCTAAAGGGTTGGAGGGGAGGGGGGGGAAGAGGGTGCACAACAAAAGAATCCCTGTCTAAAATTTGGAGCCGTATTCCAATTAAACAGATTGGAAAAAAGAACATTGCTTATTGGAGGTAGTTGCCTCCTCGAAAAGGCTTTTATATCTTACATTGATTAGCACAAATCCCAGCTTAGTTTGGGGGTGGGGGCAGGGAAGAACATACACAGAAAGTTGCAGTTCAAAAACCACCAGGGTAAGACAACACAGCAACCCCAATTTACTTTTCCCAAAGCACACAGTTGCTCAATTGCCATGTTTTCAAAAAAAGAAAGGGAGGGGGGTAACCATAAACCTAGGGATAAATATTTGTTTAGGGGCTACCTTAACGTTGAATGTTATTTCCTCCATGACGTAAACTCGTTCAGGAAATGCTTTAGCCACCTCCTCCACACTGTTAAAATACTGCACTGGCTCCTTAATATCACGGTCTTGTTCCAGCAGCTTAAACTGCCCTGAAAACAGATGATAAATAGAAGAGCAATAAGATATTTATATTGGACGTCTGTTCCTGTGGCAACTGCTAACGCAATCTCTACACTATTTAACTTGGTCAGTTTCCTCCAATTATTAACAGTTAGGCAATGGAAGAACAGATTGCACAAGACTTTGCAAACCTGAAAAGGAAAGAGCTACTAAGCTTGGCTAAACCGGAATTAGAAGAATGTGTGGGGGCTGACATGAAATTTAATAGAATTTACAGGCAGGCTCCCTGGAAGTCAACTGAAAGTACTAATACATTCTCAAGATGGAATTATGCGCAGGCGTCTGTACCATTAGAACTTTTTCAACATGTTACAGTACTTGGGGATATAAAAGCAGAAACTTGATTTTTACCTCCCAAAAATACACTTGGTGGGGAGAGAAAACTGTAGACGTTTCAGAAAAGGAAATATCTGTTGGTCAAATTACAAAAGACTTCTCAAGGACCCTGTTAGGGACATAAAGTTTAGGCATACACATCTGAGCACCCATTTCTCTCTTTTGGCAGGAGTTTTCTTCTGCTATTTCAGCTGACTGGCCTATCCAGTGGCAATAGTGGAGGCTGCCATTGCGGGCGAGAGAGAGAGAGAGAGAGAGAGAGAGAGAGAGAGAGAGAGAGAGAGAGAGAGAAGGTGCATTTCTTGAAGGCATCTTCATGAACAATTTAGATAGACGACTTAACAAAATGGCTTCAACTGACAAATCAATGAGTCCCATGAAAAATAGGAAACATTTTCAACAGTACCTCAGAATTGGATGTGTTTCGTATGTCTCATTGCATGGCTTTTCGAAAATCTAAGCATTAAGTGGATAAGTACCACTGAAGTAATCCTGTGAATTGGACATCAGTGGTTGTAATTCATAGGAACCGATTATTATGCGTTTATAGTATCAGTATCAGTAAAGTATCAGTCCATATATCAGTCACCAATAATTCAGATCTTGTTTCAAGTGCGTACACATGTGCCAGCCTATCACAATTATTAGCCTTCCTGGGTCCCTTCACAACTGAGACAAAGGCCTCATTACAGCAAATCATAAGAAAGGCATAGGCATTACTGCATGTGCACTTGTTCAGTTAGATTAACAAACCTTAGCTTAATACTGTAAGTGCAAGCACTTATTTGAAATATGTTTTATTTAGAATGTCATGCATACAAATGGAAAATTGAATTCAAATTTAAACATTTGCAAAAACAAAATTCCCCTATGAAGCCTTGAATAGAATCAGGGCTAATTTGCTTATTAATTTTCTGCATGGTATAGCTATGAATATGATATTCCTTCCCTGTGATGTATAGAAACCAATGCACACTATTTTAATGTGCTTCTTTATTCCATTCATTGCAGAGTATGGTTTCTGCCCCATGCATGTCCTGTTGGTTGGTGATAATTATATATAAAGGAGAGCAGAAGAAGGAAAAAGTATAGTCTAGATCAGTGGTCTTCAACTGGTGGGTTGCATCCCAAAAGTGGGTCACAAGATCAGTCCAGATGGGTCATGGCAAAGCAGTGGCTGCCATGTTGGGCAATTAGGAAATTGTGAAAATGGGTCCTATGTTGCAGGGTTGGGAATTTGAGATGGGTCTCAAGTAGGATGACCATATGAAAAGGAGGACAGGGCTCCTGTATCTTTAACAGTTGCACAGAAAAGGGAATTTCAGCAGGTGTCATTTGTATATATGGAGAACCTGGTGAAATTCCCTCTTCATCACAACAGTTAAAGCTGCAGGAGCTATACTAGAGTGACCAGATTTAAAAGAGAGCAGGGCACCTGCAGCTTTAACTGCTGTGATGAAGAGGTAATTTCCCCAAATACCCCATATGTACAAATGACAGCTGCTGAAATTTCCTTTTCAATACAACTGTTAAAGATACAGGAGCCCTGTCCTCCTTTTCATATGGTCACCACTGTTCTAGATTGAGTGGAAAGTATTTGAAAGGCACTGTTGTTACTTTTTGGAAATCCTTGTGAGAAAACAGCAGGGAATGTGTTGTGCCATGTTACCTTGGGTGAAAGCAGACTATGTACTTAACATATCTTCACTGCTCCAGCAGTCCTGCATGGCTATGCTAACCGCATCCGGGGCTGGATGGGGACAGCCTCTGGAGGAATGAGCTGTATCTTGCCACACATCTTGTTTCTCTGCAGTTCTTGGAAACATGGGAATACCTGGCACATGGCATAACTGCCTCATATCGTATTCTAAAGTAGTGATTATGTAATCAGTTGCTTGCTTTCACCCTCTCTTAACTGCATTATATCTGGATATTTTAAAGTCGAGGGTTGAAATTCATTCATTTATTTATTTATTACATTTTTAATTGTTGCAACTGTTCAGTGTAGCAATGCCATGCTACTACAGAGACTTGAGAGGGGGAGGCAGTGGCAGCAGCAAACTCCCACTTTCTCTTCATTTGCTGAAAAGGCTTGCTGAGTTTGCTACTCCTACAGTGGGGTCTCCTTTTTAATAGAAGGACTTGTTTCATTCATCGCAAACTTGCTTATTGAGCATTCTTCCCTGCCTTTCAGGTTTTGACCCTGGTCCATGTTAAACAGTCCGTGGCGGAAGTGTAGGATGCTGTATAGTAAAAAATTCCATCTGACAGGGACAGTTATGTAAACATTTCTGCTTCTGCCTGGAAATCTAGATTGAACAAACAAGCCTTGAAAGAAAAACTGCTTTCAGAAAGCAGCATTTTTGAAAATGTACATTGACCAATTCCATGTAAAAGACTGCTTTTGTTTCACAAACAGGAAGCTTTCAGATTTACTGAATGGGAGAAGATTTAAAATTAAAAGAGAGGCTATATAGCCTTTGGCAATATATATTCATAGCACATTAATTCCAGTTTACCCAGAGTTTGGCATTCCCAAAGTCAGTAGCCATAAAGTGCGTATACATACTGAAGAGAACATTTTAAATATATATATTTTAAATTTTAAAATATATATACAGACAAACTTGCTTTCTGATGGGAAAATAGCTCTAAATTCTTTCTAGTGTGGGTATTCTGTAAAAGAAAAATGCAAACAACATTTATGCTATGGACTATAAACCATACATTGAAGAATACTGCTGTGTTCAACAAAGTCCATAGCATAAATGTTGTTTGCATTTTTCTTTTACAGAATACCCACGCTAGAAAGAATTTAGAGCTATTTTCCCATCAGAAAGCAAGTTTGTCTGTATATATATTTTTACTCCTAGCTCAAGAATGATAATGCATTAACACTCTTTGATGGACTCTACAAAGAATTAGAATAACTTATGTGTAAACATTGTGAATGTACACATTCCTCTACCATAATGATATAGTTTATATTATACTTAATTATAATACTGTATATTTATAACTTATATTTAAATACTTTTTTCTGAAATGATCTCTTTTAGAAGTTATTTTGAGCCACCCTAAAAGGCTGTCCTGCAACTGTTAAAATAAATAGCTTAAAGTACATGAAACCATCTTATAGGACTGTGAGAAAGCCAATGGAACAAGACAAGCATCCTCATAATGCCAACATTTAAAAAAGGTTACTAGAAAGAAAATAATAGACATTAGAAAATAGACATTGTAGTAACAACAGGTTTTCTTGTAGTCTTGGTATTAAGCTCTCATTTAAAAGCTTGGTGACTGAAACCTTGCTTAAGAGTAGTTTTTAAGTAGCCCTTACTTGCTGCCATCCCAGTGAAAAGTGAAAGCCTGGGCTGAATGCAACTTCGCCATTTTGCTAATCCTGCCCTCCTTTAAGCTTTCAACTGATTTGCTGTGATGCCACATTGATATCTTATATACCTCAGCTGTCTGGTCCTAAGCTTTCAGGCTCTCTGTGACACGAGACTGCCTGAGGCAAGTCCAATGGGTCACATGCCCTCTGGCTGCCATTGGTCCACCTGCTCTGCTGTCACAGAGAGCTTTACAAGCCATGAGCATGGACTGTTTCAGGACAATGGAGAAAACTTTAATTCAGTGTTCTGAACTCTGATGCCAATGTAAGGCTTTATTAAAGTGTATTTATCCCCCTTTAGGCTTTTGCATGGCACACTGCAAGGGCAGATTCAGTTATCTCATAGCTTTTTCCTTGAGTCAAGAGCACATTTGCTGCCTATAAGAAGGATATTTTTAAAAAATACAATCTAATATTTTTCTGAGTGCTGGTATCTTCAGGATCACAACAAACAGGCATAGAATCCCGAGGTATCACCTGGATAACAAGAGTCTCTCAGCTCGTTATTGCACATGCCACAATGCTCCCTGGGTAATCTGAATAAGTTTACAAACACATGGCCACTCTCTGTTTCTAAGATTCTCCATATTTTGCTGTGCTTGTGGTGGTGAAGCCTGTAACCAACTGGCTGAGCTGGTGAATAAAGCCATCAAAAGCAGCCTACCTTCTGTGAAGGATGGGGAAATTGTCCATCTGGCTGGAATAAATCTTAGGGGCAGAGCTTTACATGAGAGGCAGAGAACTGGACAGAAGTCGAAGGATGTAGGGATACTACTGGTCAGGGAGTCCAGAGGCAACAGAAAGAGTTCAGAGTAGCAATGAGGGTCAAGAAATAGAGGAGGGACAGGCTAAATTTCACTGTAGATCTAAGCTACACAACCAGTTCTTTGGTTTCAGGCATCTGGTCTTCTTCTAAAAAAGCAATTATTCCCTTGAGGGACTGTTTTGGCTATGATTGCAAACTAATTGAGAAATAAGAGACGGGAGTTTGCTTTTTAGCAATACAATATGTGATAGACTCCTAACAATGAGTTTACAACAGTAGTAGTTATAGAGCTTTATTGTTCCAACCCATGGTTACAACAAGCACAATAAAAACAATACCAAAACAAATCATACAACAGTAAGAAAATGGAATGTAAATTCAGATGTCAAATGCTATTTTATGTTTGTGTGTATGGAGGACATACACACAAACATAAAATAGCATTTGACATCTGAATTTACATTCCATTTTCTTACTGTTGTATAATCAATTTGTTTGACCCTGCCTCTGCTCATCTATACATGCTTTAACAAACTGTTCCAAAACATGAAGTTGTTGATATAGTACAGAACTGAGATAAATGGTGGGCTGAATGCCAACGAGTTTAACAAGAAAGCAACGCATAGCAAGTTGTATTCCTAACAGCTTTGGATCCTCAGAAACGCTTATCTCCAGGTCTTAAAGCGGGGTGGACAGCTTGTGTCCCACCAGATGTGTTGGCCTACAACTCCCATCAGCCCTAGTCAGCATAGCCATTGGTAAGGGATGATGGCAGCTGTAGGCCAAAACAAAGGCCAGAAGTTGCCCATCCCTGGAATAGACTTCAGTGTCTTACTCTAAGTATTAAAAGAACCTCTCTAATTGTGACAAACTTGAAGATCATTTCTTTGAGTATTATTGGTTATTGTAGATATCTTTGAATCTTCCTTCATTAAAGATTCCCAGGGTGGTTTACATAAGAAAATACAAAAACAATTAAAATACAAATAAAGTAGATCCAAACAACCATAAAACACAAAAAGTAAAAGGTAGTAAGATCTTAAAAACCAGTTGAAAATGATCAGCAGGACTAAAATTATGCCTAAAACTTAACAAAAACAAAAAGGTATTTGTCTGGTGCCAAAGGAGAACAAAGTAGACACCAGGCAGACCTTTCTGGAGAGAGCATTACATAATTCGAGTGCTACAATTGAGAAGACCCTGACCCTAGTCACCCACTTTTCCTCAAATCCAGGGGTCCTTGCAAAAGACCCTCTATTGATGATCTTAATGTATTGGCAGGTATGTATAGTGACAGACATTCCTTCAAATATTTGGGTCATAAGCCATGTAGGGCTTTAAAAGGTTAAGAATAACACTTTGAAGTGGGTTGGAAACAGAGTGAAAGCCAATACAACCAGTGCAGCATTGATATAATATGGTCACAGTGCAAGACACAGTTATGCTGAACAAATTATGGACTTTGAACTGTCCTCAAAATAGCAAAGCATCCCCACTTCTTTTAGCTCGGGGGGACTGGAGAAAGTGTGTATATGTGCACAGGGCAATGGGCTACGGTGGCATCCCTTTTCCAATCAGCTTGTTGTAGAAGGGGTGATGGGCCATAGCAACTCATGTGCTGCTCAGTGTTGAGAGGTATTGGGAAGTTGTGTGGCAAAAGAATGGTGTCTCCGGGCCAAGGGCGCTCAAAAAAGCCCCAATGAGCTTGGGTCTGGGCAGGGAGATCATCAGTGACCTTGCTGCAAGCTTCAGGGGCTATTGGGTCCCAAATGTAGCATGATACCAGACAAAGAGCCCAGCCCTCTGGACCAGGGTCCCAACGACGACAAATTTTGGATTGGCCAACAAGAGCAGTCAAAATGTTATTCTGCACTCATTTTGCCTTTCTCTGGGCTGAGAAAGGCATGGAGAAAGGGACTTGGCTGGTGCTGGGAGCACCTAGCTGGATTCGCACACCACCTGTCCTCCTCATGGGGATGGTGCACAAACGGAATCGGACAGTGCTGGGAAGAGAGACACCTCCCAGCGCTGATGGGATCCCCTACTTTGTGTGCATCATATCCCTACTGTAATCTTCAATCTATTATTAGAGATCAAAAGGGGTATTCCCCAGCACACCACTCACTCTCCCAAGGAGGAATCCAAGGATGCTCATCAGGCCAGTTGGGGAATCTCTGCAGGCTGGATTAGGTCATGGACCTGAGGTTCCACATCCCTGATATATACTTTGGGTAAGGAATTTGGCATTCTGCATTTCATACAGAATAAGTTACAAGATGTACACCAGATTGAAAGACTAAAGGGTTGGATCCAGACGAAGTTACTTGAGTTTAGAGCCTTTTGAAATCTGTGGGACAAATGAGTCATGACCCAAGTCCCAAGCAATGTCAATGGGAACCAAATACAATGAACATGCTCTGGATCCAATCAGGATAATTAACACCCTTTCCTTTCTCCACATGTTCATGGCTTTTTCTATTGCTGCACTGGAAGAGAAGTTGTAATTTTTCATGCGAACAAAACAGAACTGCTACCATTACCATAGTTTAACAAATATTCTCTAGAAATGGAAGGACACCAATAATTCGATAATCACTCTCAACATCTGAGCAACTATTCTAAAAAGCCTCCAAGCTTATGCAAACCTGTTCCACCTGCAAGTAAAACTATTTCAACACAAGAGACGTACGTGTGCGGGCATTCACATTTAAGCTCATTACAAAGCCATACGAACAGGTGCGGGGGTGCAGCTAACTTTGTTTGGCACAGTGGAGCTTTAGAAAAATATATATCTTTATTTATGACACTGTTCTAGTTAATTCAGAAATGAATTCTCTAAATAAAAAAAATGTTTCCATGTGCAATTAAAAAAATGCTTTCCAATAAGTGCAAGTAACTTAAATTGGATCAAGGTTCTTGAAGTTGGGGGTTCTTTTAAAAAGGAAATCACCAATTGAGGAAGAAAATCCCCACAATGTACACTGACAATGAGAAAGAGAGGCTATAAAGAATATTTTTAGAAGACTGCTAATGAATTCAGCTTGCGTTCTGCAAGTTAAAAGATGCACGGTTGCTACTGGAGATCCCCAAACCTGATTCAAGTATGTGAAGGGAGAATGGAATCCCCACAATTGAATATTCCGCCCTTGATGTGATTTGGTATACTCTGCGCTGAAGTGCTGACCTCTATCGTGAAGTAATAATTACCTGTGTCTTGTCCACTGACTGCAAAAGTTGCCCAAAGAGCGTGAAGCTAAAACCCATGCATCAGGTCTCAGACACATGAGTAATCAAAAACATACACCCAGGAATGACAGCTGTTTTTGCTTTCTCTGGTAAATCATAACATTCCATCTGTATCTCTCATCAGGTAGAGTTGCCTTTCTTAAATTCTGCTTACGCTACTTATTGTTTGTCTGCTGAAGTAGTTACAACTTCTCATAAAATGGATTCATACCCCCCTTTTTTGACGTGAAGCATTGGAAAACTGTCATGGGATTCTGAAAGGGAAAATAATTATGAAACTGATCTTATCCTGTTTCCTTGCTACTGCAACATTCTCCCCTAACATATGGTTTAGGTTATTTTTTTAAAATCGACTTTAAGTCTACAGTAATAAGTGATCAAACCTCTGCTGTTTGTTCTTCCTCACAGATGTTATTGCTTATTTTTTCTTCTTCATTTACAGCCCAATCCTGTGTATGCTTATTCAAAAGCAAGTCCCACATAGCTTACTGTGGCTTACCCGCAAATAATTTTGTACAGGATTGCAGCTTTAGAGTTTTTGTAAATATAAAAAGATAGCTGGGCCTTTTAATGAAAGCAATCCATCTATTTATTAACATCACTAAAGCTGTTTCCATCTGCAAGAAGAGCTGGATGCTTCTCTGAGGTAGATTCCAAAACATGAAGATCACCCCCCCCCCCCGGCCCACACCCACCCCTTTTTTTGTGGCTAGGCAGTATCTGTATCAGGTTTGTTGCCTGCAGTTTTGCAAACCTTGATCAACAATGAGCACAGTGGGCATAGCAGGATTTCACATCCACATGAGGGGAGAGATCCATGTCTAGCTGTAATTTCCTAGTCCCAACCTCTGCTCTGCCTACTACTCTGTACTCCTCCCACAGTACCTTTCCTCCATTGTGGGCATGCATGTTGGTAGCTTGCCTGCATACAATTCTTTCCTTAAAAAATGGTTTAAAAGCGGAAGTACGGTATTTCAGAATTCCTTAATTTTAGGGTGACCAGATGAAAAGGAAGACAGGGCTCCTGTATCTTTAACTGTTGTATAGAAAAGGGAACTTCAGCAGGTGTCATTTGTAAGCATACAGGCATCACAACAGTTAAAGCTGCAGGAGCCCTGCCCTCTTTTGTATCTGGTCACTCTCACTATACTCCCAGATGCTCATATTCCCAGATGCTCCCAAGCCACTGCGCTTTGAGTGAGGGATTGTGAATTTTATAAAACTCTTTGCTGCTGATCTTCTGTGCTCCTTTGTAAGTTGTTCTCCTTGCAAATAAATAAATAAGGCACTGAATGAACTTACTAATACATAAAGAAGAAGCACTTTAAAGTCTGAGCAATTGGGGGAAAGGCAGATAACCTATTTGGAGCATGGAAGAGGAGGGCAAAACTGAAGACTAAACCCATGTTGGGATCGGAAGCAAGTATATTTATTTGCAATGCAAAGACAGGAAGAAGCTGAGCTCAACCCACAGGAGAAAAACACAAGCAGACACTGGCCCTTGTGTTGAGGCACATGGCATAAACAGGCCAAAGATTAGTTCACATTTTCTAAATAACAAATGGTTGAAAGTAGCTTTCTTGTATAATTCTCTGCAAACCTCTTAAGACCTTCTTACATAGTTGGTCTTTAAAACATTAGGCTTGCAGGAATCTATATTGTTTTTCACTGGAACTCTGAGGTTCCAGTGAAAAATAGTGGCTCAAAATTTGTGGAGCAAGGTGTCACCTCGTCAGCCCAGGAAAGAAACTGGAGCTCTTTCATACACACATCTATTCCAGTTTCCACCAAAGCTTTCTCGCCTAATTTAGGAGTGGAAAACTATTTGTTATTGTTGCTACGTAGAAACCCTTTGCTCTTCTACTGCAAGTCACCTGGAGAAGTACCAGTAGATTTTGACCTCCCTTTAGCCTGCCTCTGCATTATTATACTCTTGCAGCTTTGGCGAATGAAGATAAAAACATCGACTTAAACATGAGCAGAAAAGAATAGGAATTTAAATTGCCCCCTTGGTTGTTAGAGATAACTGACCACAAACCACTGAACTGGCTAGCTGTGAGAAAGAAGAGGAACTTACTTTTATACTGGTTTATAGAGAAGAGACATTTGCATCTTTTCTCCTGCCTGCCCCCATCCATTACACAAGACCATCTGCATACCAGGCTAGCACAAGGATATATTGTGCCTCCTTCTAGCAGATGATGAGACATGTATGCTTGGCCTCCCACCTGCTCGGTAGCCTGGATCCACGAGGTTCTGATTCTTCCATTTCAGAGGCAACAGTGACTAAATAAACGTATGAGGAAAGAAAAGCTTAAATTGTTTATAATCATTTCACATTAAACCTTTGGGGTGGGTGGGAAAGTAATTTCCATGTACAGAGGAAGCTTCCTGACTGTTAGAGCAGTACGACAATGGAACCAGTTACCTAGGGAGGTTGTGGTCTCTCCCACACTAGAGGCCTTCAAGAAGCAGCTGGACAACCATCTGTCAGGTATGCTTTAGGGTGGATCCCTGCATTGAGGGGGGGGTTGGACTCTATGGCCTTATAGGCCCCTTCCAACTCTACTATTCTATGATTCTATGAGGGCTTTATACTTCTAGATTCCAAATGCTAGGGACAAAGATGGAAGGCCGGTGCCTTGATGCCCTGCTCCTGAGCTTCCTGAGGCATGTGATTGGCCCCACCCCATCCAATTCGTTCCCTCAAGGCCCACCCACCTCCAGGAAGCCCATTCACCTCCAAATCAGACATTTATACAGTAGGCTGGCCTTCCCCGACCTGGTGCCCTCCATAAATATAAGAGGTCAGAACACCACTGAAAGGATCACAATGGAAAGAGGAATTTGGGTGTAGTTCCCACTACCTCCAAATATCCTTTTGGGGGCAAAAGGGATTGCAAAGGGGAAAAGAGAACTGGGCATTTTTGGAGGAAGCAAACAACAACAGTGAGTCTTTTGCTTTCTCTTTACAGGTAATGCTTCCACCCACCACCCCGAATTGCTTGAGAGTCCCTACTTGCTTCTGTCTGTTATACAAGGAACCATGAGGCATTAATGTCTTCCGTTACAAATAATTAAATAGTTAAGTCTAAGAACCATTCATGTTTGTTCAGCTGCTATTTTTGTCCTGTAGTTCTCTTACACATGCTTATGTGTGTGATGAGGAGAAACATGAGAGAAAAAATAGCTCAGGTGCTTTAAACTCATGTGCTAAGCTATTCTTTCACCAAGCTGACTAAAATGCTAGTGTAGAGCACCTGCAAGTTGAACTGCAGCTTCTTAGCAGTTCTGTTGGATGTCATAGTAGGGGGATAAAATGTAACCACTTTTCTGCAGAAGCAATTCTTTTTCTTGAGGAGGACTGAAAAGCACAAGCTCAAATGCTGTCTTTTCAAAATTATTTGTATGGTAATCAGTACAAATGCACTTGTATGTGTTCTCAAATTTACAGCCTTGTTTTCTCCTTCCCTCACTCCACACATATACATTTTAATGAAGTGAAAATCCATTAATGCTAAAGCGGCAAGAATTATGTGGGTTGATTCATCATTTTTGGCTTTTAGCCACAGGCAAAATTAGTATCTCAAAATCTATACACCATGTGAAACTTCGGTTTGTTTAATGCACTGGCGCTTGCTTAGATTCCGATTAAACGGTTTCCCCTCTAGTGTGTTCCATTTCACAAGACACCATATTCCGCTTTCTGAGTCTATTGCCCTCTTGTTTCAGAGGCAGAAAGCCACTGCATAAGCTCCCATTACAGAATCACATACAACTTAAAGTGGGGCTATCATGGATGTGTTTTCCCCCCAAATAAAACAACAACAGTATTGTGTCCAGTTCTGGGCACCACACTTCAAGAAGGAAGCAGACAAGCTGGAAGGGGTTCAGAGGAGGGCAATGGGGATGATCAGGGGTCTGGAAACAAAGCCCCATGAGGAGAGACTGAAAGAACTGGGCATGTTTAGCCTGGAGAAGAGAAGATGGAGGAGAGACATACTTCCTGTTCAGTTATAGTTATGCTCAAGATCAGCAAGTAAGTATATTAAATACACATTTCAACTATTCTCAGCTCAAATAGAATTGTGGCGGCATGAGATATTTGTTTAATCCATTGCCAGACAGAGTGGAAATTACTTGACACAAGAGTTGAGAAGGACATATTCAGGTGGGCTATGAAGCAGCTGTGCCAGTGTCAAGAACCATTCAAGCATGCTAGAAATCATGTGCTGTGAACTTATCAAGAGAACCGGAATTTCATTTCCCAGAGATTTGTCACCTGTAAGCTTTAAGCTTCAAGCTTTTTGCATGCTCTTGTACACTTGCCAATTCCTGAGGTATTTCTTCTTGAATGAGCACACAGTTAACCAAGACAGAGTAGCCATCTTAGGTTATGAGTTATGAACTCGGGCTAATAGCACACTCAGTAGAGAGCCTGTATTCAAGCATTCTGCCAACTCTTGTTTGTTAGCTAGTATTATGAGCAAGGGATTTTAGAAAATTTTGCTATGAACAAGGGATTTCAGAAAATGAGTTTTTTCGTTGATGTGTTTCATTATTTGGATAAGTGCCATTCTTAGGGCAAGTTCACACAATCAAAATAAGCCACCATGGCTTATTTAATTGTGCCAAGCATGTGCTACAATTTAAATAAGCACAATGGGTTATTTAAGCTATGAGGCTTTATTTAAATTGTGGCATGTGCCGGGCACAATTTCCATACTCTCTCAGCACCTAGGAAGCATGGCATGTTGGTGGAGGAAACAACCCTCCAATAATGCTGCAACAACCCCTGGGGTATTGGAGGGCTGTTTCTCCCTCTGACAACCCATGCCACTTGGGTTTGGATGATATGACAGTGATTATGGAAATCACACATAGCATGCAGCAAGATTTAAATTATTTAAGCCACCATGGCTTATTTTGATAAAGTGGACTAGGTTTTGGTCTCATTATTCTGAAAAACACACGACAAGCTATAGGGTAATTCCCATATTATTCTCTGCTTCCACAGAAGTGGTTTTGGTACAATCTCTGGACCATAACAGAGTTGTAACCCAATCCTAACCATTTTTACTCAAAAATAAGTCCTATGATTCAGTTGGACTTCTAGTAAGCATGTTTAGAATTGCAGCCATGTGGCTTTTTACAGGAAAGATTCATCAGCAGTATTCCATGGAAAAAGTATTCATCTAACATTTCAGCTCATAGCTCTTCCATGGAAAAACAACTAAATCTTTCCTAATATGTATGCTTCCACAGAAATTGCCATATGGGGATAAACATTGCAATCAAAGATGTCCCCTCATAGGGGACAGAAAATAGAATCTTCCCAGAGTCAATCTACTGTACTGGTGGGCCAGCCACTTAAATCCAGTGTTGATGTAATGGACCTGATGTAATTCTCCCATCCCCTCTCCTGGCAAGAACTGTCTTTCCTTCATTGGCTTTAATCATGGTTAATGCTAACCAGTGCTCTGTTATCTGGAATTTGCTACACTGGGAATGATGCATGTGCAGCAGGTAATTTGTTAACCATGGCTAATGGATGCATGTGAATTATTATTATTATTATTATTATTATTATTATTATTTATTTATATAGCACAATTCACTTTGTCCTTCTCTCATCAGCATGAACCATAGTTAGAGTTTGCACTGGAAGTGGCCTTAACTATGGCTAATGCCATCCAGGATGTCATTTTCCAATCCCAGTTAAGAAGGAATCCTGGTCTGTCTTAACTGATGAGTGAAGAGTGAGGAATTTGTGTACTGGAGGAATGTTCTGGGTGTGAGGGAGGAAGCACTTGATCTTTCTTCTAATCTTTTAAGCACTGCTAAGAGATTAGGAATACTGCATCTGCACAGGCACACATCGGAAGCAAATACAGCTCAAGAAGAAACTTTAGTTCTAACTGTCTCCCAATAATGGCAAGGTGAAGGGTAGGTACAGTGCCTTGCATAAGTATTCACTCCCTTTGTTTTGTCCGCATTTTGTTGTGCCCTTTGGCAAAATCCAAATGGGATTTGATATGGGGTCCATCCCCTCAGCAATGGCTTTCTTCTCGCCACTCTTCCATAAAGCCCAGCGTTGGAGAGTGTCCAAATGATAGTTGTCCCATGGACAGTTTCTTCCATCTCAGCTCTAGATCTCTCCAGCTCCTTCAAAGTTACTATTGGCCTCTTGGTTGCTTCTCTGACTAATGCCCTCCTTACCCAGTCACTGAGTTTTGATAGACAGCCTGCTCTAGGCAGTCATGGCTGTGTCATATTCTTTCTATTTTGTAATAACGGATTTAACAGTGCTGCAGGGAATGTTCAGAGTTTGGGATAGATTTATTTTTAGAACCCAAACCTGTTTGGTGCTTTTCCAGAACTTTATCCCAGAATTGTTTTAATAACACCTTGGCCTTCATGATGCAGTTTGTTTAGATATGCTCTCCAACAAACTCTGGGGCCTTCCAGAAACAGGTATATTTTATTTGAGATCATGTGGCACTTGAATTGCATACAGGTGGACTCCATTCAACTACTTATGTGACTTCTGAAGGCAATTGATTGCACCAAGCTTATTTAGGGGTGTCACAGTCCAGGGGCTGAATACCTATGCAATCAAGACCTCTCAGTTTTGTGTTTGTAAATCATTTTGTAAAACATGTAGATTCTTTCCTCACTTTGACAGTATGGACTACTTTATGAAGATCAGTGAGAAGAAATTCTAATTAACTCCATTTTAATTCCAGGTTGTAATACAACAAAATGTGGACAAGTCAAAGGAGGGTGAATATTTATGCAAGACACTCTATTTGGTAAACCTGCAAATTTTGCGATACGTGCTGGAGATTTTACCATACATACAGTACACCTGCCTGTGTTCATTCATTCCAGCCTTCCCCAGCCTGATGACCTCCTTATGTTTTGGACTTCAACTCCCATCACCCCAACCAGCATGGCCAATGGTCAGGAATCCTGGGAGCTGTAGTCCAAAAATCTGGAAGGCACCAAGTTGGGGAAGGCTGGTTTATCTGATCCTAAACTTACTTTTCCAAGCTGCTAACTATGTGCTAACCAAGAAGGACCAGGCAGCTCCTTCCTTCCTTCACATATAGCGGTGTGAACTCTCTTCTGTTAGAATATGGTTCTGTCGGGGGTTGGCAACTTGGTGCCCTCCAGATGTCTTGGACAGCAATTCCCATAACCCCTTACTCATGTCCATTCTGGTTGGGGCTGATGGGAGTTGTAGTCAAAAACATCCGGAAGGCACCAGGTTACCTAGCCCTGGTGTATGTTCACAGACAGTAGATAAGTGCTCTGCCACGCTTGGGAAAACACAGAAGGGGGCTATGGTTACCACCAGTCTCCATTATTATTTTTCTGCCAGCACAGAGATTAGACCCACCCATAACCCAGTGGTGGCTGCAACCGATGCCTGCTCAGAGCTCATGTGCTTTTGTACACAGCACCTGTAGCACTCCTTTCCTGGGTAGGGAAATGCAACATAGCAACACAATGACAGCTGCCACAGTCAGCTAAGAACAGTGTAAGTGGAAAGGTGTTAGGAGGAGGGGAAAACAGGTAGGATGATTTTCCTTGCCTAGTATTCAGAATAAATTCATGTAATATTTCTTCATTAGAGAAGACTTCCATTCTTTGAACAATAATTGACGTAATCAGACCACGGACCCCAGATAAGGACTGGAAGTAATCAATACCAGACTCGGTTATATTTCACTCTCCTTAAGTTCCAGAATTTGCTGAAATGAGGGCGTCTCCTCTCCCCTGTATGAAGGCCAAACATTCCTTGGCAACTCTTCTCTCTATAATAGGTGTTTGGCGAATGGTTGTGTGCAGGTGCTCCAATATTGCCTTTGTCTCATGTTCCGATTGATTGAAGATGACGACTCAAGAAAGTAGACACTGAGGACCTTACAGCCGCATGATTACGTTTTATTTCAGACCAACATCATCTGGCTGTTGGGAACTTGGGAAATAGCTTCAGGATGGTGTTTCTTTGTTTTTTGTTTAAATAATGGAAGGGATCCCAGATGCGAACCCCTGTAGATCTCTTGCCATGCAAGTGGTCCTATCTTAATGCAGAAAACAAGTAGACCCAGACACAGGCCTGGTTTGCATGATCACAGAGTGGTTAATAAACTCAGTGGCATGCTGGTTGTGTGCCTGCCTGGGAGATCAGCATAATTACCCTTGGCAGTGTGGGCTTTTTACCCATGGCAACAAGTCACGCTGGCTGGGTTCACTTGACACAACAAGCTGAGGGTAATTGTGCACATGGGGCAGGGGGGAATAAGCCACTGTGGTTTATGTCCCCAGCCATGACTGTGTGAACCAGGCCACTGACCTAATTCACAAGACACATCAATCCACGGTGGTTTGCCAGTCTTGTTTGTTTCAGAGTGGCTAGTTGACTGCACTTGCATGACACACTAACCCACGATGGGTGGTTTGCCTGAACAACCCATGGTGATTTAGCATGCTGTGTGAACCCAGATTGTTTTATCCGGGTGGCTTGTTTTTCCAGTGGTATGTTATAGGGGTTGCTTTACCCACAATGGGTTGGCGTGTCATCCAAACCCAGATATGCCAACACATTGTGGGTAAAGGTTGCAGCTAGTAAGGCGAAAGGGCCACTGGCAGTGGCTTGGCCACGATTGTGGCCACATCCAGGAAGAATGGCAGGGGTTCCTGGTGCTCTTCTGAGTGCAGCTCCAATCGCTTTTTAGGATCGCAGCCAAGCCACTGCCAGTGTCTCTTTCCCCTTGCTAGTGGCAGCCCCTTCAAAGTATCCAAATGCAGCTACCATTGCTCCCACCCCCCACAGCACCTGCCAAGCCTTCTGTCCCCACTCCAATCACAAATGCAGCCAGAGCCCCCTTTTTATGTATTTTTTTTTTAAAAAAAGCACAAAAACGAGGCTGGGAAATTTGTTCCGTATTTTCCCAGCTCAGTTTTATGAGCGCAAATGGCCCCGTTTATTAATTTATTTGGTTATTTGCAATTGCACACTTGTGCAACTGTAGGTTTCCAAAATAGAGGGGCTTGCCTTGGCTGCTCCCTTGTACATCACACATACAAGGGAAGCTGTTTCCCTGCCTGTCAGCTGTTCAAGGCTATGCTGTAGCATGACTGTTTTGACAGTCTTGAACAGCTGACAGGTAGGGAAACAGGTTGTAGATCACTGCTCTAGAAAGAGTATCCCTAAGGTTGCTTTGAACCTTTGGGGTGCCCTGCTAGGAATCCCCACTTCCTTAAATCCCCAGCAACCTGCTTTCAGTGCCCAAAATGCCACCCCCCTTTTCTCTCCAGATTGCACTTGAGATGGGGGGAAGGGGAGAAATGGGTCTGGTTGGAAAAGGCTCTCTAAGAGCGACTTCCAAGAAGGTGGCTATCCTTCCTATGTAAACTGAACGTGATTTAGCAACTATAGTCATATAGAGACATTCCTTTTTCCTAGCACAGGTATGCATGCATATGTGATTGACTTACCTCCAGGTAAGGATCACAGCCATGATTCTGGAGTTTTTTGGGTTTTTTTAAAGCTTTTCCCCTCCTGTTTTCATGCCAAAATTTCCCCCTACCCACCTGCACAGGGCAATGGGGAGAAAGAAAATTCATGTCAATTCCCCCCTTCAATTCAAACTTGTCAGGAGACTTGGTGATAGCAGCTATGGTGGCATAACCAGGATGGAGGGGAGAAGACGGTTGGAGGGAGCAGGAAACACAAGAATAAGAGAACAGGCAACATAAGGCAAAAGTGAAAAAAGAAAAAAGACTGCATGCTATGTGAAGGTCAGGATGTTCTAAATTAAATTTTATCAGCCCTTTAGTAGTACTTTTAACTTTCATTCCAGCAAAGCTCAGTGTAGCTCAATCTCCATATATTCCCTGTTCAGTTCCTTCCCCCTGCCATTACATAGACACAAAGGTGCAATTCAGCACGTGCATTTTATTCCCTCGGGCACCATGCTTCCTCTTACCATGACAGCATTCTCTGACTAATAAGTGTTCGGAAGTAAACTGGAGACATTTTAAGGAAAACTGGTGCGGAAACTAACTGAAGGTGAGAATTAGAGGCAACATTCACATTAATTTCCATGCAGAAAAGCGAGCGGACTTGGGGAGAAGGAATGGACTGCTCTGTTCTCCTCCTCCTCCTCCTCCTCCTCCTCCTCCTCCTCCTCACCACACATAGAAACCAAGTAGGCTGCTAGAGAAGGGAAACCCCTCCCATGCAGCAACCACGGAAATGCATTTCACCAGCCTCCCGAAGACTAATAAAGTTCTAGGTGTCCCAATTAAACCATAACTTTAGGAGCAATTAACTTCATGGCTTCCTGTAATGATTTAAAGAACAATTTTGTTTACTTTAGATGTAGCCAGGATTTAAAGTCCTACAGTTTCACCTTGCTCTGAGAAAATACGAAGTGGGAAATCAAGGGAAAACTAATTAAGCAGTATCCATTGCAATTGCACAGCTAAAATTATATTCAATTTGTTTTATTGTTCCTGCAAAGCAGACACAAAAGATTTTTTCCCCAGGTGTTCATTATCTATCTACCAACCCACCCACCCACCCAAAGACTCATTTTGGGTGGGTGGGAGAAAGAGTGGGGAAATGTTTTGCATGTTTTAACACAAATAAAAATCTCCCAATGAAATGTGAACAATGGCACTAAATTTTATCTTTTATGTAAACTGCCATGGTAAACCAGAAGACTATTGTAAACTGAAGCACAAAGTATCCATGGATTCAAGTATTCAAAGTATAAATGAAGATTAATCTGAGATTTGCTTTGAAGGAAAAAGAAAGGGTATTATATATATATTGAAATTGCTAGCTTGATACATGAGTTATGCTCTAGTCTCTAAATTGCATTAAGCTCCTGTTGTTAAAAGTTATGAAAGTAGTTTACCCGACATTAAATAGCCACTTAGAATCTAAGTCTCAGATGATCCATTAAGGATTCACCGTTACTCAGACAAACATGACAAGATAAAGGATCGGAACTGTAACTTATACAAAGTATTGCACACTATTCCTACAAGTTCTCGGAAATATTCTTCACTCTAAGAAGGCACATTTGTAGGAAGCGATCCATGACAGGCTCCCCATGACGGTATTTCATTAGGGTCACAGCCAAACAGAAATAAATATTCAAACCATTTAAACAAAGGGGGAAGGGAAGTTTAAGAGAGAGTGTGCTATATATAGGAATAGCACAATACCATGCACTGGAACAAAAGAAAAGTTTAACAATGCAACCCAACACAGAATAATTTAATAAAGACAAGTGAAATAAGGCAACCATCATTTTATTGTTGTAGACTATAAACCACTATGCAGTCTATTAACCAAATTTCTCTGCAGTAGTGGTCATATTGATCTAATGTGGCACTAATTATGTTGAGCTACTGTGAATAACACCAGTGCAGTGTCATTAGCACTTGCTAGCCAAAGGGGAAAAGCAGTATTTGCCCCCAAATTTCAGTGGCAAATTGCCATTCCCCCCCCACTTTGCCTTATGATGTTGTGCTACAGCTGGTTTATGTTAGTGCTGTGACAAGCATTGCATACTGCCCCTAATTAAAAACATTTAAGTAGAGCTCAAGTTTGCTTTATTGTTTTCTAAACCTAATACAACACATTTGAACCGCTTCACTCATTAGCCCTGTTCAGACAATATATTAAACCATGATGATTAAGAGTTTTGAGCTAAACAGTATGGCTTAGCGAGTTATGTGAACCATTCCTAACCATGATGACTACATAACTACAGTTTAAACACGCTCACTAACATTTGCTGCAAAAGGGTTAGTGGCCTAACCATGGCTTAGCATGTTGCCTGAACAGGCCCATTATTGCCAAAAACAGATACCACCATATTTTCATCACAGGCCCACACCACCTTTTCTATGATGTTTGAAAGATATGAAAGGGTCTGAAGACGCACAGGAAATATGGCTGAGAGCATCTTGTGGATGTGCTTCCTGGGTGACTGCAGACACTAGAACATCCTTTAAACATTACAGAAATGATGTGGTGGACCCATGGTAGAAATGCAGGGATCTGCTTTTTCTAAAATGTGTAAAGAAGCCCTTAGGGCTTAACTAGATGTTATCAAGGATCTGTGGACTCCAACCTGCACTTCCCTGGTAGTATCGAAGAAGTACCTTCTTTGTGAAGGCAACCAGATTTTGGAACACTCTTTCCCAAGAGGTACATCTGGCATCAACTTTATTGGTATTTCAGTGCCAGACTAAGTCCCATTTATTTACAGGAGCATTTATTAGTGGTCAGTGAAATATGGCTGGTTATCTAAGATATAGTTGTTTCTCTCTGCATTGCGATGGGTTTTACTGCATGGGTTTTTATTATTTTAATTTTGTTCACTGTATTTTATTGGTTTAATATTGTTACCCACCCTGGGTTTTTCTTTTTTAAAGGGCGAGCTATAAATAGAGTTCAATACTAAATAAAAAACACATCATGCTCTCCTCTTCTTTTCTTCTAAATAAGACATGGCCTGGGAAACAGGAGTTGGCAGTGCCCATGTATCCTCCTGACATAGGACCCTTGGAAACATAACGAGGAAAGAGAACTCAAAAAAATAAATTACATTAGACACCAACCTTAATTGTGTTGGAGGCCACATCAGATTTTAGGTGATATGAATCAATTTCTGGTAGACCCAGTTCCCAAACTTGGAGGGGGTGGAGTTTTAGAAAAAGTCAACACTTCCTGTTTCTAAAAATGCCTTATGCAGGGCAAAGAGTCCTGTGAGTGTTCACTACCCATATTTTAGGCTGACCTGAAATATCTTGTCATCTATAACCTCTCCCATGTTTTAGCTGCCTTCCATGTTCCTCATGCACTCCCTTCTGCACCTTGCTTCCAATTACTTTGGCTTAACCACAAAATGGTTAAGGGAATACATTAACCTTAATGCATTCTATTAACCATTTTGTGGTTAAGCAGCATGGTTTAGCGTGTTGTCCGAATGGGGCCTTTGACTCCTAAAAGAAACATGGTATTACATTGGGGCTGCAGGAGTAGGGGGGTATTGGCAAATATCAACTCCCCCCTCTTTCCATCGGTGGAAGTACACCAAGCGGAACTCCATTCAGGGAATGCTGTCGCTAGTGGAAGTAAACTCTGGATCCAAGGTATGAAGTACATTGTTTCTTTGATCCTGAAGCTTCCAAAGATTGTAGAATGTGATATCCCCAGAGTCTTCATAGCAGGTGTAGGCAACCTTTATGGCCCTACAGGCCACATGTGGTGTTGAGCGCTTGGTTGGGGTCCACACATAGGTGCGCTCTCCCACACACGAAGCTTCCCTGCCCATCCTGCTCTTGACTGCTCGAGTGGGGGGAGGCTTTAATCTTGCCCTGTCACACTGATGGTGAGTAGGCTCGCTGGGATTAGGGTGAGATTCCCCTCAGCCCAGTGATCCTGCTGGGGAAAATGAGGTGTGGGGATGATTTACCACTGCTATATAAAATTAGGTGGCCATATCCCCTAAAGTATCTTTCTTCAATGTAGTGCCCTTTACATGCTTGGGACTAAAACTCCCATCAGTCCCAATCAGCATGGCCAATGGTCAAGGATGATGGGTGTGTACTCCAAAAAATCTGGAGGACACTAGAGTGGGGAAGACCACCCTAGAGGAAAACATGCCGTTCTATTGTACAAGTCACAAGGGCAGTCTCAGGAGCAAAATAAGGTCCAGTTCTCATGTAAGAGGAAGCCACTGCAGGTGAATTTCCTTGTGATGGTGGCCAACATTTTGAACATCTGAGCTGCTGTGGAGGTGGTGGCACTTTAGCTTGCTGTTATGTTTGAACCCTGTGAGGTTGAGTCATTCAGAAGCCACCTGCACAGCCTATAGGTTCTGGGTGACTTGTCACCCACCTCAACTACCCACCCTCACTGGGTTCACATATAATGATAAGCTACATGTGCCACCACTGCAACTCGAATATTCAAAATGATGGCAGCAGCTGCAACAAGAAACCCTGCAGGAAATTACCCCATGGTGGCTTCTTGTTACGTGAGAACCAGGTCTAAAAGTTACAGGGTCCCTCAAACGCCTACAGGGGTTGCTTTCTCTTTTTGCCTAACACCATCCAACTTGCCTGAGCAGCAATCATTCAGCATGGTGTCAGTGACGTGTCTTTGTTTGTTTTTAAAAAATCCTCCTTTCCTGACATCATTCACTCCAACTGGGAGGAATGTACTCATTCCTTAAAGTATTTTTTCTGTGTATCACAGGCTATAAATTTAGCTTGTCATAGCACTTACGTAAAACTGAAGGGAGCTTCAGCAACAAGACCAGGATAGACCATAAAAGGAGAAAATATCCAATATTTTCTTTACACCATACTATAAAATGTATGCTGCTTTTCCAAACAGATGAAAACAAATTATATCAAAAAGTGAAGTGGCCTAAGACTGCTGGGAAAAAGTTGTCTCACACATGTCTAGCTTAAAAATGCTGATGGATAGCAGAACTGGTGGTTGACTTCTTAGAAGTGGTGCTGGTGAAGGCACACCCTCTGAGCCTTGCCCCCTCATCCGAGAGTTGTTGGGGAATGTGGGGATTGCAGGGATAAAGGAAATGCATTGTGTGCACTCTATTATGACAATGTGATCAATCCAAAGTTGAGCTATGGCTAGTGCCAGCTAGTTTTTTGAGGACCCTACTGCAGGGCCAGATCTACACCAAGCAGGATCACATAACCCTTTGAAAACTGTTTGAAAAGGATCGATGGAGTGTGTCCGGGGCCCAAACAGTTGTCAAAACCATTATGAACTGTTATAAAGCAGTAGTGTAGATCCCGCTGAGGATATTCTCAACAGACCCTCTGCTTCCCGAGTGAGCCTACCTTCTCACCATCCTTGTCTCCGGCTGCTATTGCTCCTCCCCATCTTTCTCATGCTTGCTACCACCAGCTTGTTTGACAGGCAGAGAGCCAGTGAACAAGCAGGCAGTGTCATCTACTGCTCCTCCTTCTCATCACCACCATTGCCTGGGCCAAAGCAAGAGGGAGGTGAACAAGCAGATGCAATGGTGAAGAGGAGGAAGAAGTCCAAGGCGATCTTGCCAGTGGGCTCCTGCTGGTGTGGGTGTGGGTGTCCTACGCCTTCCCTGGCTCTAGCATGTATAGCAGATTCCAAGGCTGATCCCACAGGTTCTGCAGCCAAGTCCTGGCTCAAATTAATCCTTAGATAGCACAGGGGAAGAGGAGCTGACAGTAATATGTGAGTGTATCTTCTGCCCCCATACATGAGGGCTGGTTCACATGGTCAGCATCTCTACATACGCACAGCTCTGCTGAGTACCCAAAAGTGGGCATGAAAGCACATGGAAGTCCTTCAAGAATAAGCTGTCCCCAAAATTATAGTAGTATACATACTATTAAGTTCTTCCCTTAATTCGCTAACTGTAAGCAGACAACAGTTCAAGGCTGACAGGGTAGTTGTTCTTCATGGTAGTCAAGATGCAGTTCACCTTTCTACAACTGTTAAAATACATCTTGATTGGAACTATTTAGTTTTGTTTTTAGCCTCTTGCATGACGTTGATGGTTGAAATTGGAGAGGCAAAAAGTCTTGCCTACTGAAACCAAGGGAGTAATCTTGGGAGTAAGCCCCATTGAACTCAATAGGGCTTACTTGTGAGCAGACAGGCAGAGGACTCTGCTGTAAATGCATCACAGGCCTTCTCTGCTGCTCAGAATTTGATGACAAATTTATTTTCCCCTTAAATCAGAAGGTTAAAAAAATGTTTCTGGCACTAGACTATACACATACTGAATGAGCAGCCAACTACTGAGTGGGAGGTTTTATTACAAAGAACACTGCTTACCATACGTCTGTCTCTTCCTAAAGGCAAACTAATACTAGTTAATATGGTTTTGTTTTTACTAATTAAAAGTTTAGGAGAGCTGGAAAACTCTGCTAAAAGTTTCACAAAATGATTTCCATGGGTAAAATCAAACTTACAGTAGATCCATTGAAATGAATGGGATGTCAGTCATGACTAACATAAGTCCCATTCATTTCAATGGATCTACTCTAAGTAGGACTTGTGTTGGATTTTACCCCATATTATTACATTTATATCCTGCCTTTTCATCTCCTGCAAAGAACCCAAGGCGGTTTACATGGTCCTTCTCCTTCTGTCTATTTTACCTTCACCTTCTGTCCATTTTATCTTCACAACAACCCTGTGAGGTAGGTTAAGCTGAAAGTCAATGACTGGCCCAAAGTGAACTTCATGGCTGAGTGGAACTAGAACCTGGATCTCCCGAGACCCAGTCCAATAGTCTAACCACTACACCACAGTGCTTCTCCTTTTCCTGTTAAGGTTTTAGTCAAGAACCCAACTGTGACAAAGAAAAGTCACCGCCTTGCATGGGGCACCTTTATGGTCAACGGGCCACCAGCTTAGTCCAAGTACTTACTGATAAAGATCAGACCTTTCACATCCTAATTTATAAAGCCCAAAGCACTCAGAGTTTGTACCCAATCTGATTATGTTGCCATCTGTTATATTCAACTGTTACACACACTGGATCACACAGTCTCTCAAGCTTTTACGCTATATAGAGTGTAATGCAGGTAGTGTTTTGACTATAAAAGTAAGAAGATTAGTAGTGCTCAGACACAAACTTTAAATTAATCCAGGTTAATTGAGAATACACAGTGCAGCTGTGCAGGTCTGTTTTCAGACTACTTCAAATTTTCTTGATTCTCACAGTGAAATGGAGCTTCCCGTCTGCCCTGCCCAGAGAGAGCACTTCCTACATACATAGAAAGTCCTCTCCCTCATTATAGATTAGTTTTCAGTGATTGTATATTATGTATAATGCACACAATACACATTTGTTCAAAAACGGCTAAGCAGTGAGCCTCAATTCAGCAACAGCCACTGCCTGGTACCACAATTCAGTCACAGTCTGAGAAATCTATGATGTCAGTTGCTTTAACAGGCAAGGCTGACGTGACTGGCATTGGTTCCCAGACAAGAAGCGCTTCTGGTTTCCATAGGGAGGATGCTGACGGAGGTATTCCAACCACACTTCCTACCAGCATTTTCTAGACTTAGGCACACACGTTTGGACATCTGAGCAAACATTAAACAAGGTGATGTAATCCAACACCACAGGTGTTTTTCAATACCTTCCTTTTAAAGCATCAAAAGTCCCAAATACATTACACATTAAGTAGTAATTCATTAAACTACATGCACACACACGCATGCACACACACAATTTCTTCTCTAATATTTGAAAACCAAACACTATATAGTTTCTTTTACCAATGTTTGGGAGTGGGCAGGGATGTGGGGAGCACCTAAAGTTGATGGCTACAATAATTTCCAAACTAGGAAACAATCAGAGGGAGAGGGGGATTGGGTGTGCATGTTCACCGTAGCTTGTTTTGGCTTATTTAAGCCACAATGAGCCACGGCACCCATGAGCACCAGGTGCCTATTCAGACCCTAGCCACAGCTTGCTGGGTTGTGTGAACCTGATCAGAGTGGGTTGTTGGCGTGATTATCACCCACAACCCTAAAACAGATCCATGTATTCTGGGTTGTTTGTTAACCATGCTATCAACCCAACCTCACCATGTTAGCACAACATGACAAGCTAAATAATAATAATAATAATAATAATAATAATAATAATAATAATAATAAGTATTTCTTACCCGCCTCTCCATTTTGATCAAGGCGGGAAACAACAGTAAACAGTAAAATGCATAAAACTGAATTAAAACATTGTTAAAACATCCTAAAAAACATTCTAAAAACATCTTAGAATTCCACTGGATAGGCCTGCCGGAAGAGATCAGTCTTTATAGCTTTCTTGAGTGCTAGTAGACTGTTAAGTTGTTTATTATTATTATTATTATTATTATTATTATTATTTATATAGCACCATCAATGTACATGGTGCTGTACAGAGTAAAACAGTAAATCGCAAGACCCTGCCGCATAGGCTTACAATCTAATAAAATCATAGTAAAGTAATAAGGAGGGGAAGAGAATGTAAACAGGCACTGGGTAGGGTAAACAGGCACAGGGTAGGGTAAAACTAACAGTGTAAAGTCCAAACAATATCAAGTTTTAAAAGCTTTAGGAAAAAGAAAAGTTTTTAGCTGAGCTTTAAAAGCTGCGATTGAACTTGTGGATCTCAGATGTTCTGGAAGAGCATTCCAGGCGTAAGAGCCAGCAGAGGAAAATGGATGAAGCCGAGCAAGGGAAGTAGAGACCCATGGGCAGGCGAGAAACATGGCATCAGAGGAGCGAAGAGGACGAGCGGGGCAATAGTGTGAAATGAGAGAGGAGAGATAGGAAGGAGCTAGACCGTGAAAAGCTTTGAAGGTCGACAGGAGAAGTTTATATTGGATTCTGAAGTGAACTGGAAGCCAATGAAGAGATTTCAGAAGTGGAGTAACATGGTCAGAGCGGCAAGCCAGGAAGATGATCTTAGCAGCAGAGTGGTGGACAGAAACCAGTGGACTGATGTGAGAAGAAGGAAGGCCAGAGAGAAGAAGGTTGCAGTAGTCCAACCGAGAAATAACCAGTGCATGAACAAGCGTCTTGGCAGAAGAGATAGACAGAAATGATCGAATCCTGGCAATATTATACAGGAAAAAAGGACAGGATTTAGCTACTGCCTCAATATGAGGAATAAAGGAGAGCGATGAGTCAAATATGAAGCCAAGACTACGAGCTTCCTTGACCGGAGTAAGCGTAACATCATTGAGAGTGAGAGAGAATGAAAGATGAGGAGAAGGTTTAGGCGGAAAAACAAGCAATTCAGTCTTTGCCATATTAAGTTTCAGAAGACAATGAAGCAGCCAGGCTGAGATATCTGAGAGACATGCCGAGATACGATCGTGAACATCAGGATAAAGTTCCAGAGATGAAAGATATAATTGCGTATCATCGGCATACAGATGATATTGGAGGCCATGAGATTGAATAAGCTTACCCAAGGGCAACATGTATAAAGAAAACAGCACCGGGCCAAGCACCGAGCCTTGCGGAACCCCTACTGAAAGGGGAAAAGAGGAAGACGAGCTGCCATTAGCCAACACGCTGAAAGAGCGACCCGCTAGATAGGAGGCAAACCAGTTATAGACAGAGCCACGGAGTCCAAGGTCATGAAGGGAATCTAAGAGAAGATCATGATCAACCGTGTCAAAGGCTGCAGTTAGATCAAGGAGAATAAGAATGGAATAAAGGCCTTTAGACTTGGCAGTAAGAAAATCATTGGTGATCTTAGTAAGGGCAGTTTCAGTGGAATGCAAAGGACGGAATCCGGATTGAAAAGGATCTAGAGCAGAGTTACTAGTAAGAAAGTCAAGACAGCGAGAGTAGAACACACGCTCCAGGATCTTTGAAACAAAAGGCAACAGAGAGACAGGTCGGTAGTTAGACAGAGATAGCCTATCAAGAGTAGGTTTCTTGAGAATGGGAGAGACTGTAGCATGTTTAAAAGCAGAAGGAAATGAGCCAGAGGACAGAGAAAAATTAATAATATGAAGCAAGGAAGGGAATAATATTTATAAAGACGCGAGAGGGAATCGGATCACGGGAGCAAGTGGAAGGCTTCGAGGAGCGTAGTATTGTAGACAGTTCATCAGCTGAGACCGAAGGAAATGCAGAGAAATTTGCAGGAGGAACTGACAGATGAGGAACAGGAACTGGAAGAGGAGCAGAGCTGGCCAGATCAGAGCGAATAGTTTGGATTTTAGCATTGAAAAAAGAGGCAAAATTATTAGCAGTCAGAGAGGCGGGGAGAGATGGTGGATTAGGCTTCAGGAGAGAATCCGGCAGGCCATTCCACAGTCTGGGAGCAGCAGAAGGTCCTCTGGGTAACAGTTGTTAATCTACTTTCTGCTAGCTGAAGTAGATTTTTCCCAGAGGACCTGAGTGTGCAGGGCAGATTGTACGGCCTGAATGTTCAAAATGGCTGCCTGCTTGCACTGCTAAGCCCTGGGGTGGCTTAGCATGATGTGTAAATAGGCCTAGGGACCTAGTTTGCTCTATTGCTGGGTTGTTAATAAGCCACGGTGGCTTGTTGACCACTCTGCACGTGGTGGTTGCATGCTAGGGGGATTAGCATAATTAACCTCGGCAGCACAGCTTGTCGTGTTGTGAGAACCCAGCCATGGCAACAAGCTACTCAAAACCCTACAACAGCTCATGGGTTCTGAATTACTTGTTTCCCGTGGCAACAAGCCACCCTGGCCAGGTTTGCATGACATGACAAGCCACACTGCTGAAGGTAACTATGCTAAGTCCCCGGCACATACAGCAGGGGAAATAAATGGATACTATTGTTTTTATACTGTTTTTATGTTTTTGATGGTTTTTAAATTTTGTATACTTTTTAATATTTCCCATTTTTAACTGTTGTAAACCGCCCAGAGAGCTTCGGCTGTGGGGCGGTATATTAAATAAATAAATAAATAAATAAACAAGACAAAGTAGCTTATTTCCCTAGCTACGATCATGCAAACCAGCCCACGCAGAGGACAGGTTTGCATGATCATGGAGGGAATATAAGCCATCATTGCTTATTTTCCCTTCCTACATGTCCCAGTTGTGAGCCGCATAATTACCCTCACCAAGTGCTGTTTGCTGTGATGTCTGAACCCGGTGAGGGTGGCTGGCTGGGGTTGTTTAGAAACCACCCTAAAAACCATGGCTTGTTCTAGGGTTTCTAGGTGGTTTGTTACAGCAACTTGCACACGGTTATGGTAATTATGCTAATTAGGTGGCTAGCAATTGGTACGCACTGGGAGGGAAAATAAGTCACCGTGGCTTATTCTCCCTGCGTGATCGTGTGCTCCTGGTGAGACAGACATGAAGAGGGCATAGATGGGTTTACCTTGCAGTTCTATATGGATAAAGTTCAAAGAGTATTGCAGCACCTTAACGACTTAACACAAATATTCTGGCATAAGCCTTCATGACTATAGCCCCTTCATCAGATGCAACTGATGAGCTGTAGCCAGCTATAGTCCACACAAGCTTATGCCAGAATAAATGTGTCTGTCTTTAAGGTGCCACAAGGCTTTGTTGCTTTTACTGTAATAGATTAACATGTCAACCCCTCCGGATAAAGTTGCAGCTGTTAGGATTGCTCACGAGGTGGAAGATACTAGGATCACTTTCCCCCTCCCCCAGCAAGAGGGAAATATAACAAAGTGTACCCGCTTGATAATGCTAAAGGTGCAGTAGGGTTAGTGAAGGCAGGAAGAGATTTCAGGCTTAAAGCAGTGAGACAGAAAGAACATACAAAACTGCAAACCTGAGTACGAGGCAAGGGGACTGAAGGGGCTGAAAAGAACTGAGAGGCAGGATGAGAAACAGGAGGGATTAATCCATCTTCAGCAATCTCCTGTACTTGTCCAGAAATGAAGGGGGTGGGTGGGGGAGTGGATGCGTTCACTCCATTTTCCAATGCAGCCACCCTCGAACCATTGGAAAGAAAATGGGGAGTGTGTAAGCCCACACACATTCCTGATCAGCCTCTTGAAACAGCAAGTGAGAGAGGAGGAGGAGGAGGAGGAGGAGGAGGAGGATCACGCCTTAAGTAGTTCTATAATTTTGCATCCAGGGATGGGAATGACTACGGAGGAGGATGTCATGGACGGGCTGGCATGATCTACAGATGAAATAATAGTGGGTTATTTTTAATAACTGTGCTAAAGGGCTAAAAACTCAATGGCAAATGAACAGAAAAACGTAAAAGGAAGATCTAATGATTCCTCCTTGCCCTCCCCACCCCGGGCTAAGACAATCTAGCCAGCTGGAGCCCAGCTGTTGGGTCTCTCTCTCTCAATCCCTCCCACACATGCACAGATCCTCCTTTCTTGTTCTTTCATGCTTGGCTGTTGAGTGATCCTTGCAGGAAGCAACCTTGGCTCCCTCACTTAGTTCCCTGCCAAGTTTTTTGCCCTGACCCAAATATTACTCATTTGGCACAGAAATTACCCTTCTCTCCTCACTTGGAAGCTCACAGCCAGCAGTGATAAACATGCACATGGATTTGCACTGCACCTTGCCTGCCCGGGGGAAGCCCAGTGACATTGAAACAAAAAGCTCCAAAGTTCGGTGTCTATTGTCAGCAATTTGCTGCAGGTGGAAAGTTTGGGCCCTTAAAATCTTTTGCCCTGCAACAGCTGTCCTCAATATGGTGCCTTCCAGACGTGCTGGGATTGCAACTACCATTACTACAACGGCCATGCTTACTGGGTGTGATGGGATTTGCAGTCTAGCACATGTGGAGTTTTGGGGAGGCTGACAACATTACAAAACAGAGAAGCAACAAGGCTCTGGTCTGCTTGGGAATCACAAACTTTGTCTCAGAAGTTGTATTTATGCCTAGCTTCATATACACAGTTACTGACTGTCAGCTTATCCTTTGTATTGATCAAGGCTCCAAACACCCACCTTTATTTTATTAAAGGAAAATACACACACACACACACTCCTTAAAAAATCAACAATGTGCACAATTAGCTGACTTTAGTTTGGTGTTATTTTTTTTAAAAAAAATATGTTTCCTTGTTAACTAGACTGTGCTCTGAACAGGGAGTGGTGCACCAGCATGGAACACGTCTGCCCCAGGAGATTGACGGAATCCAATGGATTTCTCAATGCTCTAGGGGATTTTCCACTGGAGAGAGCTGGTGAACCTAGTCCCACTGTGGAATGGTGGGATGCAGGGGGCCAGTGACTTGATTGCACCTGAGCGCCCTCTCTGATGCTGTAGAGCCCAGAGAGGCAGGCTGAGAAACAGGAGGGATCCTTAGTATACTGGGGAACTGAGGACAATGAAATAGGTTGGACACTGGCTAGAATGCAAACAGTGTTAGACTCAAAGTGAAAATCACTGAGTACACTCTAGAGCACGTAAATGTGCCTCCAGCACAATTTGCTACTTCCATTGCATCCTTAAGTAGCCGTCTAGCAGAATTATTTCACATGGTCCAGGGGTTGTTAACACTCCCTCAATGGAGCTCTGGACTGTTCATCTGAATCAGGTGAAGCTATGCAGATTCTGAATCAGTGCCTAGACTCAGTGATGTGCTGGATGAGGGCTAATAAACTGAAGCTGAATCCTGTCAAGATGGAAGCCCTGTGGGTGAGTGGTTCCCAAGTCTGAGATAGTCTTATCACCTGTTCTGAATGGGGTTGCACTCCCTTTGAAAGATCAAGTTTGTAGTCTGGGGAATATTCCTAAATCCATCACTATCACTGGAAGCCCAAGTGGTCATGGGAGTGCCTTTTATCAGCTTCAACTGGTATGCCAGCTATACCCTCTCACAGACAGGGATATCTTGTCCACAGTGGTATAAGTGTTAATAACCTCAAGACTGGATTACTGCAATGCACGCTATGTGGGGCTGCCCTTAAGGCTGATCCGAAAGCTGCAGCTAGTGCAGAATGTGGAAGCTTGGCTGTTTTCTGGAACTGCTACTTTGCAGCACGAAACTACTTTGCTGATGGAACTGCACTGGCTGCCTATTTGCTACTAGACCAGATATAAGATTCTGTTATTAGTATATAAAGCCCTAAACAACTTGGCACCATGACATTTGAGAGAGTGCCTTTTCCTTTATTATTATTTTTATTATTCCACTTATATCCTGCCTTTTTACCTCTTGCAAGGAACCCAAGGCAGCTTACATGGTCCTTCTCTCCATTTTACTTCATAAGTAGGTTAAGGCTAAGAGTCAGTGACTGACCCAAAGTCACCTAGTGAATTTCATGGCCAAATGGGAACTAGAACCCGGATCTCCTGAGTCCAACTACTACACCACACTGATTCTCTTTATCAACCTGCCTGGTCACTGAGATCACCAGATGAGATGCTCCTGGTGGTTCTGCATGTCCTTATGGCCCAGTTGGAATCCACCTGAGTAGACCCTTCAGTGTGGTGGCTCCCTCTTTGTGAGGGAGAGAGATCTAGAGG
The DNA here is from genome assembly GCF_023053635.1 of Elgaria multicarinata webbii. Taxonomy (NCBI): domain Eukaryota; kingdom Metazoa; phylum Chordata; class Lepidosauria; order Squamata; family Anguidae; genus Elgaria; species Elgaria multicarinata. Next base: position 62,244,115 of record NC_086177.1, read on the forward strand.
CAGAGAGATCTGAGAAAGTCTCCTGTCTGAAACCCTGGAGAGTCATTACCAGTCAGTATAGGTAACACTGAGCTATATGGACAACTGGTCAGACTCAATACAAAGCAAACCTTTGTTCCTAGATAACAATGATGATGATAGATGATGATGATTGCAATAATAAAGGACTTCTTTCACATATAGTGGTGGGTTAGTATAGAATGCTCATGGCTTTAGGTTTTACTGTAAGTTGATTTGGGAATGATCTAAATGGGACATTCACTTGTTTGCTTTCAGTCAAATAGGAGTTCTGTTGCAACAGGAACTATGAGAACAAAACGAGTGATTTGGGGTTTTGAGGTGCAGACACTATCTCTGCCTTGAACTCAGATAAAACAAAACTTTCTATAAAAATTCTTCTTCTTAGAGAATTCCAAAGGGCACCATTACATATGACACACAGATACAGGAAGAAATACACAGAACTGCAGTGTTCAGAGGGGTGGCTACAAAATCCTAGAGCTGTGCTCAAGCAGCTCAGTGAACTCAGATTTCAGAGCACAGGCAGTATGTGTAATTCACCAATTCTATAACTATTCCATTCTTGAGTGGGTTCTATGGGTGTCTTCATAGTCGGTTCAGGAGAGAGGAAATGACAAGCATATTTGAACTCAGCTTGCCTGACACAAGCTGTAAGACAACCAGATGACATGACCGACTGGCATAATGCTAAATAGTTCCTAAGGAGAAGCTTCATATGTTTCTGTGAAAAGCTTCGAATTCCTTCTCCCTTAAAAACCCACAGTAGTGCAATGTGTCCAAACAAACAGCACAGAGCCATTAAAAACTGTCCTTGAAGTAAATCAAGCTAAAACTAACTGATTTTAGAAACTGCAATGTTATGTTTCAGCAACCCAACCAACAAAACTGGTAAAGACACTCCATGATTCATATAATCTCAGCTGATTCACCCATCAAACCTGCGTATGACGAAGGTTTCAAGTTTAGCTAAGTTGAATTATAAGACACACGTAAGAGAAAACTTTGAAAATATTTAGATATGCAACAGGATGGGACATGCACGGATCATGTATTTCCTGTGCTCCCAGAAGCATTATGCTTCCAACACCCACTGTACATTATCATGCCACACAACAAAGAAAGGTTTCTTCTTCACTTTTAAACACTTAAAAGTATGGATAGCACACTTTGCAAGGAACAGCCAGTCCCCCCTACCAAATCCTCTCAAAACTGTATGGAATGAAGGGAATCCTTCTGGATGTGCATATCCCAGGGCTGATGGTTTAACTATGGCCCCATCCACTCTGTAGCTGGATGAAATTGTAACACACTGCAGTGTAAGGGAGGCATTTCTATCTAAAGGAGGCAGCATATTCCCCCCCCCCCCCGCCACCCCACTCCCGGCAATGATGCAACAGTTGGCATTGTTCACTGTAAAAAAGGAGAAAGGGAGATGCCTTGTGACAGACCTTGCCCTCATCTGGCAAAAAGCCCAGATGCAATGAGATGTCTTCAGCTTGTTGTTCTGAAATTATTCCTGTGGATTGTAGTGAGAAGCCTAAATATAGGGGCCTTAAAAACAGCCCCATACATCCTTCTAAGTTCCACTCCAAGGCCAAAGCATACACAGAGCTGGCAGAGGGTTCTGTGGAAGAACTCCCTTCCCCTTCAGCAACCCTGAGAATAAAGATCAAAGAAGCTGGTCACCTGAGGCCTGCTCCATGTCCATCCAGTGCTCCCTTTAGATTCTGAGGTTCCTCAGAAACAAAGAACCAGAATGGAAGAGTATCAAAACTGGATGGTACATGTAGCTAATGCAGGGCTGTCCTGTACTAAACTGGGCAATCAACTGCACACTTGGTTCGGCTTCTTCCTATTCTAGTTTTAAAGAGCCGGTACTCCTTCACATTTATAAGAGGGCAGTGCCAAGTTGGCTGCAGGCAAGTCTCAGGTTTTCTCTCTACTCCTGGTAGCCTAGCATCCAGCCACCAATGCATGCATAGTTTCCTGCTTGGGTCCTCTAGGAGTATATTTTTTCTGGCAAGCAGGAAAATAAATAAATACACAGCTGCTGTTCAAAGATCTCAGCTACACTTTCCAATCCCCCAAATCCACACAGAAATCTAATGAAAATGTCATAAAGCTGTTAACCAAAAAGCAACTGAAATCAATCTGCCCAATTCAACCCTGCATCAAGGCGACAAATATCAGTTTGTTCAGAAAGTATATTGGGTAGTAAGCGTTCCTTGAACTGTTTCATAATAAGGTAACTCCCTAACACAGGATTTCACTGCTTAATGAAGATAGACTTGGCATCACTTGCCTTGGGAAAAGACACAATGTTCCATCAAACAATAGCAATTCTACTGCCTTTGAACTACAGTAATACTTACTCTTCCGAATATATTTAATAGGCATATTGGCCTCATGAACAATACTTTGGAATTTATTTCAACATATGTGTATGAGTTTTACCTATTATCTTAAGGGATAAATAGATACAGCTTAATTTCTAGTTTTCATTCTTGGATTGCATCCTCATAAAAGAAAGCTATGAGCAGCTTCACACAATACGACAGCCCATGGGGAATTATTTAACCCACGGTGCAACTGTGGCACATGTGGCAGCCATTTTGCATATCCAATCCCCGCTTGAGTGTTCTCGTGTTCCCGGGCAAGCATGAGTTACGTGAAGGTAAACACAAATGACACTTAACCCTAAAACAGACTGTGGGTTATGCAAGAGTTGTTTAACACTTGAGTAACCCATACTTGCTGAGTTCGCACTACACAACTCCCAAATGGGGGCTGGATATGCAAAGTGGCACCTCTGGGAGCTGTGGTTGGTTGGGGCTTAAATAACCCATGACAAGCTGTGTTGCGCAAACCAAGTTTATGACTGTAGGTGAATTCCCCACAAGAGCTTTTCATTGTGGTGGCTGCCATTTTGAATATTCAAGCTGCAGTGGAAGCCACAGCTTGCTATTACATGTGTACCTGGCAAGGGTGAGTTGTTGGGGGTAGTTAACAAGCCAGCCAGAACCCATGGGCTATTTCAGGGTTGCAGGTGGCTTGTCAACCATCCCAACAACCCACCCTCACCGGGTTCACACATAACAATAAGTTACAATACACTCCTGCCGCACCCCAAATATTCAAAATGGCTGCAACAAGAAGCCCTGCTTGTAAATCAATCCATGGTGGCTTTTCGTTATGTGCAAACCAGGCCTACATGACTAATAGCTTCCTCAATAAATCATGCAAACTGTAGCATTCTTGCTGAGTTCGCACTACACAACAACTCCCAAATGGGGGTTGGAAATGCAAAGTGGCTTCTAGAAGATAATCAGCACTCACAAAACTGTCACAACCAGGGTATTTTGAGAAAAGCCATGACAATTTAATCTATTTTAAGTTTGTGTGTAGATGTGTGAGTTAGGAAGGAAATGGAAACTTCCCAAGAGTAAGAACTGTTTGACAGGGGAACAGATTGCATTGGGAAGGGATTGAAGAAGCATCCACTTCTTATACTAGTTTTCTCCGAACTGCATCCCTGTTATGTTTTGAGAGTCTATTTGCACAAATACTGAATTCAAAAATGAGTCCTGGGCTGTTGGGGTAAGAGCACACTCTCATAACACAAGTTAGGTATTTTTATAATTATGAAGTTATAAGGCCTTCAGAAAGTACTCTTTAAAACTGAAATTAAGTTTAAAAGCCTTTCAAGAAAAAACAAAACACCCTGATAACTGAACCATATAGCTGCTATATATACACAGCAAGAAACAGTTTCTTGACACTAATAAGATTTATTATTATTATTATTATTATTATTAATAATATTAATAATAATAATAATAATAATAATAATAATATGGGAATCCCTCTAAGTCCATTTCCCCTCAAGGCCTGTCCCAGTCTCTCTTTTTCCCTAAGGGAGGGGGATTTCACTTTAAGACAGGGATTTACCATTTGAATGGCTGCCTGGCCAGGGACATTTTATGTCAGTAAATACAGTTTTGATTGAGCCGAAACCTTAACCCAGTAAAAAGGCATAAGAGAAAGGAACCTAAATGAGACTTGGAGAAAATTAAATTCACAGCCTGCATCTTTAAAAACGTTTGTCTTGAAAGGGGGCCTGGGGAGCACTGAACAGAGAGAAGAAAGAGGCAAAGTGGCCGCACGCAAGTAGATCAATAGAATGGTCAGTAGGAAGCACCATTGCTGTTTATTCTAGCCCATGACAACAAGCCACTCTAAGAACTCCACACTAAGAGATGGCATGTATGAATTTGCAACAATGTAATCCTGTAGACTGAACAATCATTGTTTACAAGAGAAAAACAAAAGCATAAGCATCCAATTGGCACACTTTCTACTAAAATTCACATGTCAGGAACTGACATAAGCAGGTTGTCATGTGGCTGAATAAATTGTTTTAGGCATAATATAGCTAGTACATGATTATTTTCCAAAGCAACTTTGATGATAATTTTGCATGAGATACGTGCTATTTTTCTCCAGCAGTTAATGAGACTTTACTAATTAAACCATACAATTTAGAAGACGTGTAGGCAGATGTATCTGCTGTGGGAATAAGCTGCAGGTCTTCTTCAGCACTTGTTCTGCTAGAATAACCCTAACCGATGGTTTATTTAACTCATGGGATATTGAATTCTGGGTTGCCATGATAGGTGAACCCAGCTGTACTAACAAATAAGGGTTTGTTAACCATTAACAACCCAGAAACATAACCCATGGTTTATTTTTGGGTTGTGAATTATGGGTTGTTTAAAACATGGGTTATCATAACATACGAACCCAGAATCGTGGATTGTTCATGGGATGTTTTGACAGGCTACCTACAAGTCAGTACTACAAAGACATTTGGGGTACTGGGAGGGAGTGCGTGAAGGAGGAGGGAAACAAACAATCCAGAGATTGAGAAAACAAACTATGGTTTATTTGCTCAAATCCTGGATAGGGCAACATAATATACATTAAATAAACCATGTGTTAATGTTAAATGTGAATCAGGTCACTGTGTCTTTCAGCATCAATGCTGCTTTCTTTTGCCAAGCAATAAAATAACTGTGCAACTTATTCACCTTTTATTTCTGTTTTTTAGATTCAGAGCTAAAGCCACACTTACCAGCATAATGTACAGGGATTTCAATCTTCGGCCCTATAACGTAATGACCCTCCTCCAGACTATGAGCTGTAATGGTTGTCCACTGTCGGCATGAATGAATCAAAAGGTAATCAGTCTCTCTAAGACCTTCTATAGGTTCCCCTACAAAAAGAGATTAAATTTTAAGTCAAAATCAGTGTGCGAAATAATTTCAAATTCCAAGTAATGTAGCAGCTAAGAGGCTGAGCTGCCTCTAGTTCAAATCTAATCTCTGCAATGAATTAATTAGGTGGCCCTAAGCAAGCTACTTTCTGTCCACCTCTGCCCTATATCTGCAATATGGGGTCAATGCTGAACCCCTGCAGGGCTGTTTTAAGGATTACTGAATTTACAGTAATGCTTTGAATGTAACACACTAAATAAATGCTGAACATTATCACAATTGTGATGCTACTTTGCTCTTTAGGCCTATTTTCATCACCATTTCAGGGTCTGATGACCTGAGGAGAAAGTCGTCATGAGGCAAACGAACCATGTGCATCCAACAGCAGGTGAAAATTTGGCTTTTGGCCCATCACTGCATGAGTTGATCCTGCAGTGACAGGGCAAAAGCTAAAGCCTGCACCTACCAGCAGAAGTATATTACTGGTTTGCCATGTGTCTAAATGGGTGGGAACCAGTATAAGCAAGGGTTGTTTCTCAGCTACAATGCACTGTAGTAGTACAGGATCTATTTTTTTTTAAAAAAAAAAAATCAACCCAACATTGACCCTGTTCAGATGAGACGCTAAGCCACGGTGGTTAAGCATTTTGAGTTAAACATTATGGCTTATTGTGTCTTGTGAAACATGACTTAGTGTGTCATGTGAACTATTCATAAGCGTGGTGGCTACATAACCACAATTTAAACACGCTCCCTAACCATTTGCTACAAAAGGGTTAGTGGCCTAAACATGGCTTAGTGTGTCATCTGAACAGGCCCATTGCAGGTCACTTTAATAAGTTATTTTTCATTTGGCAGTCAGATCCTGCAAACAAACTTTAGATGCTGCAGCATCATTTTGCAGTAACGCAACTGGAATGACACACTACACTTGAGCGAGCATGGCAAAGCCAGGCATTTTCTATTTCTATTGAAAACCCGAGCCTTCCCTATACCCCACAAAGCAAAAAGCGCAATGCTGTGGCAGATTATGGGATTTAGGAACTTTGTGACCATCCTTGGGTTGCCATAGAACGTGCCATACTCTGAGCTTTTGTCAGGTAAACAGCGATGTGCCCTAGAACATTTTCTGCAATAGTTTTGTGTGTGTTTATTTTACAAAAATGTTGCTTCTGTTATTCTTCTGTGGGAAATATTTCTGTTTCTAAAAATGCATCATTTCATAAAATCAGTTAGTAAAGTAATAAAGAATGCACCTTGTAAACTAATGTATAAAAAGCACCATGCCCAAGGTTGCTCCTGTTAAAACACTGCAATGGAATATACCTGGGATCAAGTTCCCAGGTACTGGAACTTGATCCTATGAGCGGCTATATCTCAGCCACGTACAGAAATTCTCTAGCCTTTCACTTCTAGGCCACAATGATTATGGACCCACTAAATGCACGTTCTAGGAACCCGAACTGAAATAACTTACAGCAACAGCCCTACATTCTAAACATTCAGAATATCTAAACACCTAGTCTTAAACATTTTATTCGTCATGCTAAAATAAAACATCCCATAATCCATTTTTTCTTCATTCCCCCCCCAATTTTTATTATTATTATTATTATTATTTATTTATATAGCACCATCAATGTACATGGTGCTGTACAGATTACACAGTAATAGCAAGACCCTGCCGCATAGGCTTACAATCTAATAAAGTTGTAGTAAACAATAAGGAGGGAAAGAGAATGCAAACAGGCACAGGGAAGTGTAAACAAAAGGCTTCGGGGGGGGGGATTCAATTTTTCCTGTTTTTTCCCAGGTCTTCAAAGCAGGTCCATAGTTTGGGGGTGCTCCTGAATTCATCTTTGTCACTGGTGGCCCAGATGGCCTGGAGCACCCATTACCAACTCCAACTGGTATGCCAACTATGCCTGTTCCTGGATAGGGATAGCCCAGCCACAGTGATTCATGCACTGGTAACCTCACAATTAGACTACTGCAATACACTCTGTGTGTGGCTTCCCATGTGCATGGTTTCAGAAGCTGCAGTTATTGCAGAAACTAGGGGCTCACTGGGACATCTAGTTATGCTCATGTATTACCAGTGTTAAGAGAACTGCACTGGCTGCCTATTAGCTACTGAGACACATACAAGGTTATGTTATTATCATATAAAGCTCTAAACAATTTGGGACCAGGCTACCTAGCAGACCGCATTCCCTTATATATACCCAGGCAACATCTAAGATCATCAGAGGAAGCCTTGCTGGTCATTCCAAAAAGAAAGCAATGTCACCATGATGAACCCCGACGGCAGGCCTTTTCTGTAGTGGCATCCGCCATCTGGAAAGCCCTCCCGTCATGCAGTTTGGGAGGAAGAAAATGTGGCATCTTCCGAATGCTTCTTAAAAATGCTTTCCCTGGGCTGTAACAGCTGTTGGGTTTTACTTTGGTTTTACATGCTGCTTTTAAGTTTTTACATTTTTATGTTATGTTTACCTTGTATTTTATGGTTTTAATTGTTGTGAACTGACTAGAGAGCCTTGGCTATTGGGCATTAAAGAAATGCAGTAAATACATAACATTTCACTAGGACATGTTAGACATGGCTTAAGCTACTTCTCATTAAAATTAATGGGACCTGAGTGCAACTAGCATTCCGGATCCCACCTATTATTATTATTATTATTATTATTATTATTATTATTATTATTATTATTATTATTATTATTTACATTTATATACCGCCCCATAGACAAAGCTCTCTGGGCGGTTTATAACCAGAAATAAACATTCCTGACATGTTTCTTTATGATTCTTTTAATATCTCCCAAGCTTAGTGAAGACAGAATGGATCTACAGTAAAAATAAATTACTGACACTAACAGAAATTTAGAAATGGTACCTAAAGAGATGAAGTTTTATTCACTTACATACTTGCTGTACTTTTAAACTGCTCAACAACCAAAATTCTGTGGGTAGTGAAGATATCATTCATTCAAAACCAACATGGTTTCAATCTAGTACAAGTTTTCTCTGGAGAGGTTTTATGATTTCAGGGGAGATTTATTAGACTTTCCCAACCTCTCCCAACCTAATAACTAGCCATCCCAAATTCCTGTTCTGTGACTCAAGCGGATTTGTGTTATGCAACACCTACAATCACAATTCCTTTGCCATACTCTAATATAATATAGGTGTTTCTCTACATGCTTCGTAATCCTTCCCATGTGGGAACCAGGTCACTGAACACTGTGCTTGTGACACGTCTACATACTTGTACCTTCTTCCTATTCTCCCTCCTTGATTGACAGACTTGTCTGTCTACAAGTAAGCACACACACTCTGCTCCTGACAATGGGAAATTAAGGAATTAATACACGTTCATACTTGGTTACATGATGTTTCTCTTTTAGAATCTACAGAAGGAGATCTAAATATTCAATGGGGTTTTGCTTACAACACTCAACATCCTTTTGAAGAGATCAGGCAAAAGTTACTCTTTGTGACTGCAAAGAGTTTGTGGGTACTCAAGTATGCAAAAGTGGCTCCTATCAACTGCAGTGCCTCAAAGCAGATATCCAAGAAATAGAACTATTCCTCCCTATGGTCCCAAACTGATAATATACAAAGGCAGATAGGAAGCAAGAGAATCACTAAGCAGCAGCACAATCCACCTTACTTAAATTGAGCATGCCTTTTGTTTAGAGGTGCATAACGTTTTTGGCCCCAAGGGCTGCATGCAATGCTGACTTGGGGAACCACATGTATGCAAGGACACGGACACACACACAGAGTTAAGTTTATTTCCAACTAGTTTGCTGGAATGAACTGAGTAGAGATGTGAAATTTCCGGAAATTTTGAAGCCATGAAAAAACCACGGGTTTTTTCTGGTGTATTTCGGGGGGGAAATGATTTTTTTTAAAAAAAATTGAAATAATGCAATATTAGCACTTTTTACAGATTGAAAGTCACTTTGTTACTTTGGGAACATAAAATGTAATTAAGTCCAAGTTGTTTGGTATAAAATTATTACATTTGGTATATTAAAAGTACAGTGTATTCAAACAATTATTACAAATTGAATTAACTTTTTTTTTTTTAAAATGTAACAAATGGAGCTACAAGTTCCTGAACTGTTAGGCACACCTGAACTGTAATGAGCCTCTTTGGTTTTGCCAGTTTATGAGGAGTAGGCAAAAAATAATTAAAAACAACAACAGAGGAAACCATCAACATTAGTAACAAAGAAAAATATTTATGTCTCCGCTAGTCCTCCACAGCGTCAAGCAGACATAAAGCACCCATTCCCATAAAAAGAACTGAGAAAAGATTCAATAAATATGCATGAAATTTAATCAGACTATTTTCTGAGCTATAGCTATCACTATCAGTTTCTGCTTCAATGGCAGTGCCCCCTAGAGGCAGAAATGCATCATGCTCTTGCATTTGGGAGTTGTAGTCTGAATTTGCAACCTTGGACTTGTGATAATCTGATACAGTACATAGTTTTTAGAAATCATTTGGGGAAGTAAAACATTTGAACACCTTGTCTTAAACATCTTATTCATCATGCTAAAATAAAACATCCCTTGATCCATTTTTTCTTCATTTTTTTTTCAATTTTTTGGAAAAAAACTAAAAAAGGTGTCGGAAAAGTGTCCGTCCCCCCCTGAATTTTTCCGTTTTTTCCCTGGCCTTTCACATTTCTAGAACTGAGTGATGCAATCCAGTTGATATTGCTGTCCTAAACACACTTATTTGGAAATAAGACCCACTGATGGTTATGGGGCTTCTTTCAAGCTAGTGTGCATAGGTCAGGGGTGTTAAAAGTCTTCCCCAGCCCTGAGTTTTTTTGGTTTCTGCATGCAATGTGTGTATATTAAGCAACATTAAGAAGCAATCTGCTTTCCTTTGAAAAGTTACCTGGGTGCTTATTTATCTCAGAGGCTCATGAGAAAAAGATTTGGCCAGGCATTTGGCTTAGGGATAGAGTTTAATTCCTACTTTATAATCCACCCACACCTTCACAACCTCCCTACCCTCTCCCTGAAATTTTAATATTTTGAAAACTGGTCTGATACTGTCTATAGTAACATTCCTACCAATACTTGTAATTTTTCACCAGTTTTTCTCTCCCCCCTCCCCCCTTTCAAGTGGGATTGCCGTTTCCTCTCTGGAAACAGTTGGTCGGAAATTAGCAGAAGGGGTGGGGAATTCAGTGGTGTTAGTGGGTCAGAGAAACTGGGGGAACACAGTTAAGACCTTGGATGGCTGCATGTGTGTGCACCCCGAATCTATGCCATGCATCTTTACACGTTATTTTATTTCTAACATTTCATCTCCAGTCCAGGGAATATTTTGGATATATTCCATATAGTTTTGGGGGAAAACTAATTCAGGTCTGGGTCTGGCAAATACATGGATGTTGGCATGGCATCTCTGGAGGAAGAGTGGAATATAAATGTAGAAGGCATCAGGAACACTTCCAGGTAGATTCTGAAGGACAACTGATCATCCAGGTGAATTTTCTAGTCAATTACCACTAGAAGCTCTAGTGCAGGGATTCCCAATACAGTGCACCTGGGGACCTTGAACAGTGCTTGCAAAGCTCTCACTCCCTGCCCCTTCAAACATTTACGTTTAATAGAAAACTTGAAAAGTGCAGGGCACCAGGATCTCCTTCCTCTTCCTGAACCTGCCACTGATCAGCTGTTCAGTGGGCAAGAAGAAAAGGAAGAAGTTGCTTCCTGGTGCCACCCAATCCTCTTTCGTCCATACAGACCTTTCCCCTCTGTTCTCTCTCCCTATCTCTTCATTCCCAGCCTCTAGCCTTTCTCTTTCTCTTCACTTAACCCCTTCCCTCACTATTTCTCTCCCTTCCCCATCCCTAGCCTTCTTCTTTCTCTCCCTTCCTAGCCCCTAGAATTGCTCTCTCTCTCTCCCAATCACTCTTTGATGTTCCTGTTTCTCTACACTCCCAGCCACTAGACTTTTTGCTCTTTACCTCACGGTTTCCCCCTTCTAACCTCTAGCCTTACTCTTTCTCTCCCCCTGTACCTCGTTATTCCCCCTTTCTCCCAGCCTATTTCTCTCCTCTCCTCTACCTCTTTTGACTAGTCAGCCCCCCAAAGCAGCCCTTATGTGAAGAGCTCCATCCTCCATGGGAGCCATTTTGTGGTGGTGCCCACAGCAGTTTATCAAATTTCCAAATGTATCTATGGGTCCCAAAAGTTTGGGCTCCTGTTCTAGTGTGGCTAATCTTAGATGGGTAAATACTGAGGCCCAGTATTGGGCAAAAGGCGGGATACAAATAATAATAATAATAATGATGATGATGATATCATGAGTTTATGATATTCTGGGTTAATATTCAATTTTTATTTATAAAACCCTGCACAACAGAGATTGCACACAATCCATTCACTTTGTTTTGACTGGAACAAGCTTAGTAAAGCAAAATCCTACATTAATTTGTTTGTGCAGTAAGTTGCTGAGCATATTTTCAAGCTTGTTTTTAAGAAAAAGGTTGTATAATAATAATAACAACAACAACAACCCGCCTCTCCCTCTGGATCGAGGTGGGTAACAACGTTAAATACAAATACCATAAAATACATAAAACTGATTAAAACATATAAAAGTAATACAATATTAAAATAACAGTCAAATATCTTAAAATTCGACTGGGTAGGCCTGATGGAAGAGATCAGTCTTTATAGCCTTCTTGAATTTGAAAAGACAATTATTAAGTTAACGAGTCTCCTCCAGCAGGCCATTTACTGTTTTACTCTGTACAGCACCATGTACATTGATGGTGCTATATAAATAAATAATAATAATAATAATTCCACAGTCTGGGAGTCTCAGAAGAGAAGGTCCTCTGCGTAACAGTTGTCAGCCTAGTTTTGGCAGACTGTAGTAGATTCTTCCCAGAGGACCTAAGTGTGCGGGGTGTGTGGATTGTACAGGAGAAAGTGATCCCACAGCTAACCTGGACCCAAACCATGTAGGGCTTTAAAAGTAATTACCAACATTTTATACTTCGCCCAGAAACTAATTGACAGCCAGTGAAGTGATTTTAGAGTTGGTGTAATATGGTCACCCCTAGATGTACCGGGGACCAACCTGGCTGCCATATTTTGAACTAGTTGAAGTTTCCGAACTAGGCACAAAGGTAGCCCTATGTACAGTGCATTGCAGAAGTTGAGCCTTGAAGTTACCAGCACGTGCACTACCATCTTTAGGTCTTTTAACTCTAGGAAGGGACGCAGCTGGCATATCAGATGAAGCAAATTATTTAGTCTGTAACAAAACAGTTATATGCTGCTCATTTCCAACAATATAGAAATGAATAGAGGGTGAAATGGGGGCAGATTAATAATTATTAGAAACTTTAGTAACGCCCATTTCAGTTCTGAACCACAGTAACAGAATAACCTTTCTATAAAGCTAAACTATTTTTAGCACACTAGTCAAACCACATTCAATTGTCTAATGAGGAGAAACACATTTATAAGTACTACCTTTTCAAAATAATATTTCTATATTCATCTGCTGTAAGTATGAACACATTACTGAACCAATTTACTGCTCTCCAGTATATCTCCGACATCTTCAATCTTTTATTTGAAGACATACAATAATATATTTAATTACCAGTTTTTCAGTCAGGCATATGACCTAAATACTTCAATGCATGTTTTTATAGTCAATGAGAAGCAGCACTTCTGTCCTACAGTATGTGCCCAAGGATTAAACTAGCATTTTGCTAGCATTGCTAATACTTGAATGTAAAATTGTGAACAGAACTTATTTTTCTGTTTTCCCCTGGAAGTTCATTATGTGTGTGTGCTAAAACATAGTTCAGCCTTCTCAAACCTGGTGCCTTTCAGATGTTTTGGACTTTAACTCCCATCGGCTAGCACAGCCAAAGGTCAGGAATCCTGGGAGATGTAGTCCAAAACATCTGGAGGGCACCAGGCTGGGGAAGGCGGACATAGTCCACTCCAGGAATTGTTAAGAGGTAACAAAAACACAGATTACATGCTTCATAAAAATTGAGAAGTACTGCCAGAAGAATCAAAGAATGATTACCACACATAATTAGAACCTGATAGGAACAGATGGGGTGCCAATGTACTAATAGTAGGAAAGCAGAAAGCAGAATAGTGATGCATTTGTTAAGAAGCCATTATATGCAGTCGCATTTGCTAGCAACCATTTTCTCTAGGTACAAAATGCACCCTGCATATGTTAAGTAGAGGAGGGCAGCTACAGCTGAAAGCTGTTTTCTGGCACTCCTATGACCAAGAGTCTCTGTCTATGTTCCTGTCCCTTTAAAGCTGCACACATTCCATCAGTTTAGAATGGGAACGGAGAAAGAAAGAGGAAGACGTTGTCCTGTAGATCAAAGAAATATAAATGGCATAATATAGATGCTCCCCTGACACGCTATATGATGACACAAGAACATGGTGGGGGTCTTGAATGCCACCTCTGCCTTTCAATACTCACTACAAATAAATTTCCAGAAAGAAAAATGAAAGAAAACCCCAACCAGCTAAAGACTATCACCATGAGCCTCAGACCAACAAATGTCAAAACTTCTTACAGAGGAAGATGGTGCCTTTATAACTCTGTAAACAGAGCTCAAGGCTACTGCATCTACTAGGAGCAAGTGATAACAAACCTATTTCCCCATTCATAGAGATGACATTTTCTGTTCCCAAGTGGGAGTGAAATAAACAGATGTGAAATACACCAACAGCCCACTCTCACTCATTTAATTGTACTCCCACACCATTTGGCACATGATCTTTTATGCAAGCCAAAGGAAGGAAGAATGCAATCTGGTTACTTCAAAGGAAGAAACTTTAGGTTAATTAGATCCATGTGTCTGTGTGTGAATGTATTCACATCACCTTTATTTCCCATCCCATATATCTACAAACATAATTAAAAACTCTACTGAGAGCAGTTGAGGCATGTGCTTTATATTTTTTTTAAAAAAATCCCCAAGACTCATAAGTCTGCACCCACCCACACCTACACTTCCTAAGGGCTAAGCATATGTATCTATATTATGGCCAAAAACAAGATAAGCAGGTTCGGTTTGGCAGAATGTAAAATGAAAAGTAATGGACAGCTGTTATTTGAAGTGTGGCGACATCTCAAATCCTGCCCCTCAAAATTATTTGAGAATGCAAATTAAAGGAGGCAACATGCAGTACTCAGGATGCATCTAGTGTAATTCTATAGAATTACAGCAGACTCATGAAAATCTCAGCTTTTACTGTATAAGAGTTTAGCTCATATAGATGGGCCACATTCTTAGCGAGATGGTATTTGAGTTTGATACAATGCATGGCTGAAGAATGGAATACATGATTTGCATCTCATTGTGCAATGTTATAGGTAAGAATCAAATTGCATTTCACTGAGTAAGTAAACTGTGGGTCAATCTACAGCAGGCTACCCCAACCTGGTGCCCTCTGGATGTGTTAGATTGCAAATCTCATAATTCCTAGATAGTATGGCCAAAAGAAATGGGGAAGCGAGTTTTTCCTCTTAGTGTATATGATGTTAAATGGTTAAAAATGTTCAGAAACGCTTAAACCAGCTTTCATAGAATCATAGAATAGAAGAGTTGGAAGGGGCCTACAAGGCCATCGAGTCCAACCCTCTGCTCAATGCAGGAATCCACCCTAAAGCATTTCCACAACCTGTGCCCTCCAGATGTTTTGGACTACAGCTCCCAGAATTCCTGACCATGGGCCATGCTAGCTGAGATTTATGGGAGTTGCAGTCCAACAAATGGAAGGCCTCAGGTTAGGGAATGCTGGAATAAATTAACACAAAAAGTATACTGGAAAATCTCCATCATGTTTACCAAATACCTACCATTCACCTTACCCCTTGTTTAAACAAGGATTTATTCTGAAGTTAGAATGCATTTACTGTACTTTCCATGCCACCAACACACAAATAATTCTTCTTAAGCTGTATTTGTTTCTGATGAGTGCAGATGTAGCATTCCTGATCTCTTAGCACTAGCTAAGCTGCGGTGGTATATGGTGGTGGGGGTGGAGATGGCGATATGCTACCTCCAATATCAGAGGCAGTATGGCAGTGTGCATCATTTGTTGGGGATCATGGGTGGGAAGATGCTGTTGCACTCATGTCCTGCATGTGTCCATGGGCAGGACAACAGGAAAAACTTCCTGACTGTTAGAGCGTTATGACAATGGAACCAGTTACCTAGGGAGGTTGTGGGCTCTCCCACACTAGAGGCATTCAAGAGGCAGCTAAACAACCATCTGTCAGGTATGCTTTAAGGTGGATTCCTGCATTGAGCGGGGGGGGGTTGGACTCGATGGCCTTATAGGCCCCTTCCAACTCTATTATTCTATGATTCTATGGCTGGTCAAGAAGATCCAAAATGGCCATGCAGTGAGCTCCACTTGCATAGTACAAGGTACACTCCACTGTGCATGTGGACTTGCTGCATTATCAACCAACCATCCCTCAAACCTAGATGGGACTTCCAGTGTAGTCTCTGACAAAGTGAACATGGAGCTGCTGTTGGCAAAGAAGCACTTGGCACTTGTATGGAAAAACCAGCACTACTTAAAAACCTTTTGGTCCATGGCCAAGGGATGCTTACAGTGAGCTGGGCAGAACATGAGCCTGTTTCTTTTAATTGATGAGGTCCCAAATATAGAATGGCATTAAGCTTATTTCCCCCAAGCATTTCATTTTAAAAAGTAGTGAACTGACATTAGAATTACATACAAAAGTATGAATACAAGTGATGCATTTGCTGCAGCATTCAATATAGGCCTACAAGAAGCTAATATTAAGTTGGTCACTCTTATAAATGCATGTATTTTTATTTATGCTTTCCTTTTTAGTTCTTGAGATATTCAAAATGTATTTCCAATATAAGACTTTGATAGCTCCTGCAGGCTATTTTTATGCAGTGCAAAACTAAACTGACTATTTCTTATGTTAGTAGAAGGTACATTACCTATTGGGTATCTTTCCAAGAAAATTAAAACTATGCAGATTTTCCTTCACAATACTGAAGCCAAAGTAACTCTCAAAGCATATTCTGAAGCTTTCAGCTCGTGCTATAGATACCAGAGAGTCTCAGCCTTCACTTAGAATTTATGTTCTTGAAAATTATACTACAAGCATTGAAAAAGACTGGACAATAGCTGGATGGACTTCATCCACAACAGAGATGCAATGGAAAAGACAACATTTGAGATCATGGAGAGCATCAGCTGCCAATTCCGTGCTCGTTCTCCTCATAAGAAGGCCACTTAACAATATTGGAGGTGGCTGGCAGGGTGCGGGGAGCACATTTTAAGAAGCTGACAGTTTATTAGCTGTGGTTGAGTTTAACAGTTTGACCCTCAGAGAAGCAGAAGAGTGCACCTACATATGGCCAAAGCCAACATATATTCTATGTTTTATAACACTGAGCAGTATAACTGATCATAAGAACGTATAAGAAAAGCCATGCTGGATCAGACCAAGGATCCATCTAGTCCAGTATTCTGTTCACGCAGTGGACAATCAGCTGCCCATGGGAAACACACAAGTAGGACATGAGTGCAACAGCATCTTCCCACCCATGATCTCCAGCAACTGATGCGCATTGCCATACTGCCTCTGATATTGGAGGTAGCATGTCCAATCCCCTTTTAAAGCCATCCAAAGTGGTGGCCTTCACTACATCTTGTGGTAGCAAATTCCATAATTTAACTATGAGCTGTGTAAAGAAGTACTTCCTTTTACCTGTCCTGAATCTTTAACCAATCAGCTTCACAGGATGACTCTGGGTTCTAGTATTATGAGAGAGGGAGAAAAATGTTTGCCTATCCACCTTCTTCAAATCACACTTAATTTTGAACACTTATTTTATGTCTCCCTTTACTCATTTTCTTTCTAAGCTAAACAATCCAGGGTCACCTCCCCTTTGGTCAGTTCCATGACCAACTGTTCGAGGGCACAGTCATTTAGGGCATTGAGAAACATAACCTTGTTTTCATGACTGGAACATGCATTTATCCAGGCAATGTGGGGGTTCTTGAAGCCACCTATCATTGCAAGACTTCCTTGTTTGGAAGCCTCCCTAATTTCTTTTTTCATCTCAACATCACCCAGAGCATTCTGGTTTGGGGATGACAGCATATCCCTAGTACTAATTTCTTTTGGAGCCCAGTATTGTCACCAACAGCACTTCTGTGGAGGAGTCCGACCCTTTCTAGTCTCTGGCATGCACATTTTCTGCAATGGCACTTAGGCCGCTTTAAGAAAGGAGCATAGGGAGCTACCTATTTACTTCCCGTCTCCATTCAGGCAATCAGAAACATTTTCACCTTCATCCCCTAGGGATGATTCAACCCAAATCAGATGCTTCCCAGTTCTGGTCAGCTTTCCCCTAGGGTTCAGTTTAAAAGCTGCTCTGCCACCTTTTTTTTGATGCTGAGTACCAGCAGTCTGGCTCCATTCAGGTTCAAGTGGAGCCCATCCCTCTCGTACAGGTTTGACTTGTCCCAAAATGTTTCCCAGAGCCTAACAAAGCTGAACCCCTCCTTCCTATGCCACCATTTCATCCATGCATTGAGACTCCTCCGTTTTACCTGTCTAGCTGGTCCTGTGTATGGAACAGATAGCATTTCAGAGAAAGCTACCTTGGTGGTCCTGGATTTCTACCTCCTACCTAGCAACCTAATTTTGGCTTCCAGGACTTCACAACTTAATTGCCTGACATCACTCGTACCAACATGGACAATAACCATTGACTCCACCCCAACACTATCTACAAAGCTATCTATGGTGTGTGATATCCGCCCTTCTGGCTCCCTATGCCCTTGTTTTGGCTTCAGCTGATGATTAATGAGTTTGAACGAGTTTTTAATTAATGCCAGAGATAATTTAATAAATAAATAGTACCATCCACTTACGCTCTCCGCAGACAGATGCTTAACACACATGCATGCTAAAAGACTTCTTCTAAATGGCAGCTAATGCTACAATCCTATACTCCTTTACTTGGGATTGAGCCCCACTAAACTGGTGTTTCTAGACAGAGGGCTCCTAATGCTACAAATCAAAAGAGATTGTGCAGGGGGGACCTGCAGCAGGAAAGGTTTACAACTGAAAGCCAATGTCTGGAGCCCGGTAAAATTCCATGATGAGGCATGGCAATTGCACAATAAAAGCTTCATTTGAAACCACCCAATGATGACGTTTAGGGAATCTGTACTATCGATTGCAAATAACTCTGCCGACTTGGACAAGACAGAAGTGACCCAAGTTGGGTCCCCCCCTGCTTTCTTCTTTTGAGATGGCAACCAGCCAGTTAGAAATCTTACACTCCAGAGGCAGATTTTCTACAAAATTGAAAGAATTCCTGTATTCTAGCGGCACAATAGTACATCACCATTTTTACTCAGTTTGTTAGATGTCACAAGAGCCTTTTTAATCTAAACATTCGTTTTAGCTTATAATCCTGACACCTACTGTGCTTCAGATACAAACACAAGCTGAAGCCTTTGACTAACAGCTGGAGAACATATGCAAATGAAAACTGAACGACACAAGTCCTTTCCACCCAAGGGCCAATCAATGCTAATTTTCCAACCAGCTCACAACCTCAATAGACTCGCCACAGACATCTTGTTTTATTTCCAGTGCATGGTTACTGTAGCCCTCCCTTCTGCATAGTGGGGGACTTTTTTCAAAGCTTGCTTTATTAGTTAGTAGAACATTGAAAAGACATATCCCATGATAGTTGTTCTTGGACTTACACTTAAAAAAAAAATACATGAAGCAATACTAGGGAATAATTTTCATATCAACCAATGTAATTTACACTTAGTACAAGACAGTTCAAAGTGGGTCAGCAAACATGAACTGCCCCTCCTAGGATGTGTAAGGCCCGGCCTGGCCAGAGGTATCTTGCCACCTCAAGTAAGGTGGCAGTAGCACTCCTAGAGATGTGAAGGCTTGGAAAAAACCTGGAACAATTCGGGGGTGGTGGTGGTGGTTTTTCCTGGGGGTTTTCCGAAGCCTTTTTTGTTTTTTCTGAAAAATTGAAAAAAATGAAGAAAAAATGTTTATGGGATGTTTTATTTTAGCATGATGAATAAAATGTTTAAGACAAGGTGTTCAGATATTAACTTCTCCAAAAGATTTCTAAAAACTATGTACAGTATTAGATTATTACAATTTCTGTGCACCGAGGACAAGCAAGTCCTAGGTAGCTAATTGAGACTACAACTCTCAAAAGCAAGAGCAAGATGCATTTCTGCCTCTAGAGGGCACTGCCACTGAAGCAGAGACTGAAACAGATAGTGATAGCTATAGCTCAGAAAATGAGTCTGATTAAATTTCATGCATATTCATTGAATCTTGGTCCCCCCTTTTTTTCAGTTCTTTTTATGGGAATGGGTGCTTTATGTCTGCTTGACAATGCGGACGACTAGCGGAGACATAAATAATTTTCTTCGTTACTAATGTTGATGGTTTTCTCTGTTGTGGTTTTAAATTATTTTTTGCCTGCTCCTCATAAACTGGCAAAACGAAGAGGTCCCTTACAGTGCAGGTGTTCCTAAAAGTTCAGGAGCTTGTAGCTCCATTTGTTACCAAAAAGGTAAAAAAAAAAAATTAAAAAAGTCAATTCCGTTTGTAATAATTGTTTGAATACACTGTACTTTTAATATACCAAATGTAATAATTTCATGCCAAACCAACTTGGACATAATTACATTTTATGTTCCTAAAGTAACAAAGTGACTTTCAATCTGTAAAAAGTGTAATATTGCATTATTTCAATTTTTCTGAAAATGTCTGTTCCCCCCAGAAAAAAACATTTTTTTTCCACGGCGTCAAAATTTCTGGACATTTTACATCTCTAGGAGCTCCCCACCCAGCTGGCCCACTCGCTGTTCTTGCTGCCAACATGCTTGCCACTGCCCACTCTCCCAGCTCTCACCCCATGTTCCTGCATGCCCTCCTCCCTCCCTTCTTTGCTGACTAGCCTACTTGCTGCTTTTCCCTCACTTGTCAGGCAGCAAGCTCAGCTAATTACGCGCTACTGGCGTGAGAGGTCAGCCAGGGCCAACCTCTTAAGATAGCGCAAAGGACTCCCGTGGGCAGCTGGGGCACAAGGCAGGAGTAACTGGGCAGGCAGGAACAAGTGGCCAATCAATCCTTTCATAAACACTCCTCACCAGTGAAAACGGAGTGTAAAAGCTGAAATACAGAGGCCTGCTGCAGGTCACCACTGCCCGTTTTCTCCTACCCCACAAGGTGTTGCCCACTCAACCATTCACCAACGGCACTCTTCTATAGAGCAGAGGGGTGGGAAGCTAAGAGACTGGAACTGTGGTTGCCCATTGCCCACTGAAACGGGTGAGAGACATGCAAACCTAGAAACAGACTTGACACCAACACAAAATAGGAAATGACAGCTGGGATTTGTAGTTGTGTCTGTCTCCCAAATCAATTCAGGAGGCAGGGGAAATTACAAATCCCATGCTCCGCTGTAGGAAATGCTTCTTCTGAGCGTAATTTCCAGACTCTAGTGAGTCCTCTCTGCTGCTGATTAGGCATCACCACCCTTCTCAAAAGGTACAGTTTTGCTTAGGAAGAAGTGGGTTGCATACCCAATCAGTGTGGCTCAAAATGGGATGAAGATGTGCAAGCTCCCCTAGTTGTGAGCTCATACCATCACGAATTGGAATTGGGAATTTACTATTCAAAGAGTCACTCAGTGCATTTGTGACTCTATGCACATAGAAGTCTGATTTTCAATCACAACACATGCTTATTTTCAACATTTTGCAGTTTTGTTGAGCAATGGGAAGAGTCTAATGTAATTAAATATGCAAGAAACTTCCTCCATTTGTTATGCTGAAATAATCTGGAGAGCCTGACAGAGAGGTCATTTGATTTGGCTATAGCCCAGAGAAAGAAGGAAAAGATGAGAGGGGAGGACATTTGACAGCAAGATTAAATAGCAGTTTTTGTTCTTATTCTCTTCTTCAGGGTGAAGTGACCTCTTGAACAGAAGTTCAGACAAGGTTCAAAGATGGATGAAAACCAGCATAAAATTGTACAGAGTTTTCAGGCACTGTTGAAGTCCTTGAGTTGTTCCCAGTTTAGTAATTTCTTATCTCTGCAAAAGAATATGAAAAGGCCTACAGCAGATTTAAGGAATTTGCTCTCATTATCTTTGGGAAATAGTTGTGCTGGTCTTTGTTATTACTGGGATCAAGAGTTTTAGGTCAATTGCTACAATGACTATTATGTGAATTGCCCCTTTTCAGCATCTAACTCCTTTGCTGAGGGAACAGCACTGTCTGCCTATTTACCGTTGGGCCAGGTTTAAAGTTTTGGTATTAGCATATAACATGAACAACTTGGGACCATGATACCTGAGAGAGCGGCTTTTTCTCTACCAACCTGATGGTTCCTCATGGACCTATGGCCCGAATAAACAAATAAATTCTCTGAACACCTGTTGATTTTAGGAATAAACACTATTTAGTTGATAGTGGTTTCAGACAGTATAAAATCAAGGGGGATGGGCAGGGTGTAGAAGATGAACTGGTGGATCTCTGGGAGATTTGTAGTAGATTAGCAAAGCATTCCAATTCCTGACAGCAACAATTAAAAGGCTTCCTCCGAGATTAGGCATTTTCCCACCTCCTAAACTTCCTTTGTGGCCACAGGTATGAATATTTGCAGATGGAAAACAAATTCCTGAGCTCAGCATGTGATCAGATGCACCCTGTTCCACACTTCAAAGTGTATACCCAGCCTCCTGAGCCACTATTTTGCACCTGTCAATGTCAGTGGCCTTCAAGATTCCAATAAAAAAAAACCTAGGTAGGATCCCACAAACTGAAGTCCAATTTAAAATAGTACACTAATAGTACACTAATCTTGCAGTCCTTGAAGGGAAAACTTGTTCCCTTATTCTTTTTCTTTAAAAACAAAAAACACCTTAGTGAAGAAAATAGATTTTAACACATCAAAATGAGAAGGCAGTGCTTTGATAAGAAACAAACACTTTTCTCCTGTAGAAATGTATTTCATTCTACTATGTTCATCAATAGGCATTTAAGTTTAGCTATCTTTACTATAAAAGACCTATTCTCCATGAATTTGCAGAATCCCCCCTTTGAAAACCATCAAAGCCAGCAGCCATCTTATGGCAATGCAATGAATTCCATAAATTACCCATGAATCCTGAGTTCTAGTAACAACAGAGATAAATAAGAGTTCTCTATCTTCTCTTCCCCACTTCTAAACACCTACCAGCATCCTCGAGTGCACTCCTGAAACTGGGGCTGCAAAGACAATGCACCCAAGACAGAATTAGGGTCAACAGGGAAGGGGACACCAGGCCTCTAAGTATGACACCTGGACTTCATCCATTCCTCCTCCTAAGGCAGCTAAGAAAAAGGGGCAGAGTGTAGAGCGCACAAACACCCATGGCCTTTGAGTGTGTCCCACCAGGTCTCTGTAAATGGCTTAACAACCATGTTGTACTCAATAGACAAGTAAGCAGGTTGGGTTCACACAGTAAATAACCCACCATGGGTTATCGTGCTCTCTGAATGCAGCACATTTTCCGAAGGGTGTTTTGTTAACCATGCAGTGTGGTTTATTGTTCTCAAACAAGCCACCTTGTGAAGCCATGGTTTGTTGGATAGTTCAGGGTGGTTAACAAGCCACACTGCATGGTTAATGAACAACCTTGCAGACAACACAATAGCCCACCCTGTGGAAAACACACTGCATTCAGATAACACAATAACCCATGGTTCAACAACAACCTACACTGGGTGAGCTAGCATGTTGTGTGAACCCAGCTGCAGTGTCTCCCTCACAGAGGACATATGGTTAAAATTGCAGTTTGTGTAAAGCAAGCCCTACTGGCCTAACTTCCTAATCACAGACCCCAACTTTGCTTAATGTAAATTGTCAACAATTCATAATGCGGCAGTGGGTGGTGGGAAGAAACTTTGGCAATCTCTCCCTCTCTCTCTCTTATACAAGTGGAGCCTATCTCATTTCAGCACACAGGGCTGCAAAATAATGCAGTTGCTTATACTTTCGATCTTTTCTGTTACACAAGCCCACAGAACCAGGACATAATCACATGACCACTTCAGTGTAAGGTTGTCACAGAAAAGGTCTTGGCCATGATGGTAGCTGCCATTCTGATATTGGCACATCACACTTTGGACTCTTGCTATGTCACTGCAAGTGCTCCATTTATGCTGGCAGATGAACATAACAGGCTCATCATGGACACACAGAGGAAAGCTACCTGCTATGGTCACTTTGTGCCAAATTTCTTTGAGAGAACCAATGTTTACTAAGCCATTTCAAGCTTACCAAGTTTGTTTTGCACTTTTTCAGGCTGAGGTTTACATTATGGCCACTTCCAAGAACAGTAAGTGCATTAACAGGAATCGTAAATACTTTCCTTACTTGTTTTGTACAAGGCTAAAGCTGAGAGAAATCCAATTCAAGTGGAATCCTCCCCAAAAGTCCTGTGATCCATGTTAAATTGACCCCACCCACCAAGGCTAACAAAGGATTCAAACACAAGAACTAGTACTATCCGTCGACACATCTTCCTGAGAAGGTTATAATTCAAGCTTTTAAAGCTATCTGCTCTTTAAGGATCTTCCATTTCTCCACTGTGCCACAGTAATCCAGCTCTGCCTGAACAGTGTATCCATGCTGGGAAATGGTTTAGAGCTCATTGATAATTATTTCCATTAAGGGATGCTACTAACCTGATGTGATGTCTGAGCGCATTATAGAAGAGCTGCTATGGTACTATTACAAAGGCAAGATCACTGAATCAATGTTAGTAAACCAAGTGCTGCCTTGCTTTAATGTAGTGAATTATCACATGCATGTGGGCTTTTGTGGAAATTCTCCGTGGTTCTTAATTTTGGGGGTGAGGGGAGAATCTACACAGTAGCACTCGTAAAATGATGGCAAGGATTGGCTTGCACACATGCTCACCTTTTGCCCTGATGTGGAAATATTTACTGTATAGGGGAACCAAGGGGTTTGCATCCTACTGCAAAATAGCACTGGATAGATGCAGGCTTACACATTTTAGCTCACCATGTGGAATGTACCACTACCCATTGGGAGCCCATGACAACCACCAATCTTCTTCCTAACCTTGGAGCTGCAGAGGTGGGCCAGGATGGTCATGACAGTTGTGAGTCAATCTCCACCACCACCTCAGCTCCAAGATGGGAGGAAAGCTAAGAGTTATTTGATTGCTGTGACCAAGGCACCCAGAACACTTTGGTGGCACAGAGACAAATCAGCAAGATCTCCCCACCCTTTTTTGCTCCAGAGCAGGTAAAGATGTGTGTGTATGGAGGAGGGGCATCCTTTTCCACAGTGCTCAGAGTTCCTAGGCTGAGCAGTGGTCCAGTGGACAATCTGCAGACCTCCTCTTCCCATGGGAAAGTGTGGTGGAAGACTTCCTTGGCCACCATACAGTGGCCAAACCAGCAAGAGGAAAGGCATGGGTAGAAAGCCATAATTTTGGGCTTAGCTACCAAGGCTAACCAAAAATTGGGGACCTCTTGGTATATGCTAGCAAAACCTGGGGATGATTTACTACTGTGGAGAACAAGTCTTCTCTTTATCAGCTAGGACTGCCAACTTTTCAACCAGCCACTGTAACTGTCCCTTTAACAGCAACATGGTGTGTAAACATTTAGGTGATGATGCATCATGTCTCCATGCTGTAAAAACTTTAACTTGCTGATATCTGTACATCAAGCTGCTGTTAAAGGCAGAGGAGGAAGCCAGATTTGCTTTTCTTGTGAGCTTGCAAGTCTATTACCAGCTTACCTATACTGTGTATGAAATCAGGAAGAAGGAATTTCAGTTTGAAGAGTTTAGAAAACAGGTAGCAGGAAGAAGTTCAATGGAAGAACGTTCAGAGGATCCTCTGACAATGTAAAAGGTACACTTCCACTGAAAAGTTACCTCTACGTGTTAACTGCAACATGGTATTT
This sequence comes from Elgaria multicarinata webbii, assembly GCF_023053635.1. Taxonomy (NCBI): domain Eukaryota; kingdom Metazoa; phylum Chordata; class Lepidosauria; order Squamata; family Anguidae; genus Elgaria; species Elgaria multicarinata. Next base: position 62,269,491 of record NC_086177.1, read on the forward strand.
TGGGGAAAGGTGAACAAAATTTAATAGGATGGTGGCTGTATCCCTCTCCTATTTACTGTTGGCTTTTGGAAGTGGTGTGCCTTCACAGTTAAAAGATCACAGCCCAGTTTTAGGAATCCCATTGAAAAGTAAATCCTACCGAACTCAGTGGGATTTATTTTACTCTCAAGTAAAGCAGTTTAGGATCTGGGATTACCTTACACTGAGAGGTAGATCACAAAGGAAATGGTGTTGAAACAAAAACATTAACGCTAATAATAATAATAATAATAATAATAATAATAATAATAATAATAATAATACATTTATTTGTTACCCGCCTCTCCCTCCAGGAGAGCTGCTACTGCTTAATTATTTAGAAACTAGGTCCAAAAAGGCATCAAATCTGTTATTGTCATTTCCAGGCACAATAGAGAAGCCAGAGATACAAAATAAATCAAAAGCTTTTCCAGCAAGTTATTTCTGCAGCAAAAAATCCATCTCTTGCAAGAAGAGTCAGGTAGTGGTTTAAAGCAGAAGTTAGACCCTTGTTCTGCTTCGGTTGTCATTACAGAATCAACAGAAAGCAAGGAAAAAGAGGCAATCCTGATTCTCTTTCTAGAGGGCAGATGCAGACATTAGTATGCATGGTTCAGTGTGAAGAACAGGGCTGGCCCTCCCATGAGATGGGGTGAAGGGCCCTCCTAGCCGCTGTCTTGCTCCAGTGAGGCGGCACTGCAATGGGTGCTCCAGAGAGCCCTGCCAGCTGTTCTCCCCGTGGCATTTGCTACAGGGAGAGACAGGAATCATGGGGCTCTCTGAGCTGTCATCCACTCTCTGGCTTGCTCTGAAAACACAGCCAGGGTGAGCCAGAAGGTAGGCAAGCTCTCTGAAGAGCCAAAAAAAGTGGCTGGTGCAGTCTTGAGAGAGCTGGCCAGGCCCAGATGCCTGGCTCTGAGGGGGTCCTTCTTCAGACCCAGTCATTGAGGGGGAGGTGCCTCAGGAAATAGGCTGTTCAGGAGGGTGTCCCTGCCAAATAAGATGAGATAGGTGGCTACTAAGGGGAGGGTCTTTTCAATGGTGGCACCCCAGTTGTGGAATGCCCTCATCAAAGAGCCGTGCCTGGCATCTACATTGTGGTCTTTTAGGGACAAGAGAAGACATTTTAATTTCCCCCAGGCTTTTAAGACCTTCAGTTTTGTTCTTAGATATTTTATTGTGTTTTTAGATCTTTACCTGCTGCTGGTTTTTACTCTGTTTTCTTACTTTGGTGCTATTCTGTTTTAAACTTTTAAAGGGTTTATATTACGTTATATCTTAGCATTTTAATTTTTGTGAACTGCTCAGAGAGCTTTGGCAATGGAAAGTACAAAAAAAAAATAAACGAAAATGCCATGAAAAGGATCCCACATATTAATTTATATTGGATCAAAACAACACACAATACTGCCACCTCAATGAGATCATACTACATTTTATAGGTAGTTCAAATTGTAAACAAATGCACAGTAGTCATATTCTTTGTCTGTTTCTGATCATGTCTATCAGATTCAGAACACATTAGAGTGAGGTTTACTGACAGCTTTATTCTCAGCCTAAGCTTTCAGAACAAACTGCAGGGAACAATCTGGCAATGACAGAAACAAGGAGCTGGACAAATGGAACAAAGACCACAAAGGCTCCTTTGGCACCCTTAAGAACTAACAAATGTATTCTGGCATAAGCTTCAGGCTCTTCGCTATTCAGTTCCACAATCCAAAAGAATACATTTACACATCAATAAATAAGTCAGATTTCTTTGAATTCTGTTGGCAGCAGGCCATACTCCTGAAGAGGAAAGCTTATTATTATTACTACTAAATTTATAAATAAAAGTGTCTCAACTAGCTGGCTGCACAAAAATTAAAGACAGGCCCTGCCTGTAGGCTTACAATCTGGTAAAGCAAGAAGAGGGGGAGGAAGAAAACCACACACACACACACACACACACACACACACACGAAGGGCCGGCCGGCCAAAAGTTGGCCTATAGGAACTACTGTGGAGAGAAACCTTCAACAACAACAAAATCTCAGTTCAGTTTTATTATACAATCAAGGCCCCATCTCCCATCCTTCCCAAAGCTCAGATTAATGGGAGCTTCCCTCTCATACTAAACTGCAGCTTTGGGGCGGGTGGATGGATTTCAATGGGGTTGCAAAAGTTTGGGTCAAAACGTTTTTTAAATCCTTCCCAAATTTGGAATGAAAATAGAAGAAACACCAAGAGTTGCATTACTCTCACTACATGAAGATTTTAAATGTAGTAAAGAAATCAAGGCATTGATAACGAATTTGCTGACTGCAGCAAGGTTGATTGTAGCTAGGAACTGGAAGATTCAAGGTGATTATTGTATTGAAGAGTGGTATAAAGAAGTATGGGAGATTGCTATTAATGATACATTAACATGTAACATAAAAGTGAGAAAAGGTATAGCAAAAATGAATGATTTTGAGGAAATATGGAAGCAGTTCCTAATATTTGTGTTTTCTAAGGGAAGTGGGAAACCACCAGCAGAAGATGTGTTAAGATTTTGGAAACAGGAATGATCCCAGAGGGAAGGGGGAGCACTTGTTATTTGTTGAATTATTTTGGATTATGTTATGATAAAGCATTATGTGTTAACAATTGCATATTCAAGTAATTTGGTGTATTAGTATGTTAATTGTTATGTTGGTTTGTATTTTATGTAGTAATAAATTTAAAAAAATTAAAAAAATCCTTCCCAAAGTCCGGATCAGACCCTACAATGGTTACTATGTATAGTTTTTTTTTTAAAAAAAGCTATCCCAGCTTGATACCCTCCAGATGTGTTGGACTACAACTTCCATGGCCATGCTGGATGGGAACTGTAGTCCAACCCATCTGGAAGATACCAGGTTGGGATAGGTACAACACCTATCTTAAAAGGTACAACACCAAACCACATCCTCACTGTTACAGATCTTTTGGCCCTGGGCATATTGTCCCTTACTCTCATATAAACGAAATGTGCCCGTGTGGTGCATGCTTACTTGAGAGCAAATCTCATCATGTTCAGTGGCTTACTCCCAAATGCATGAGGATTATAGCCTAAGTTTCTTATTGCTGAATGCCTTTAACAGTACTAGTTAGATGTGCGAAAGGCAATCCCAGTCAGCGCTAGGAATTTACAACACAATGAGGAATGCTTGCTCCCTATACAGCAACCGTTTCTCATTGCAGATATTAAAAGAACAGTTTAACCAGCAGTCACAAGTCATGGCTGCCTGCCTTACAACATCCTCTGTTCATAGGCGTTCCACATTGAGTGCAGTATAGTTCTCTCTCTCAGCCCTCAAGGATACTCTTATATTGCCAACAAGGGAAAAGCACTTTCCTCTCTGGCTGTTTTCGTCCCTGAAACTAAACTTCACAAAAATTCAAAGTTAACTATCAAAATCAGCATAAACCAGAATGATACTATTGACACGGGTATTTATGCATGTAGGTATCTGTCCCTGTCCTCAGGGCAACTTGCAACAAAGGTTAAAAACTAGTTAAAATACATCCAATAGAATGGTTAAAAACCATCTAATATACACAGTACATGCTAGACCCAAATAAAGTGCATGTATAGCTACTTTTGCAAAACCACAAGCAATTGTTGGCAAGCTGTGTACAGACATCGGGGACTCAGCTCACTCCTGAACTAGAGAAATGTGGTTTCCTAGCATGTATTTGTGCATCTTTCCTCCAGAAAAAGTCAGCAGACTGTGCCAGGCCAAAATCCTGGGGTGGGGAGATTTGGGAAGAAGTGGTAACAAGATTCCAAATTGTCAACAGACTAAGTTCTGCCCCTCTGCGCACTTGATAAAAACCTACTGCTCATAAGAGACTGTGCACAGAACATGTTCCCAACATACAAGATTCAGAGTACTCAGCATTCCCATAAGTTAGTTTTCTCTCAGTAAAGGGGTAGACACCCTGGTGTCCTCCAGATGTTTTGAACTACAACCCCCATAATCCCTGATCATAGGCCAAGGTGGCTGGTATGAATAGGAGTTGTAGTCTAAACCATCTGTAGGTCATCAGGTTGCCTACATCTGACTTGGTGAAACCTGTCTTGTTCAAGCCTTCTAGTTATTCTTCACTGCTTTGGCAGCTGTATGTGGCTTGGAATGACCCCCACCCCTAAAAAATAAATAAATCCCAATGCAGCCACCTAACTGGATTATCTCAAGATAGTAGCAAGCACTAGGATCAAGGGATTCTCATCTCTAACTTCTGAACATGCTGCCTTCTTCTGTGACAACAGAAGAAAGCATGAAGGCCCTAGTTGCTACTGAGCCTTCGCTCCAGATCACATCCATCAAACCTCTTCCACTAGTCTGCCAAAGCTCCACCTCCACAGCCCTTAAAGCCATTGGCTCCTCATCCTGGCTGTCATGCATTTACAGTACATGCTATTAGTTTTGAAAAGGACCATTGCATATGAGTATACTCAAAACCCAGTGGGTGTATCCAGGACCAGTGACTACTGGTCTGGAGTGTTTGCACCTTGTGTTGGGTCAGCGGGACAGATTAGGGATTCTGTTGGTGTACCGCCCACCCTGCTGCTCAACAGACTCCCTAGGTGAGCTGACGGAGGTGGTCTCGGCTGCAATGCTGAGATCCCCCAGACTGTTGGTTCTGGGGGATGTCAACATTCATGCCGAGGGTGCCTTATCAGGGGCAGCTCAGGATTTCATGGTCTCCATGACAACCATGGGACTGTCCCAACATGTCATCGACCCAACACATGTAGCGGGGCACACTCTTGACCTGGTTTTCACAACTGGACATGGAGATGGTGATCTGGAAGTGGGGGACCTTACATCAGTCCCTTTGTCATGGTCAGATCACTGCTTGCTGAGGTTTAGACTTACAGCAGTTTTTCCCCTCTGCAAGGGTGGGGGACCTATTAAGATGGTCCACCCCCGGAGACTAATGGATCCGGATGGTTTCCAAAGGGCTCTGGGGAGTTTTCCGGCTGATAGGGCTGGCTCTCCTGTCGAAACCCTGGTTGATCTGTGGAATGCAGAAATGACCCGGGCAGTTGACAGGATTGCTCCCGAGCGCCCTCTCCTGAGTAGAGCTTGTACGGCTCCGTGGTATACCCCAGAGCTGAGAGCGATGAAACAAAATAGGAGAAGGCTTGAGGGCAGGTGGAGACGAACTCCTAGTGGATGCAATCAAATATTGGTAAGTGCCTATAGTAAGGCATATTCAGGGGCACTGAGGACAGCAAAAAAACAATATTTTGCTGCCACTATTAAATCTTCAATTTGCCGCCCAGCGGAGCTTTTTAGAGTTGTCCGGGGGCTATTACATGCTGGCCCCAAGGACATGGTAGAATCATCTGAGGCCCGCTGTAATGAATTTGCCAGGCACTTCCAGAATAAAATCTTTTGCATCCGCCAGGACTTAGACTCCAGTGTTATAGCAGGTGAATCTAGTGAGGTGTCCAGAGTACAGTCTTGTCCTGTAATCTTGGATGAGTTTCAGTTGGTACAGCTCGAGGATGTTGACAAGGTGCTTGGACAGGTCCGCGCAACCACCTCTGCTCTGGATCCTTGCCCCTCTTGGCTAATAAAAGCTAGTAGGGATGGAACAGCCGGCTGGGCCAAGGTGGTGATTAATGCCTCTCTACGAGAGGGAGTGGTCCCAGACCGTCTGAAAGAGGCGGTAGTGAGACCACTCCTGAAGAAAACTTCCTTGGACCCGGAAAATCTTAGTAACTACAGGCCGGTAGCAAATGTTCCATTCCTGGGCAAGGTCCTTGAGCGGGTGGTTGCGGGCCAGCTCCAGACACTCTTGGATGAGACTGATTATCTGGATCCATTTCAGTCGGGCTTCAGGCCTGGTTTTGGCACGGAAACAGCCTTGGTCGCCCTGTATGATGACCTATGTCGGGAGAAAGACAGGGGGAGTGTGACTCTGTTGATTCTCCTTGATCTCTCAGCGGCTTTCGATACCATCGACCATGGTATCCTTCTGGAACGTCTGGCTGAGCTGGGAGTGGGGGGCACTGCATTGCAGTGGTTCCGCTCCTACTTAGCAGGACGGCTCCAGAAGGTGGTGCTTGGGGGACATTGCTCGGCCCCGTGGACTCTTCAGTATGGGGTTCCACAGGGGTCGGTCTTGTCCCCCATGCTGTTTAACATGTACATGAAACCGTTGGGTGCGGTCATCCGGAGTTTTGGAGTGCGCTGTCATCAGTACGCTGACGACACGCAGCTCTACTGCTCCTTTTCAACTTCATCAGGTGTGGCTGTGGATGTGCTGAACCGGTGCTTGGCTGCGACAATGGACTGGATGAGGGCTAATAAACTGAAGCTCAATCCAGACAAGACTGAGATGCTGCTGGTGGGTGGTTCCTCTGATCGGATGGGGGGTGTTCAACCGGTTCTGGATGGGGTTGCACTCCCCCTGAAGGAGCAGGTTCGTAGCTTGGGGGTTCTCCTAGAACCATCTTTGTCACTTGAGGCACAGGTGGCCTCGGTGGCACGGAGTGCCTTCTACCAACTTCGGTTGGTGGCCCAGCTACGCCCCTATCTGGACAGGGATAACCTAGCTTCAGTTGTCCATACTTTGGTAACTTCCAAATTAGATTACTGCAACGCCCTTGAAGATGGTCCGGAAACTGCAGCTTGTGCAAAATGCGGCAGCCAGATTGATAGCTGGAACAGGAAGATTTGAGCATATAACACCGATTCTGGCCCGCTTGCATTGGCTGCCTATATGTTTCCGAGCCCAATTCAAGGTGCTGGTTTTAACCTATAAAGCCCTACATGGCTTGGGACCACAATACCTGATAGAACGCCTCTCCCGACACGAACCTACCCGTACACTGCGCTCAACATCTAAGGTCCTCCTCCGAGTGCCTACTCCGAGGGAAGCTCGGAGGATGGCAACAAGGGAGAGGGCCTTCTCAGTGGTTGCCCCCCGACTGTGGAATGATCTTCCCGATAAGGCTCGCCTGGCGCCAACGTTGTTATCTTTTCGGCGCCAGGTCAAGACCTTTCTCTTCTCCCAGGCATTTTAACAGCATTTAATAACGTTAAGTTTGTTTTTAATGGACCCCAGAATTGTTGTTTTAAATGGATACTGTTGTTGTTTTTATACTGTTTTTATGTTTTTTAAAATTTTTGTGTACTTTTAATGTTTACTATTTTTAATTGTTGTAAACCGCCCAGAGAGCTTCGGCTGGGGGGCGGTATATAAACGTAATAAAATAATAAATAAATAAATATGCCTTCTACTGACAAAAGTGCTCCACTTATGGAAGGCGCCTGCACCCGGTTTTCAGGGATCGTCTAAACCTCTGGGTAGCATTTTCAGGAGGCTAGAGGGGCTGCCCTGGGGAGGAGGGGTGAAGAAGTCTGTTTCCACCAGCCCAGTTGCACACTGGATCCAACTCTATGTATATGGCAACTGGAACCAGTGGCTGCTAAGAGCAATAGCTGTGAAGGAACAGCAATGGCACCAAAATGGAAATAATGTTTACTAAAGCCATTCCAAGCAGGCTAACGTTCAAACTCAAAGTCCAATAACATTGGGGAGAAGCCACAAGAATGGCTACAAGTCGCAGAGAAATTACAAAGCTTAAGAATTTAGACATCACATCAGAAGGCAACAAGCTAATGTGGGTTTACTGCATTAGAAGGTGACAGAGAGCAGTAATGAAGTCTCTAAAGGAATGTATTGAGGCACGAGGAAGTAGGGTTTTTTTCAGCCAGTCCCTATCAGGATGAGTGAGGCAAAAGAAGAATGACAGCTCATTCAAGTACAAAGAGCCACATTCAGTCTTGCAGCTCTGAGATGTAAAAGGGAGAGTCAGGCTTTTCACAAAATGTTGTGCTGATGCTATGTGTGGTTTCTGACGTATTATTTCATGTGTGGGTTACCTCAGAACGCACTGTGTCCACGGAAAATATCTTAACAAGAGAATGAAAGATCCTCTTCAAACTTAATTGCTATGAGAATTACCCAGCGTGACGCGGACATCTTTGTGGACCCCAAATAGTCACATATATGCTTTGCTAGCAAAAATGCTCTTATGTCCAAGTTGCTATGTGTGAAGAAAAATCTTCCTTTCCCAAGTCCTATCCAGTACCACCCTTTTATTTTTAACATCTAGTTCATTTGTACTGATACATAGAAAATAGTTCCCCAAGTCTGTAAGCTTTGTAGTTTCTCTGCTACTTGGGAAATAATGTGCCCTTTATAAGATTATATTCCTTTTTACAAAGTCACCATCATTTCAAGAGACTGATACTACTTGTGTGTTTTCTTAATTCTTATCCATGCTTAGCCTCTTTCTGCTAGCAAACAGTATATTTAAGGAAAGTAACAAGCATTGCAATGAGAATGTTCTTTTCTACTAAAAGGTTCAGGATCACATCCCAAAAGTGGTTTATTATGCCAGGATTTCATTGTTCAAAGCACTTCCATATTGGAGGAGGGAGAGGGGGGGGGAAGCATGCAAACTACATTGAGAGGAAAAGATGCATGGCTACTTTGCTGCACATAAATGTGCTGGGCAGCTGCAATTAACCACTGCTTTTTAGTGAGTGCATGCTAAGCCTACGTAGTGAAAACAGGTGTGTTCACTTGTTATCCTTCTGCCCAGAAGTGCTAGCACCCATAAAGTAATCCCCCCACCCGATCGCCTCAACCTCTATTTTGTAAGTTTGCTAGTCTTTCAAATGAACTAGCTATAAATTGCTTGTTTATTGTTCATTTTAGCTATAGTTTCCACAACATTCCCTCACAGGAATGACTCTCACATGTTATTAAAACGTCCCTATGCATTTTAATTATGTACTTTCTGAGCTTCCAAAGTCACCCAGACCAACCAGTAGCAGTGAACGCCTAGTAGAAATGTACAGACATAAAATAATTATACTAGTGATTGATAAAAGAGAAATTGGAAATTGTGGCACAAGCAAGATGAAATTTGTCTCAAGAATATAAAATGCAATTCATGCCCTGCGTTCTGTAGTTTGCCTTACAATGGCATTCCAACTCAGGCTGCATTTCAGTAGATTCTCCCCCACCCCCAAAGGATACTCATTAACTTTGGAAGGGGAGAGTACACACATCTACTCGGAGCAATTTTCACATTCAATCATGCGTTTTGATAAATAACTAGTTACAAAAAGAAAGAGATACTGAGAGTAAAGCCTATCCATCAGCCTTGTTACAACTGAAAACAAAGACTTCTCATGGAGTAGGAAAATTAATTTGTACTAAAGATTCTGCAAACCTGTCTCACAAAGACAGCCTCCAAGGGAGAGCCTAGAAAGTGAAGAAAGCATGGCATCAAGTCCAACCAAGGAATTTCGACATATCTGACCACAAAATCAGAAATACTGAAAACTGTCAAGGACTCTAGAGTTAAGGGATTGATTCTGATCATTAGAATACAGGTGGCAAAACAGAGGGACTAAGAATCTGGATGCTTCCAGACTGAGGGCTCCAAGCGCTACCGATGAGAAAGCACTGGTCAGCAGCAATTTAGCCCATTTCTCTTTGTCGGATTTTCTGTGGTAAGAAAGAAAGGAGGAAGTGGTGGGAAAATATGGTGTGTGTTTTTTACAAATGCAAGATGACATTGCCTAGACCCACCTGCCCCTAAAATCCCGTGAATAAGGCAGGGCAATTGCACAATAAAAGCTTTGACTTGGCTGGAAGTTCCCCATGAATGGAGAGTGTCTGAGTTCAAATCTTGCCCAAATCATCAACTTACAGGATGACAAGCCACTCTTCTCACACCTTTGCTCGCTATTTATGATGTGGACTAATAACACTGGCCTGCCTTACAGGAGCGTTTGTAGGATTTTTGAAACGTATATGAAAGACATTTAGCGACATCGCGGCATAACACAGGTAACTACATTAGCTAATGGGGAATCTGAAATCTACAGTAGGAGAATACTGGACCAACAAAAATGTCCCCAGAACTCTTCATCAGGGCAAAAGTTAAGTGAGAAGTGGATTAAATAAGTGTATTTTGGCAGGTAATCCATAGGACATTGGCACAGAGACCAATATTTCTTGCCTTCAGAAGCATTTATGCTTTATATAAAATGCAAAACTTAGAATTCTTTGTTTTTCCATACTCTTTCTTTCAAAGCAATTGTTCACTTAACAGTTAATTCATTTTAAACCATTCAGAATATAAAGATTAGCACATATGCAGTGAGGTGAGGCAACAAGAATTCTACTACAGTATTTTTCCATGGACATTTTAAAAAAAAATTAAATATGCATCATTCCATAAAATTAATTAGTAACGTAACAAATGGATTCAATCCAGCCAAACCAGGCAGTTTCAAAGTTGTAATTAACTTTTCTTTCCAGGGGACTCTTCTTATGAAGTTTATGTGTGTGTCCTACAGCTCCCAGCACGGCTTGTTGGGAGATGAGCATCGATAAACTGAGACTGAGGGCTCATCTACACGAAGCAGGATATTCCACTATGAAAGCTGTATGAAAGTGGTATATAAAAGGCAGAAGCGACACTACTGCTTTATAGCAATATTGAAGTGCACTGACAACTGTTGGGGGCCATGACACATCTGCACCAAGCAGGATATAGCACTATGAAAGCGGTATGTGGTATGTGTCATGGGTCCCAACAGTCGTCAGTGCACTTCAATATCGCTATAAAGCAGTAGTGTGGCTCCTGCCTTTTATATACTGCTTTCATATCACTTTCATAGTGGAATATCTGCTTCGTGTAGATGAGCCCTCAATCTGACTGCTGGCTGTTGTTTAGACCGAAAAATAGTCTTACAAGCATAGGATTGCCCCCTTAGTATATAAGTTTTCAATGCTTTCATTTTTTCCTTAAATTCAAATAATACATGGAATGTATTCTTCCAAGTCATTACACCTTGTAAATGTTCTAAGTATTCCTGTAAAAATAATTTCCAAATAAAGCCTTGAACTAGGACCAGAGTAGGATTTACTACTGAGTAAACATGTAAAGGACTGTATATGATAGATTGATACCCCCACCACACCACCACCACAAATATTTCAGGTCCCTAATCAAATATTTCAATTCAGCAATTTTTGGCTATAGGGAAAATGTTGAGGTATTATTTATACAGCACATAAAACGAACAGGGTGTACTTTGTGTTGTTGTTTACTAAAAATAAGTCAAGCATGTACATCAGATCCCAATCAATTTGGGATCCAAACAGAAATTTTTTTAATTCAAAAGTTTCCAGAAATCATTCAAACTGAAAAAGATAAATCTGGGACATGTATATAAAGGAAAAAGAGGTAAAGAAATTCTAAACCATTAGCAACAATAGTTCCTGATAAGTGTGACTTGACTTTCTTTTTTTCAACTCAAGCCCTTAGTGCCTTGGGTATCTCATGTTTCTCTTCTGCGAACTGGGACAATCCTATTTAATGCCGTTCTAAACTTTCTGCTATGAGAATGGCAATATGAAAAAAGCGTTTTGAGCACATTTGGGGAACAATTGGACACATGCTGCAATCCTATGCTCCCTTATATAGGAGTAAGCCTCATTGAACTTAATGGACTTACTTTTGAGAATAAGTCAAAATCATGCTCTTAGTCCCAAAGTGAACAGTCATAGAAAACAGAGACATATGAATGCTAACAGAAGAGATAAGAGGCAAAGAGGATTCAAAGAGTTACATTACAAAGCCTTCCCCAACATGATGCCCTCCAGATGTTTTGGATTTCAACTTCCATCAGTCCTAGCCAGCATGGCCAATGGACAGGAAATCTGGGAGTTGTAGTCCAAAGCATCTGGAGGGCATCATGTTGGGGAAGGCTGCATTAGTCAGAAGAAATACATGAACCCAAAGGTACTGAATGCGAAGAAGAAATTATGATTACAAAAAACACCTTTGCAGAAAATTATGAGGAGCAGTGCAAGAGTTGGAGTGGGGACTCTGCCCAGTTCAGCTTATCCAAATTAAAACTACTGCTGCTCCTTCTGGGCCCTCACACAGTTCATCTTCTGCAATGTGAAGAGAGGCACATCAGCACCTATTTTTGCACTGCTACTTGTGAGAAGAGAAGAAAAGTGGATGAAGACATGTCAGATGATAGCCCCCTAATAATAGAAATGTAACAGTCAATGACCCTTTCATGCTCTCCTCAGTAAGACATTATATAACTGGGCTATTCATTTTAATTCATAGAAGTCATCTGATGACTCATATACAAGTGACAGTGAATGTCAACTATAACTATTGGAATACTATAGAAAATTCAAGGCAGAATGCTCTTAAGAAATGTGCACTTTATAGCTTTAATGAATTTCTAATTTATTCAATTGGGAAAACCTTGATAGATCTGAAACCATCATCTACTTAATATTTAAAGAGGCATAAATACTGCATCACAGTTGTTGTTCTCCTGCACTGCATATGTAAACAAGGCAAGCAAATAAAAAAAAAATTCTAAATGGGGAAAACAAATAGTAATCTCATCCCTTGCCATGTTAATGTAAAATGTTTTCATGACATGAAATTTCAACTTGTACAATAGGTTAAAAATAAGAGTCATTTTCAAAGGGTTCCATTAGAAATCCAATTTACACATGGCATGCAAAATTAAAATGAGAAAATTGCTCTTTAAAAAACACATTATGAGATCAGTATTGGTACAAAAAATAAAAATAAAAGGGTCCAGCTGTCATAGGAAGCACAGATTACTATAGACGTAATGTTCAATGTTTATAATTACTGTAATGTGTTTCTCAAACAATTGCATCTCCATAATAGTCTGTGTTTGTGTGAGTGACACATGAAAGCGTTCCAAGTTAAACAGCCTGTCCGAATAAGCTGATCTATCAACTGTTGTTTAAAATGAGCTGGATTTCTGAGAAGCTGCCGTCAATAGCAGTTCTGTAGTTAATCTATGGAGGAGTCAAGATGAGAGGCCAATACTTGAGGCATTGGACCTCAACCCAACATGATCCATTTATTTCAATGGGTAAAATCTAACTTAAGACCTAGTTATAGTAGACCCACTGAAATAAATGGGAATGTAACTTAAATTACATTCATTTCAACGGGTCTACTCGAATTAGGGCTTCTTTTGTATTTGTCCAATTGGATGCAACCCTCTATACCCACCTGCCTGGGATTAGATCCCATTGAACTCAATAGGACTTACATCTAAGTAGACACTCATAGGATCGCGTGCTGTTAACTCTGCGTTTGGTTGTGGCCACGGGCTCAATCCAAGCCACCCTCATGTATTTCAATGGAACTCCCTGCCTTCCAGTGGAATGGCTGGGGATCAACCCATCTGTATATGTAAATCAAAGGGTATTTTTGTTCTGTTTTTAAACGTCCAGGTTTCGCACCAACGCGGCTAAACCGAAGGACACCAGCAAGCTCATCGGGTTATTCCAGCACGGCTCGCCTGCATCAGCCCCCCTTGGCAACCTAGAGAGATGCCCGCTCCACTCCTCTCCCCATCCCCCGTTATGAGCGAAGCCCGGGCACCGCTCGTCCTCTTGATCCTGGCCCATTCATGGTCCCTGGGTCACGTTCCACCCCCCCCCCCCGGTTCCCCAATGGGCTCCTCTCCCTCCCCAGAAGGACGCGCGGCTGAAGTTTGGCCGGCGTCCAAGTGGAGAGGAGGAGGAGGAGGCGGCGGCGGCGGCGGCGGCGACTCGCGCTAAGAAAGTGGCTCAGGGAGGAGGAGGAGAAGCCGTCTGCCGGCGGTGGCGGCAGCTGCTCCGGCGGCTCGGCTGCCTCTCACCTTCCAACCCGCCGAAGTCTGGCTAAGTTTCCAGCTAAGAGCCGGCGGCGGCAGCTACCCGCCCGGCGCGCCCGCGCTCATTCTACTCACCGCCGTCTATCTTGACGACCTGGGGCAGGCGGTAAGTGCTGACCAGCAGGTCCAACGGGACGGCCACGGCGCTCCACTTCACATCCTTGAGACTGGCGTCCGGGGAGGGGCCCGCATCCATTTTCCCGCCCTTCTTCGGGCTCTGAGCAGCGAGAGACGAAGCGCGGGGGCTGGTCGGTGCCTGGCGGGGAGCGCCAGCCAGCCAGCCAGCCAGTCTTAGCCTCTGCTGTTGCCGCGGTCGCCTCCCCGGGCCATGGCGGGGTGGGCTTAAAGGCAAGGTGGCCCCCCTCTCACGGCAGCAGCGGCGGCGGCGGCTCCGCCAGCCCCCCCGAGGCAGCAGCGACGGCGGCTACTGCTCCCGCTGGTGGCTCCGCTTGCAGCTCCAGCTGACCTAGTAAACGCCATCCCAGCACGGACTGACTAATCAACAAGGTGCGAGGAACGCCTGCGCAGTTCGTGCTCCTCCTCCTCCTCCTCCTCTTTCTCCATTCCCCGGGATAGTGCGGCCCCGGCGCTCCCTCCTTCCTTGAAACGAGAGGGAGGAGGGAGAAGCAGCGCCCGGCGGATTAGGAGCCTCCTGCCAAGCGCCGTCCTTCTCGCTCCCTCTCCTGGCCACTCGGGCGCCCTGCAACCGCGGCGACGAGCCGGTCTTGAAGCGAGCGGCACCTCAAAGTCAGGGCTGGGCAATGGGTGGCCCTGCTGATGTTTGGCCCAACAATTCCCATCACGGCTCCCCATTGGCTATGTTGGCCCAGCAGGGCTGAAGGGAGGTGTAGGCCAAAACATCTGGAGGGCTACAAGTTGCCCCTCTGCCCTAAATAAAGGTATGCTGCATAAAGGTGTATGAAGTTGCAACTTGCTCAATCAAACTGACTTGGAGGAAATAAATCCCATTGAAAACAGGCAGGGATTAAATTTATGAGAAGAGATAGTTAAGGATCAAGCTGTCCCTGCTTGGGCTCCCTGATCGATATTTTTCTGGCTCTATCCCTAAGCAGGCTCACTTAAGCAGTAAGCCCCATCGAAAGCCTTCCTGAGGAAGTATGTTCCATGCAGGATTCAGGCAGGATCTGGGTTCATGCAGCTGTTTGTAGGCATCAGGGCACTGGCACTCAGGGCCGCCTCTGCCCTTAAGCAACACAAGCTACTGCTTGAGGCATCAAAAAACCATCCCCTCCTTTTAAAAAGGAAAAGAAAAACACTTTTGTGTGCATGCATACACACACCTGTGCCTCAGCTCAGGGTGAGCTGGGAGGCACATTGAACATTTGTTGCCCCCCTGCTAGTGTGACCTCTATGGTTTAGTTCCTTGGGCGGGGCTCTCACTCAGAGGGAGGGCTAGAGAAGAAACAGCAAAAAGAAAGAGAACCAGTTCTGCTGAAAGCTGGATATTAGAAGAATTTCTGTTTAATTATAGGCTCTTATCACCTTGTATAAGAGTTAATACTCTGAACTGTTGTGTTACTGGTTGGAGATTGCCCTGTTGAGAAAAAATCTACAAAAGTTGAGGAAAAAATCTACAAAAGGGACTTCCGAAATACTCGGCACCTGGAGATACAGAACCACGCGGGACTGGGCTACAAGCAAGAGATCCATATTTTTGTTGTTGCTGTTTTGCATATAGAAGGATAAATTGTGGCATATTTCTGTAATTGTATGTTTACTAAATACATATTTTGTTCAATTTATATATATTCTTTGCAAGTTTATTCTAATTAAGCCCCGTAGAACCCACAGGAGTAGAAGTTATACTAGATTCTTCCTCGCCCCATCCTTCTCTTGTCCCTGTCCACATGATCTGCCTCTGCCTTACCTGGTCGTTTTGCACAGGGAAGAGAATAAGTGCCTTGGCAGTGGCCAGCTCTACTTGTCCATTAGTTCTGCCGGCAACTGGTGTGGCAGCTCATGGTAGTGGCCTTCCTACCAGTTTGGTTTGGAGCAGTCAGGGAGCAACAGGAGGCCAGCCTCAGGTTGGTGCTAGTGAGTTTCCTGTGGGTAAATGGAACGTGTGTGTGTGTGTGTGTTTAATTCTGTCACCTATGTGTACCCTTTTCGATTCCATTCCTGTCTCTGCTGCTCTCTGCCATTGTTTCACTTATAGTCAATGGTGTAGTGGAGCTAGGGCTTCCAGGACTGATGTGCCATAACGTTTTGATGAGCAGGAACAATGACATCATCTGACACCCCCTTCAAGCTTCCCTGCGCCATCTGAGCTTAGCTGCAATACTAACAGTAGCTGCAGCAGGGGTTGAATTTTCCCAGCTATTCTTGTTGTCATGTAAAGTATTTTGGGGTGGCTTCACCTCAAATGGATAATGAAGACCTATTAGATTTACTAAAGAGCTACTGAAGACATATACAATACACAGAGGGAGAGAGAGAGAGATCAACACAGCTGCCTGCAGTTTTGGACTCAACCTGGGGACATGGCTATAGGGAATGCCATGATGAGCACCTGCACTTCAGAATGTACCACTACACCACTCCTGATAGTCCCTGGGACTCCTCTCAGATTTAAACAGATGCTAGTTACTATGCCCGGTGTATGGCAACTTATATGTTTGTGTGTGCAAGAGAGAGAACATACCTCATTGCTCTGATAGCAGTATTCAAAAATGAAGAGCACAAGTGACGTTCTAGAATAAGGAGTAATTCTTAAAAACAGTGAGTTTTTGACAACTCTACTAGAAAAGTGTACTGCTTAACATTACATAGGAATGTAATTCTCACTTTTCTCTTTTGGCAGGAAGAATTTGTCAGTAGGAGCTTTTGATTTCTGCAGGCTCACAGCTCTTTCCTACAAAATTCACTCTGGTTCTGTATCGGCTCAGTAATCTTTTTTGCTACTATTTTCTCTGAAAGGGATGTTACAGTGGAGTTGACCCCTAATACTGAAAATTGCTCGTCTCAGCTCTTGATAGCACAGTACTGGTAACTAGTGCTTCTGAGCTAAGCTCAAGCTATCAGTTGAGACTTTGCCCTTCAACTTCTGTGAATAACATAAAATGTTTTACAGTTTGTTATTTACATATCAGTAGACACATCTTTTGGGTTGCAAAATCATATATATATATTTTCTGCCAATGATAACAATTTCCTTCCATGGCCAGGGTGGTTGTGCAATTACCTCCAAGCAAAATATAGTTGAAATAAAGTGGCTTGCGTCATAAATGCTACCTGATCACCTGTGTTTGACAGTGACTCATGCAGGAGAAGCCTAAGGCTACTTGCTACCGTGATAGAGAGGATGAAAAGCAGGGAAGGGTGTTTAATATTTGTCAGTTATTCTCTCTTGCTTCATTCTAATCCTTTTAAAAGATTGTAATGTCTGAGCAGGTTAAAGAGAGCTGAAAGATGAATGCCGAAAGTATTTTAAAGGGTAATCTGAAGGTGGGAGGCTGTGGGAAGTAAATGGTTGATCTGAAAGAGTGATATATATTATTCTCTGGGGCTGTTTTTTTTAAAAGTATAGAATAGATTTGGAAGCAGGATGCAATTCTACACTAGATTTGATAGATTTGGAAGGTGCAGAAGGCCACCTGGAGCGGATTCACTACCCACTGA
Source organism: Elgaria multicarinata webbii (assembly GCF_023053635.1). Lineage (NCBI taxonomy): Eukaryota > Metazoa > Chordata > Lepidosauria > Squamata > Anguidae > Elgaria > Elgaria multicarinata. The sequence continues at coordinate 62,286,929 of NC_086177.1, forward strand.
CATTGGAGCCACCAGCCTCCTCTGGTTCCAGGTATTCCCTTCACTACCTGCCACAATTCATAGAATCATAGAATAGCAGAGTTGGAAGGGGCCTACAAGGCCATCGAGTCCAACCCCCTGCTCAATGCAGGAATCACTATTCCTGCATTGAGCAGGGGGTTGGTACAAATAGATGTCACTATTTGTACTAAAAATTATGACACTTTATAAAATGAAAGATGTTAAAAATAACAGTATAATAATACAATAAATAATAGTCAAATCACCTGTGACAAAAGAAACATTAAGTTTGGATGCCCTTATTAAATTTTACAAAATTATAAAGTCTTTTCACAGCCTAATAGAGAACACTACTTTCTTACAACACAATACCATACATGCCTACTCAGATGTAAGTCCCATTGAGTTCCATGGGGCTTACTCCCAGGTATTGGACTGCACCGTTGAATTTAGTTGACTTGAATACTAAGACAGCTACACAAATACAACATTTCCTTAACATCTGAGTTAGTAAAAAAAACAACTGACAAAAATATATTGTCTTTATAAGGAACACTTTAATTTACCATGATGTTTTACATTCTCCAAAATATCTGAACAATGAGATTGCTTTTTTATTATTATTTCAAGATTTGTATATAGCAATTTTTCAGTTTCCCTTTCCTGAAGAAGCTGGTTAACATTTATTAGAAAGCTACTCTGAAAAACATTTACATTATCTAGAAACAAACCTAAACACTAACAAAGTGGCTTGTAAAGAAATATACTTAGGGTTCTATTCAATGTTAGTCCTACTTAAAGTAGATCCATTAAAGTGAATCAGACTTAAGTTACTTTAAGTGGGACTAACATTGGATACAGACCTAAGAGCTTGGAGCATTGCTAGGCACTTAAGATTTGGGGCCCAGGCCCATAGGACACAAACCTGCACATGCCAATTTATATCTGAATAGGCACATTTTGAAATAATAGGCTTCATCTAAATTTCACAGAAGTTACAGCCAGCCAACTAACTTCCCATCAAAATCACCTTAAATAAATAGATAAATAAATGTGTGTCCGTTGCAGCATGTGGTATAGGAAAATTAAACTTCCCCCTCCTCAGCTGAAATCTCCCTTGAAATCATCCCTTCCTGGACTTTACCACATAGTACTGCAAGAAAGAGCTTCCTAGTTATGGAATCTAACACATCAGGTTCTAGCCTAGCCTTCTTTCTGATCTAATTTTCTAAACAATATAACTCAGGCAGGTGTGTATCATGTATTTTTGCTGCATATGTCCCTTTTGTTTTAGGGCCAAATCAAGTTATATAAAACTTTGTGGAATTAGTTTTGAATGAATTGGTAAACAGTCCTATTTTTAAAATGTTCTGTCGCAAGTGATGAGATATGAAAAAGCAATTCTCTTTTCTTTTTCTCTACAACATCCAGCATCCCCAACCAGCTCATGCTGGGCGATATAGTCCAACACATCTGGAAGGCACCAGATTGGGGAAGGCTGCTTTACCCATACCCATTTGAATTTTAAATTTTAAGCCATCTCAGAAGCTGGATTTGCTTCTTGTAACGTTGTAAATACTAGAATACTATTGCATGAACTCTTTTCAGATCTATTTTCACTCCATTTAATTCACCCTTCTTCCTCATAAGTTTACAGTATAAACAACCAGTGTTGGCCAACATTTTCACAAAAGTACACGTTTTGTGGAAAGTAGTACATGTTTGTTATACTTGCATCTGAGGAAACTTAATAGTCCAGGACTGTCCTTAAGTGCAAAACGTAAGATTTATTTATTTTAAATATTTGTAACGGACAATTAAATAAAATGTTAGTGGACAATTACTGCTGTTGCTTTGTTAATATAAATACTTAAACAAATCAAAATTTTGTGTACCTTTAATATCTAAAAGGTTCAAGAGTATTTATGTACAAATAAAATTTATGTACAAAATAGAGAACATGATCAGAAGCAAGACAAAACTGCCAGTCACAGTTTGCAGCAAGCTCTCTTTTGTGTTTTTTCACTAAGGTCCACCACATCTAAGTCAAGCAGTATACAGGAGCTCTGAAAACAAAGTAAAACATGGAATTAAGACCAGTACATGCACACAAGCTAGTAACACAAATACTTTTAACTATACTGTCCAGTAACTGAAGTGAAGCACTTATAAATAAGACGTATAAGCTTAGTGGAAACTTTCAAATTAGCATTCCATACGGATGTAATTGTGTATTGGTTGTAAAAGACAGGAAGAAATTCAGTGTTGTGTGAGCAGGTTCCCACTTACACAGTGGGACTTTATCCTTCCCTGCAGACTGCTCCACCCTCCCAAAAATCTGTTCCCCAAACCTCCAAAGGAGATGGTGTTTCCCCCTCCCCATTCTGCATTTTGGAGCAGTAAGTTCAATAAATTAATCAGAAGCTGTGTGAAGTGGATCTTTATCTGTTCTAAAACTACTATGAACTAGTTTCCTAGAGTTCTTTTCACCATGGTTTTAAAAAACCTCAAACAAACAGCCTAAATATATTGCATGATATAATTCAACAACAGCAAAGTAAATGAAAATCAGATTCAGAAAAAGAAATGTGGAAGCTTGTAAGGTAAGCCAGACAGCTCACTGTCTTTCCCAGATGCCGAAGCTAATTCAGTCTTCTGGATCTTGTCAAAACACATATCATGCCAGAGAATGAGCTTAACGTTTTTATTGAAACTAATTTTCATTATGGTATAGTTATGGGAGAAGTATTCCTGAAATACAAGATACAAAAAGGCAGAGCGTAGTTATTAGAAGTCATATATTTCACATTAACACTGCTCTTGTGGAACACCGTGGCTCTGTATGGACATAACAAAAAGTTATGACTTAGTGTTAACGGGACCAAGCCTTAGACTCGTCCACTTCTTCCTCCTGTGTGACTGTGAAGGGGTTGGAGGCTTTTACGTTTATATTTTACTAACCAGTTTTTGTTATAGAATCATAGAATAGCAGAGTTGGAAGGGGCCTACAAGGCCATCGAGTCCAACCCCCTGCTCAATGCAGGAATCTGAACCTGGATATCTGAACCTGGATAAGCTGGTTAGTTTTAAGGATGGGTAGGGAAAGAAGCCAACTTCAAACAGTTGGTTTTGATCCTGGCTTGTTTCTTTAAACCAGGAGTGGGGAACCTTAGGCCCTCCAGCTGTTCTTGGACTTCAATTCCCATCAACTCCATGGGTAATTGTCAGGGATGCTGGCAGTGGTAGTCCAGCAACATTTGGTGGGCCACAGGTTCCCCACCCTTGCCCTAAACCTTAGTTAAGACTTGGTTCAGACGCAAGGATAAGATGTGGTTAATTGAAAATGAAAGCAAACGCTTACAATCTCCTTGCAGCTGTGCCAGAGGGGAGGGAACAGTACATGGGCCCAAGGCTCATGTACACAATGCTAAAACATAGTTTAGCCATATACCCAAAGCAGGTCTCTATGTGCATTGCAAGCACTTTGAATTACTGATACACTGTATTTAAGGCATCAATCCCTGAAAGAGTTTGTATCATATGTGGTCAGATATGTGTACCATTTCAATTTTGTAAACTTATTATTCCCTTATTTCAGTTTTGTGTAACCCCTTTCCCCCTTCTTATGTTTTAATGTGATTTTAGACTGTAAGCCTCTAGGCAGGGTATTGCTGTTTTATTTGTATATTCTGTACAGCACCAAGTACATTGTTGGTGCTATATAAATAAATAATAATAACAACAACTGTTTTTACATTCTTAACTTAGCTCACAGAATTCAGGTAGTTCACTTTGTCTTGAGCACTCCTTTTTTCATCACCGAAAACCTGCTTGTGTAATGCCTTGTAATTATATAATAAGTGGGCGTGAGCCTAAAGTCTGACAGCCTATACCAAATGACAGTACAAGCTGGCCTTATGTCACTTATTTATTTATTTATTTACTAGCTGTACCCTGCCACGCGTTGCTGTGGCTCAGTCTGGTTAAAATGAAAAGAAAGAAAAGACAAAGCGCACATTTCTAATATGTTTAATTTCACAATACTTGTGGGTGTACAATATTTTTAGTTGTTCCATTGTCTGTGTAGATATAGAGATTGTCTGGTTTGCCGACTCTAGAACACGCAACATATAATTGTGTGACATCTATATTCACTCAGCCAATTGTGAGAGAACATGCAAATAGGAGAGGAGGCAGAGGCAGTGGATTGGCTTACTGGTTGGTTTTTAAAAAAGGATGTTTTTACGGTGAGGAGGTTAGTGGAAACTCCTGGAAGTTACCTTTCTTCAGAACGTGTAACTGTCACAGGTGTGACATCTATATTCACTCAGCCAATTGTGAGAGAACATGCAAATAGGAGAGGAGGCAGAGGCAGCGGATTGGCCTACTGGTTGGCGATGTCACAATGATCAGCAGGACTGGTTTTGAGGAGGCCTATTTCTTCGATTTTAAGACAAACCTTTGACCCCATAGAGAACATAGTTACATAACAACACTCGCGTATTTGAACGCAACGCTGTGTCAAAATTTCAAAGCAATCAGTGAAGAACTTTCGGAGATATAAAAGCATGTTTTTACAGTGAGGAGGTTACTGGAAACTCCTGGCAGTTACCTTTCTTCAGAACGTGTAACTGTCACAGGTGTGACATCTATATTCACTCAGCCAATTGCGAGAGTACATGCAAATAGGAGAGGAGGCAGAGGTAGTGGATTGGCCTACTGGTTGGTGATGTCACAATGATCAGCAGGACTGGTTTTGAGGAGGCCTATTTCTTCGATTTTAAGACAAACCTTTGACCCCATAGAGAACATAGTTACATAACAACGCTCGCGTATTCGAACGCAACACTGTGTCAAAATTTCAAAGCAATCGGTGAAGAACTTTTGGAGATATAACGACAGTAACGAACGGTCTTTTTCATTTTTATTTATATAGATTACATTTCTATACCGCCCAATAGCCGGAGCTCTCTGGGCGGTTCACAAAAATTAAAAACATTCAAAGTATAAAACAACAGTATAAAACCATAATATAAGATACAATATAAAAGCTCAACCAGATAAAACAGCAGCAATGCAAAATAACAAATTTAAAACACCAAGTTAAAATTTATTTATAGACTGTTAAAATACTGGGAGAATAAAAAGGTCTTCACCTGGCATCTAAAAGCATATAATGTAGGTGCCAAGCGAACCTCCTTAGGGAGCTCATTCCACAGCCGGGGTGCCACAGCAGAGAAGGCCCTCCTCCTGGTAGCCACCTGCCTCACTTCCTTTGGCAGGGGCTTGCGGAGGAGGACCCCTGAGGATGACATTAGGGTCCGGGCAGGTACATATGGGAGGAGGCGTTCCTTCAGATAACCTGGCCCCAAACCGTTTAGGGCTTTAAATGTTAATACCAGCACTTTGAATCGGGCCCGGACCTGGACTGGCAGCCAATGAAGCTGGAAAAGGACAGGTGTAATGTGGTCTCGTCGGCCAGTCCCTGTTAGTAAACGGGCTGCCCTGTTTTGTACCAGCTGAAGTTTCCGGACCGTTTTCAAAGGCAGCCCCACGTATAACACATTGCAGTAATCCAAACGAGAGGTTATCAGAGCATGGATAACTGTAGCTAGGCTATCTCTGTCCAGATAAGGGCGCAGCTGGTATATCAGCCTAAGCTGATAAAAGGTGCTCTTTGCCACTGAGTTCACCTGTGCCTCAAGTGACAGTTCTGGTTCCAAGAGCACCCCCAAACTACGGACCCGATCCTTCAGGGGGAGTGCAACTCCGTCCAGGACAGGGCAAACATCACCTCGCCGGACAGATGAACCACCTCCATCTTGTCTGGATTGAGTTTCAGTTTATTAGCCCTCATCCAGTCCATTACCGTGCCCAGGCACTGGTTCAGAACAGCCACTGCCTCACCTGGGTTTGATGAAAAGGAAAGGTAGAGCTGGGTATCATCCGCATATTGATGACACCTCAGTCCACCTCTCCGGATAACCTCCCCCAGCGGCTTCATGTATATGTTAAACAGCATAGGGGATAGGATAGAGCCCTGTGGAACCTCATGGCTTAGGAGCCACGGCACAGAGCAATAATCCCCCAGCACCACCTTTTGGAATCGGCCATCCAAGTAGGAGCGGAAACACTGCAACGCAGTACCTCCAACTCCCAGCTCAGACAACCTATCCAGAAGGATACCATGGTCGATGGTATCGAAGGCCGCTGAGAGGTCCAGGAGAACCAACAGGGTCGCACTCCCCCTGTCTCTCTCCCGACAGAGGTCATCCCACAGGGCGAACAAGGCAGTTTCCGTTCCAAAACCAGGCCTGAAACCCGATTGAAATGGATCTAGATAATCCGTTTCATTCAAGAGTGCCTGGAGTTGTCCTGCAACCACCCGCTCAAGCACCTTGCCCAGGAAGGGGATGTTAGCCACCGGCCTGTAGTTGTTAACATCCTCCGGGTCCAGGTTAGGCTTCTTCAGGAGTGGTCTAATTACCGCCTCTTTTAAAGAGGCCGGCATCACTCCCTCTCTCAAGGAGGCATTTACAACCTCCTAGACCCAGCCGACGATCCCCTCATTTGATGTAATGAGCCATGAGGGTCAAGGGTCAAGCACACAGGTGGTCGACCGGATTTGGCCAAGCACCTTGTCCACATCCTCGGGCCTCAATAACTGAAACTCATCCAATAAAACTGAACCGGACGGCGCTCTGAACGCCTCTATTAGTGGAGCTGCATTAAGTGTGGTGTCCCATTCATGACGAATCTGAGCGACTTTATCTTCAAAGTGCCGTGCAAACTCGTCACAGCGTGCTACCGAGGGTTGCATAATTATCAATATATGCACTTACTGCATAATTATCAATATATTTCAGAGATCCTCATTTTGGTTGTAGTCAGCATCCCTAAGTTATGAGGATAACTATTCAAGCATCACCAAGTAGAACTAAGGCCAAAGAAAGATAATATGGTTTGTCTAGTAACTATTAGTACAAGAACAGACGAAAAACCAGTGGGAAAGAACACTGAGGAAGCAGAATACTTGAGGGAAAGACATTGAATTTCAAATTTGTATAACTTCACAAACTACTTTTATAACTGAATTTTTATTGCTGTTTTCTATTATGGTTGTTGGATACAAGTTTATTGTACTCCATTATGTTTTAAAATGGCTTATTATTTATTCTACTACCCTAGAATCTCATCTGCAGTATAGAACTGTTTTCAATAAGTAGTAATTTTAATATTGTAAGCATGCTTTCAGAATCCTATGTTTATTTGGCTGTCTAAAATATTTTCTTAGGGTGCAATGCTACACTTGTTTAGACAAAAAAAGTCCTACTCCCAGCATTCCCCAGCCAGCCTATGCAAAATGAAAGCAAACTTTATAAAAGAAAAAGAAATCATCCAATCCCTCCTTGCAGGACTAGTATGGTAGACCCAGTAATTGATTCATTAAAAAAAAACTATGAAACCCAAGTGCTTTGATAAAATATTTTCTAAGTATGAATAATTACAATGGGCAGTAGTTCTACGTCATGTAGTCTACATTTTAAAATAAGCAGTGATTTTGCCAGTTCTGACAGTAATTAATTCAGGAATATTTAAATCTTTGCAATTTAGAAGTCAGAATTCCAGACAAGATGGAAGTATTGCAGCCAAGTTAAGAATTATATTAAAGAGTGGTCTAGGTATGTCTGTGTGTATAAGAATTAGTGTATATTAAATATTCCAAATTATGTTTTGGATTTTATGTAGATCAAACCTCCACATTCTACAGATGGGATTCAGACTTATGGTGCAATCTTATATATCTTTAGGTAGAAAAAGGCCTATAACTCCCAGCATGTCCCAGCTAGTATAAAATAGAGACACAAATATATGGGACTTAAATTAGTGATGACTAACTTTAAGGCCCACTGATTTCAATGGGTCTGTTCTAAGCACTGCCAGCCAGCCATTTTTTTTTTTTTTTTTGAGAAACCGACAGGACATGGAAGGAACTAATTTACTTTCCAAACACATTAGTCAATCATATTCTTCCCACTTTTGCATATACATTTATATGTGAATGGAATAGATCCACAAGTATAACAAGTCCTCTTTTTGGCACATACATTTTCTGACTTCAAAACTTCCTTGCTTGTCCAGGTAAAGACTGCAATACACACAGGCTACAAATACCTATAGAGTTTCTCGCATTGTACTTCTGGATCACCTTTCTTAATTCACAAGATTTGGTTTAATAAAAAATATTCTCTTCCAGAGAGCCTACCTTATTCAATATTTCTTTGGCTAGCACTGAAAATGCATCTTCAATGTTTATATTGTCCTTTGCACTGGTCTCAAAAAAGGGTATTCCATATTCCCAAGCAAGCTGGAAAACAAAGGGAATGTGAGACTATGTATTGTATTCTGATACTACTCATATTTAGAATAAAATGCAATTCAAAAAAAATCTAATGAAAAGGAGGCTTACACAATCCTGATTATAAATTCATTCACACAATGAAATCAACAGACCTTATTTCAGAGTAACTTTATTTATTTATTGCATTTACCGTATATCCCACCATTTTCCTCCAAGGAGCCCAAGGCAGTGTACATAATCCTCCTCCTCCTCCATTTTATCCTCTAAAAACCCTGTGAGGTAGGCTAGGCTAAGAGTCACCCAGAGAGCTTCCATGGCCAAGTAAGGACTAGAACCCATATCTCCCTACTCCCAGTCCAACACTTTAACCACTACACCAACTTGGCTCCAAAATTGTTTAGAATTGGGATAAAACTGTCCTGAGATATTTCTGGACCATAAATACCTATGAACCCCTACAAATTATGGGGTAGTAACTCCTAACCAACATTTAAATTAGGCTTTGTAGATGGTGACTGATGATGTTGTTTTTCACCTTCACTTATAATTGACAGGGAATTTTGGTTAATTTCCTTAAGCTGTAGCAAAAGTATCCTTCATTAGCCAGGCTTAAACCAATCTTACATACAGGTTTTCATTATCAAAAATGACATGTTTTATCAAATACAGCTAGCACAGCATTCCCCAACCTGGTGCCCTCCAAATGCATTGGCCTACAACTTCTCAGCCAGCAATGCTGGCCGGGGGATGCTGGGAGCTGTAAGCCAACACATTTGGAAGGCATTTGGGGAATGGCTGAGAGAGATATGTTTTATCTTAAATGTATAGAACAGTAATATATTTGGAGAGGGCCCATAGTCCAGTGATAAAGCACCTGCTTTGCATACCAAAGGAGTCAGGTTCAATCCAGTTAAATGGGTCAGGTTGCGAAGATGCCGATATGAAGTGCCTCTGCCAGACACCCTAGAGGGCCACTGCCAGTCAATATAAACAAGATGGGGCTAGGTGGACAAGTAGTCTGACCTGGAATAAGGCAGCTTTCCATATTCCTCTGTTATATATTAAAGCAATGCCTTTTAAACAAACAAAAATGAAACTATTTTTATCTGCACAAAATAGTTTTAAAACCATAAATAGTACATTTTCAACCTTTGCATCTGGTTTTATACTCCAAGACAAAATAAAATGGTGTTCCAGTAGCGAGTCTCTAGCACAGGTTACCATCCCATACAGGCCTGGAGTTGGCATTTGGCATACTGAGGTCCACACTCCCAAGCCGAGTCTTCTGGGGCAGATGTCTTGCCTGCCACACACCCAGCATCCATTGCCACTTGGGCCCCCAGAGGTGCTGCTACAGGCTCCAGTTTTGTGCTTGCTCATGAACTGCCCACCTCCTCACAAGCTTACTCGGTGGTGCTTTTACATCTTAGTTGTGAAATGGGACTCACTTTGACTTACCCATACTTCTGTTTGACTTTTGTTGGAAGTTCCCCTGTGCAAACCCAACTGAAGTGAATGGGAGTTGTGCAAGAGCTTACCCAAGAGCTCAAAACCTCTCTCTCTCTCTCTCTCTCTCCCTCTCTCTCTCTCTCACACACACACACACCCCTCTCTTTGCCTTTGCACCTCACAGCAAAGCATTAGCACAAGACAGCTGAAAAGCATGACCGAATCAAAGAATGCTACACTTTACACATTCATTCCCAATTCCACACTGAAACAGTTCTGTGAAAAATTACTTGCTGCTTTGGTTTTAAATTATGGTTAAGTCTTTACCCACAACTGTTTCCATTAGTGTGCAATAAACTCTGGATATTTATTTAATGGGTAAAATATCACCAACATATGAATTATACAAGTCTTTAAAAACATGGGTTTGGAGGAGTTTGCAGTGACGCTTCTCAGGTATGCATTTCAAACATGCCTGGCGAGTTCCCCATGGAAAGATCTTGGGATAGGAAGAAAGAAAGGTCAAATAAACTGAGAAAGAAAAGAATCCGTATGGCTATTTGAGTAGCACATTTCATCATTTCCCTTGAGTTCAGCACAACTCCCTAGTAGACTGTTTTCCTCCATGTTAGGGTGGGGGGAAGGCACAGAATTTATAGTTATTTTGAGCATCTGTAATTACTGGTTACTTCAGCATTTCTATAGTTGATTACATGGAAGAAATGAAAAGGATTGGATTATTTGTGCCAACAGGAATAAGCCAAGGGGAAACAAATCTTTTAATGAATAGGGGATCTTACCTTGGGAAGATTTTTAGAAAAATCTAGGATCTTAACTTCTGTTCTGTGAATTTTCCAACCTATTCACTGGGCTGTTCTGCAATTTTCAAAAATTGAGGAAATGTCTCACATATGTGTGCGTGCGTGCAGTAGGAAAGGGAAATCACACACACTCTACAACCCCCCTACCCTGCATGAGCGAAAGTGTCTTCTGCTCATGCAACAACACCTTTCAATCTAGCCGCAGTCATTTTAGGCTTAAGAATCACTTGGATGTGTTGCATGGGTTCTTGCTCCCTTCTTCAGCCCATGTATAAATTGCCAAATATAAAGTGCCACATTATTAATTTTATGTGGGACTTTGTATCTGGCAACATTCTTTAACATTTATTAGTTCATTTATTGTGATATTTATAAGCTGTCTTTCACGGATTAACCTTCCAAAGGCAGTTCACAACATTAGATCCATAATAATATATTCAAAATGATATATAATTAATATTATTAAAAACAAACAAAACACTTCAAACAAAACAGATTAGGTATAGACTGAAATAGATGGATACGTTAGGAAAGGAATGAGTAATTGAAAATATTTTTAAAACGTGAAAATGTTGCCTGAGTGTTCCTGGCTGAAAAGTAACATATTTGTCTAGCCATTTACATTTCTACCACCTTGAGACAGGGATGATTTGGGGCGGGGGTTCAGGCAGCTGCAGGGAAGATGGGACAAGAACATTTTGTTCCATGACTTCCTTAAATTTACTTTTCTTAGGGTCTAAATTAATATGTTTTCATGCTTAGCTGAACTAATTAGTATGCATAATTGTTTAGGAAATATATGAAGTATCAATGGAAAACCTGATTCAATTCTCTTTTTTTTAACCAATTATTTCAACCAATGATTTTAAAATTAATCTCTTTTCTTAGTGATTTCAGCCATGATTAAAAAACGCTGATTTATATAATCCAAAGTAGAACTAAAGTTTAGTTGTGCCTACAACAGCCTAGTGAAGGAATGAGGATTCTCCAGAACTAAAATTCTCTCTTCAGGTTCCTGTAAGGATACAGTGGTTTCGCTTCTTCGTTGCACTTACTAATGTAGCATGAAAAGCAAAACACATTTAGAATTAACATTACAGAATTCTGACTTGATTCTTGGTAAAATTGGAATAAGTGTGTAAATATGAGAATATTTTGTTTGCTAGGGTAGTTTCATCCATAGGCAGAAAGCAGGATCTCTTGTATTGTGACAAAGGAGTGGAAGGGCATTTCAGAATCTAGACAGGAGGCTGATCAATGAGAGGAAGTAATGGATTTGTTCCATTAACAAAAGGTGATTCTGTTAACTATAACTAAATGAACTGAAATAATCAGAAGCCAGGTAGTGGGATACCCCAACACTGCCCCCTTGTGAATATTCATCATGATAGCTTTTAGTTGTCTAATCACACATTATTGTTCAAGAAAAGTAATCCCAGAGTTTTCCCATCTTCTGTAGGGAAGTAAAACTAAAAAGCTTATATTCCAAATGTACATGGAATGATAGCAAACAGAGATGCAAATGATCATTCTCTTCTTAAAAACAGAACTTTTATGAAGATAGCACTTGAAAGATCGAGACAGTGCCCAGTCTCTGCTGTATATAGTAAGGACTCACAAGCATTGAAATATTATGTCCATGGAGTTTGTTCTGACCATATGGCTGGTCAGAAAACCCAAAACATCTCCTCCCTTTCCTGCCACCTGTCCCACCCATCCACTTCTGGCATTGCTGCATTATCCCAGCTGGTGCATAAACCTTAGGAGTGGGTTACTTTGGTGGGGGGAAAGAAAATAGATGGCTTCTCCGATTCTAGGGACTACAGTTCCTTGATTATAATGGGGAAGAGGAATTTGATAATTCTTTTAAAGGGTGCCCCAGTGTTTATTCCACATAGTACAAAGATGAATTCTTCAACACTCTTTAGTATATCCAGCTTATTTAGCCAATTATGAAAACAGTCCATGGCTTGGATCCTATCAGGATGCCAACCCTGTGCTCTGCCTCAGATGAGGAGAGACCAGCTAGATCCATCAGACCAGTGACACTAGAGGAACCTGACCCAGACCCCAGCATCATGACCAGGCCTGAGCCTGTCAGACTTGGGACCCCTTGAGTCAGGGAGTCCTTACATTCAGAACCTGCAAGTGCAGTGAGCCTGAAGGAAACAGTCAGAGGAGGAGGGATGCTAGGCTCCAAACAAGAGACATGTTCCTTTAAAGCAAGGGTGCAGAACCTCAGGTATGGGGTACAAGACCAGTCCTGCTAGGGTCCCAATACGCCCCTCTGAAGTTGGCCACACCCCTTCCACTGGCCCCTCCTCCTTTCCCTCAACCACTGATCATTTGGTGGTTTCCTGGCTTTTGTGCAGCTATCCCCCCATTCTAAAAGGTTGAAATACCTCTCGTTGTTGGCAGGAAGAGCTTTAAGATAAAATATACTGGTATTTTTGGCATTTGGTCCTGCCCATTTTGCCTTCAGCCCCACCCACACTGGAATGCAGCCCCCAAGAGCTTTGCCAAAATGGAATTTAGCCCTTGGGCTAAACAAAGTTCAACGCCCCTGGTTTTAAGGCCTTCCACTCCTGTGGGATGGAGCCTGGGAGCGGTGATCTGGGCTTGGAAGTATAATAATGCTTCAGTTCAATGCCTTTTTGGAGTGAGTTGCTCAGTTGGAGCTTCCCATGGTGCTTCTGTGGGCCTCTTCTCAAGGTCAGTACAGGGCAGATCCAGACTTCTGTTCTGTGAATAAAAGGGAGCTTCTTCCACAGAATAGTGCTTTCCCCCTCCCTCTGCAGCCCCCCCAAAATCCACTCATGAGGATCAGGGAACCGTCTGGAAAGAAACAGAGCCAGGGCTTGCAGCAGGAATGGGGGAATTGCTAAAAATCAGCAACTGACACAACTCCATCTTTGTATCTATGCTGCAATGAAATGCCGTGGCTGTTCCACTTATGTTCCCTTTTAAAAAACTTGGAAGCTTGGTCAACGGAACTCCCTGCCACAGCATTTAATAATATTATCAGATCCACAGTTAGGGAATGCTACATTAACTATAACATCTTTAAATGGTGCAACCCTCTGTATCTTATCAAAACTAAGCTGGTTTCTGTGGCACAGGCATGGGATTGACATCTCTGCTATAAAATGAAAAAGATTAAGATGTTTATTATGGGAATTATTTAGATAAGGGAATAAAGTATTGCTTTTCAAATAGTATAAGATGGCTTAACTGTAAAGTTCTTCAGTAAAATATGTGAAGTTAATGGTTCCTAGTATGTAAGAGAATCTTCCCCAACTAAATTAGCTCAGACCAGATTTCCTAACCTTCATCCCAGCCAATTCCTCACAACCAGGAGCAGATGCTGCACAGTGTTCTTCCTCTGCCTCAAGCTTTTCCTACTGCTTCTGAGATGATTCATATATTTCAAAGACTATTTGCTGAAGTTCCCACTTGTCAGACCTCTGCTTAAAACCCTCTGGTGTCTGCTTGAAATTCAACACAACCTCACAATGTGTCTTCCTGTTCTACGCAATCACCAGCTTCAGCTTCCAAGTCTTCTCCTAGCAGGGTTCTTAGACTGAAAACCTTGCTCGTTTCTCAACTCAGAGCTCTTCTGTTCCAACTGACCACAAACTATCTCCAAGTGCCCTTTTTAAAAAAAAACATCCTGGGAAGAATCATGCTCTTTATGGACCTTCTAACTTCTAAGCAGATTTGTTGACCCCTTAACCAATCCAAAATATATTTTACTATCCACCTTGTACAAAGACTCATTTTCAAACTGTCAGCTTGAAGCTTGGCTTCAGCGAAGCCAGGCTTCTGGCCTACTGGATTAGAACTTCAAAACTTAAACAGCATTTCTTCACACAAAGCCATATGTCTTTTTCTCTTCTTGCATTTTTACTACGGTTATGTCAAAGTGTACCAGATTCTCAAAATGTAACACCATTAAAATTGCCTAAGGACAATTTTGTATGTCTCTTTATTGTGATCACTCAAGAGTGCAATGCATTTATATTGTATTTTATTCTTTGAACTGTTTGTAATCTGTTTAGAGAATGTCTATTATTAAATGGATTGAAATACAATCAATCATTAATCAAGCAGGGATTAGGAATAGACTCCTGAATATGAAAATAAGGCACAGACTCAGTCAATACTGACTTGACTCTAAAGTTGGTGCAATGTTCTCCTTTTGAAGCCTTTGCTATTTATTGATCTCATTGCTATCTCGTAGCCCATTCTGCCCACTAATCAAAGACAAATATTACTGCTGAACATTACTATTTCTTAATAATATATTTGTTGATTTTGTGTTCTGGTTCTGCCAGGTCCAAATCATCAATCAGGTCTTTTGATAACCAAAATAACCTGATTGATGACTAAAGGCCTTGCTAGACCTACCTTTGAATCCGGCCTTCAGGCGTGGCGAACCTGTGCTACAATTAGCATGGGCCATTGCGCCAATCCAGACATCAGACGCGACGGGGATAGGAAAGCCCCGTCGCGTCGCCCATTTTTAAAAAATCTTAAAGGGGCCATGTGCGCAGGAGCGCACCAACGATAACGTAAGTGGTTTTTTTTAAAAAATAAAGGGTTCTCTGCTCCCCTCTGCCCCCGGTTTCCCCCCACAATGTCTGATGCCCCCCCGCTTGCCAGTCCACCCTCCCGCTCGCCCCCCGCTTGCCGGTTTGCTCGTCTGCTCGCCCTCCTCACCCGCTTGCTCGCCTGCTTGCTCGCCCCCTCGCCTCACCCGCTTGCTCGCCAGGTCCGATGCCCCCTCCGCCCCCCCCAGCCGCGATCTCCCCACCCTGGCTCCACTCTTCCCCCCCATCTCTCCTGCCGGGTCCGCTCTTTCCCCCCTGGCCCCCATCACTCCCCTCCCGTGATTCCCTCGCCCCCGGTCCGATGGGCACGGCGCCTCCTATGGAGCACTGTGCCCAATGCACAGCTTCTCCCGGCTACTCACGAGTAAGCAAGCAGCCAGGAAAAGCCGCGGAATCTGCTAGACTTTCCGCAGCCCCGTTCTCAGCCCAGGGCTGGGGAAAAACTGGCCCAAACGTGGATCCAGTTATCCCGGGCCAAGGGAGGGTTTAGCCTGGCCTGACCCCGGGATCCCCTGTGCGTCATCTGCACGCACAGCAGGGAGCCCGGGCCTCACACCGGGCTAAACCCTGGTCTAGGAAGGCCCTTAGACTTGGCAGAACCAGAACCAAAACTTAACACATATATCCACAAACACCCTCTTACCAAGGAGTGAGCCCCATTGAACTCAGTAGGATTTACTTAGATGTATATAGTAAAAGATTGCACTGTTAATTAGTTATACTATTGGGCAGGAAAAGCCTTGGTG
The DNA here is from genome assembly GCF_023053635.1 of Elgaria multicarinata webbii. NCBI lineage: Eukaryota > Metazoa > Chordata > Lepidosauria > Squamata > Anguidae > Elgaria > Elgaria multicarinata. The sequence goes on from NC_086177.1 coordinate 62,302,917, forward strand.
AGCAAATACTTTATGACAGTGTTTAAAAAGTCAAAATGTGAGAACTTAACTATCTCATGATTTTCACTTTCAAAACATTTTGCAAACTTCCTCTCTTCAAGAACTTGCACAAATGGGATTTGCTGAATCCAACATTTATGCAAACTAAGAATGATATAAACACAATAGTCATCTGGTAAATTAAAAAAAATCCCTTCCAGACATGTTCCGGTATTGGCTTTATTGCTAAACAATTATTTAGCCCCACTTTAAAAGTTTAAATTTGTATGTGATGTAAGATGGTATTTATTACTTCTGATTCTCATGAAATACTACTGGTTTAAGAGGGGCTCAAAGTTCCAAATGAATTAAGTGTTACATTATGTCTATATCTATTTCCAAAATAATACATTCTGTACATTTTACATAACAATTTTGAAAGTATTATAACTGAGAAAAATCAGGTTTCAGAGTAGAGTAGGGCCATTGCTAGACCAGGGTTTAGCCCAGTGCGAGGCCCGGGCTCGTCCTTGTGCGTCCTAATGACGCACAGGGCATCCCAGGCTCAGGCAGGGGTCAAACCTCCCTGGCCCCGGGGTAACCAGCACTGCTTGTGGCCCGGTATTTCCCACAGTCTCGGGCTGAGCCCGAGACTGTGGGCATGTAGACTGGTCCGCTGCTTTTCCCGGATACTGCAATTACAAGTAGCCAGGAAAAGCGGCGTACAGCGTGCAGCGCTCCATAGGAGCGCTGCGGCCATCAGGGCAGGGTGGGGAGATGGGGGGCAAATCGGAGCCATGGCGGATGGGGGGGAACCGGAGATTGCGGGGAATGGGGGGGAACCGGAGCCATGGGGAATGGGGGGGAAACCAGAGATCATGGGGGATGGGGGGAATCGGAGCCATGTGGGATGGGGGGGGAAACCGGAGATCGCGGAGGATGGGGGGGGAATAGGAGATCGCTGGGGGGGAACCGGAGATCGCGGGGGGGGAATTGCGGCCAGGGGGCGGGGAAATCGGGGGCAGGGGAGCGGGGAACCCTGTTTTTAATTTAAAAAAACCTACCTTTGCCACTGGAGCGCTCCTGCGCACCTGGACCTTTAAAGCTCGAACAAAACGGAGGACACAACAGGGCTTTCCATTACCCCATCACGTCTGATGTGTGGAAAGGAGTGACAGCCTGCGCTACTTCCAGTACGGGCTGGCCCCTCCTCACCACCGGATTTTAAGGTAGGTCTAATAAAGCCCTAAGTTGCTTCTGTAAGTGGCGGGTGGTTGTTTTGTAATTAACAAAATTACAAAACAACAAAATAAAAGCAATAATGTACAGATGTAGCTGGAATATCTTGCTTGCTATACCCAACTTCAATACTGAAACATACTACTTTTCTGACCAATTAATTTAAAATGGCAAATCATGATCATAGTACAGTAACTATTTACATAGTTTATGCCCAAATCTTCTTATGAGGTGTGAGACAATGTACTTGTGATAAATGCCTACCTTTTCCCCTCTGTTTTTTGAAACTGCACGTTCTGTCTCCTTATCACACTTGTTACCCAACAGTATAATTTCTACATTTTCATCTGTTTTCTATAAACAAACAAAGCAACATTAATAAGTACCACTAAACTGAAATACAAGACTTAGTCATACTCTGTATTTTTATTCATTTAGATACTAAGGGTGTCTGGTTCTTCTCCCTCTGAAGACACTGAGACTGAAACAAGTGGCATCATCATTTATAGCTTGAACATAACACAAGAGGACATCATATGTGACTGGGGGTATTGTGACCTCATCCTGATGTTAGCTTGTAGCATAATCGCCAAGGCAGGGGTAAGTTCCTAGGTCAAGTCCCATGAAATGTGGCATTGCACCAGCATCAGGCCCTTTGCGGAAGTCCTATATATTCTTGGAGAATGGGAGAAAGAAGACCCAAGGCAGAAACCCATCAGATATAACCCATAAACAGAAATTCAAGATGGAATTTCTTGATGGACGTAAAAACTGGAGAGGGGGAAACTATAATTCCCCAGCACCAAGCTCAATCAAATTGAAAAATATTATTCCAGGAAATCACAATATTTCAATAGGCATTATTCAGTATAGTACAGAACAGATGAATAAAACTCAACACACATTACTGCAACACCACAAGTGTCCCTCCCCAGTTCATAAAGCTTCACAAACAGGCAAGACCAGCCCCACCCCCCGCTAAAGTTGCAACCCTTTAGTGCAGAGCTTACTGAGCAAAAACACTCAACAGCAAAATATATATCTTCAAACACATTAATCTCTCTGGGTGGTGGGGATATTCCCAACTCTCATACTGCTTGTTCCCATGGCGGGCAAATAGCTCAGTGGTAAAATTTAATGGTGGCATGCAGAATGTCCCAGGTTCAAACCCTGGCATCTCCAATGAGAAGGATCAGGTAGCAGCTGATGGGTAAAAGTTCTGCCTGAGATCCTAGAGAGCGGCTGCTAGTCACAGAAGGCAATATTGGCCTAAATAGACAAAGACTCAGTTCAGACAACACGTTAGTCAATGCAGTGTGAAAACTCCACTCAACGGTTGAGTTTTTAGGGGGTACTCCCCACACATGTTCTAACTCCACCATTGTGTGATTGTGGGCTACAGTGGAGTTGAGTAAAATCCATCATGACATTTGATTGACAGTTCCTCCACCCTTTCTCCTCCCCTGGCCCTTATGATGGTGTCTCATTAGCCACTGCTGCTGCTGCAAAAAACAACAACACCCAATTCCGGCAGCTCTCCTAGAATGGCACTTGCTCCTTTCACTGCTCTTGCCACTGCCAGAGAACTCTGTAGCCAGTGGTAAAAATCGACTCAACGCAACAGAAAACTCCACAGAGCCCGCCACACAACGCTATACAACGGTTGTGCAGGAACTCTCCTCTGCACAGTGTGGATATTCTGCATGGGGTGTTTTCCAAAAAGACTCCACCATTGCGTGGAGTTTTCCCGCCAGACAGCATGTTTCTCAACAGTGGTGTAAAAACTCCACTGTGGAGTTCTCAAATTTCCGTTGACTAACATGTTGTCCGAACTGAGCCAAATAGTCTGATCTGCTATGGGTTAGATCTAGACATATTGATACTTAGAGTATGCCCACTTAAATCAATGTGATTTAAGTTAGTCATGTCTGACCAGTCTCACTGATTTCAATGGGTCTGCTCTGAACTTGACTGACTCTGGGTCCAATGATCTTGTCCAGTTCCAAGAAGACGAATGTCCATATATTTCTAATTCTCGGCAGAGAAGTGGGAGAATCTCCTATGTAGAATGCAAGTCAAGTTAGAGTTTCTTGTTTCGAAACCAATTGACAAAGTATTTTTGCATAAGGACACCAGTTTCATTATGCCTATGAGTATTATCAAGAACAAAGCTCCAAACCACCACAGACAGAAAAGACACAAGGAAACAAGATCTTTATTCATGAAAAGTCAGTAGAGTCGTTATTATCAGTCTGCAGGTCCACTCACATCTACGGTACTTCATTTTTGCAATACAGCAGCAAGCAAGATTTATTGTTAGAGCTGCTGTTTCATCTTTTTAATCCACTCAACTAATCTAATTTCATAACTGCAGCTGATGTTCAGGATAATGCAGTTTCTAAAATGAAGTAAGCTCATTATAAGAATACAAAGTACAGGCCTAAAGTAATGAATCAATCTAACCTGGATTAATAAACCAAAATGCTGGTTGTTTCAGTACGCACCGGAGATTTACTCATTAAGGTCAGTGGTTTTCCTAGATAAATTATATTCATAAAACAGAGTATGCTAAATTGACAGTATATCACTTGCTCATTTTTGTTTAATTAGAAAAAATCCCCTAGTTACATGTTTTCTAAATAACATTTGACAAGACTCTTAAATATGAAGTGATAAGATTAAAAAATTGAATGCATGCTTTTTAATAACCCTCTACCAAACCATTGCCCTGCATTATGAAAATATCTTATTTGCCTAACATTTTTCTTCCAAACTAATTTTAAATAAATCATACAAAGCAGAAAAGGCATTGATTAAGAAATCATTTTCCCCGAAAAGTGTATTTATATGTCGCTTTAACTGAAATCTTAAAATGAAGATCAGATACATTAATTGTGTAGTGTCACTTGCAAAATTTAAATAATTAACATTAGTTTTAGAAATCAATGACCAGTTACTTACATTTGTTTCCTATGGGCATTCTTTAAGCCAAGGACAAGAAGTTCCTTCACTATGGGAGAAATTGAGACTGATTTTACAGCTCTGCAGATTAGCAACAGTCAGCTCAGAGTTTGGATTCTTTGTGATCTTCAGCCACAAGGAGGCGCAGTTCAGTAACATGAACAGCAATACATAAAAGTAATTGATTATGTACAGAAGCTCATTGCAAGGGATAGTGGATCAGCCAAGAAGCTGATAATATGGGCCAACCTAGATATTTTATTTGTATTTAATGTGGGTTGGTGGTGTATGTGCATCTGTGTGAGGGGAGGGGTGTGTGTTGATACAAAAAACTGGGGAAACAATAATTAATCAGAAGCACAGCAGGCAGGCAGGAAGAATTTAACCATTTCCTCCCCTGGTGTGATCCTGGTGAAAAACCCTACTCTGAAGTTGCTTTTTGCATTTCTTCTCTGCTAGGGGCAGGGCAGGGGGAGTTATTTACATTTTTAAGATCCCTGCAAGTTAAATTCAAGGACACATTAAACTTCAAGTCTATCTTGGCCCTTGCTGATATAACACTGCACTATCCTCTAAGGCAGCCTTTCCCGATGTGGTTTCTCCAGATGTTTTGGATTTCAACTCCCACAGGCTCCAGCCAGCATGGCCAAGGGTCAGGAATGCTGGGAATTATAGTCCGAAACAGCTGGAGGGCAACTGGTTGGGGAAGGCTGCCCTAGGATCCTGGTCAAATGATCATAGTTTTCTAACATGTGAGCTACTTAAAGGTATAAGTACATTTCTGAGAGTACCTTTGTGGATCATAAAGGGATTGCTCACACCAAAATATCTCTCTTCTGTTTAGATCAATATTTGACTTCAGAGCTATTTTATACCATGAACATGTTGAACCATGTCTACATAAATAGGATTATCTACACCTATAGAAGTGAAATCAGAAGAGCATTAAGCAACAAGAAAGGAAAGGGCATTTTCCATGGTGGCACCTTGGGTAAGAAATAATGACTCCAAAGAAGCATCAGAGGCCTGCATTACATTCTTTTTGATGCCAAGACAGCTTTATTTTCCCAGGTATTTTAATTTGAGAAATGTTTTAACCTGCTTTATGCTTTCAATTACAGTCTCATTTGATCATTAGTGTTTTTCTCTTATTTTGTATTTTAATGTATTGTGACATATTTGTTTTTCACTATCCTGGAATCTATTAGATTTAATGTTTTTTTTAATGTCTTTTTGTTTAAGAAACCCATAACAACAAACTTTTATTTTGAAGCAATTTTCCTGGAGTAAACATAATGTTAGTCTTAAAGCTTGCTGTGTTCAGCATTAAAATAACACAGTATTAAACTGTCCTTTGTTCAGTATTAATGTCCTAGCATATCTCAACCTGCCTTATTGCTGGCTAATTCTGATGGAGTCTTCTACAGACTTGGTGTCACAGAGGCATGGACGGTATATATAGAGAAAAGACAGACAGAATCTAGATTATGGTAAAGAAAGAGGCAAACATTCTCTGCAAATCCTTAATATTTGGTGTGAAAGCAGATCATAGATGAAAAACAAAGCCAACACCTGATTTCAGCTGTCAAAGTATACATTATACAACTAATGCAAAGGCTGAAATTCTTAAAGGCCTTGACTGTCTCGATCTAGAGTATCTGAGCACACGCACACCCATACATTCCCAGTGCACTAAAGTCATTAAATGGCCCCCTTGTTCCAAATGCCTCCTCTGCCTGATTGAGTCTTTTCAGTGATGATACCCCTACTATGGAACTCCTTCCCCAGAGAAACCTGTCTGGCAGCCTCTGTTTTAATTTTTAGATGCTAGATTAACACCACCATGGGAAGGGGCCATAGCTAGTGGTTTTGCATGCGGAAAGTCCCAGGTTCAATCTGGCAGTGTTCTGGTGGTGTAGCGGTGCAGTTCACCAGTATATCTCAAGCTCGAACTGTATAGCAACACAGCTCCAGTGGCACATCCAGAGTTCCAATGATGTACATGGCTTCTGCAGATGTTCAAGTTACAATTGTGCTGCTGATATTGTTTCCTAGTGATTTGCTGTTTAAATATTTCATAATATGTTCATATCAGCACTCTTTGTCTTGTTAAATTTCCATTTGACCCCTGCCATCTGAAAATTAATGTCTGCACATTTCCTATGTACTTGGACTGCTTCCTCCCATAAATGCAGATTCAGGTTTGTATCTCAATGTTTAATGAATACTAAATTTGCCATATTATACCAATACACCCATGTGCTCATACCCATCCAAATCAGTTCGATGCAGTGTGTGTGTGTGATATATTTGGTGGGAGAGGGGTCTCCTCCCCTCCTGCTGCTATTATAAATGTGAAAAATTGACACATTTGTACATTTGGTGCACAGACAGAATGGTAGAAGCTTACCTCGTGTATATCTTTCATCCAGCGTGCAATTCCTTGAAAACTCTCAGTACTTGTGATATCATAGACAAGAACAAATCCATGTGCTCCACGGAAAAAACTAGTAGTAAAGGTATGGAATCGTTCCTGGCCAGCGGTGTCCCTAAAATACATTGTAAAGAGTCACTTGGCATTGTGGACAAACAGCCCTAACACATGAATCACACTTCCCCATGAATAGAAAAGCAGAATGTGTACATGTCAGTGGAAACCCCCAGCTGATCTAGTTGCACTTCCTTTGAAGTCTCAGTACTCTGTACTAAATATATGTTCCAGATGAGATTTTATTCAAAATTGGTACTATGAATTAGATTTATCTTGAGAAAGATTGGGACAAGTTGAATGAATGATTCTTTCTTTTATGATGAAAGAAAGAAAGATAATTATTCAAAATTATGGCTGCACTGCATTTTACCACCACTACAATCAGCCTAGGATGTTGAATGCTTCTAACCATCATGGAGCAAATTAAAAGGATATTTCAAAAATGTGCAGTGCCATCAAGAAGACTGCAGAGTTGTGAGACATATAGTAGCAAACACACATTTCTAAGGAAGATATGAAGGAGACAGTTTGGCTAAGGATTGCCCAGCTTATATACGTTTCCGCCTATGGAGCTAGTTACACTGGGGAAACCTTACATAGGGTGAACATATGAAAAGGAGGACAGGGCTCCTGTATCTTTAACAGTTGTATTGAAAAGGGAATTTCAGCAGGTGCCATTTGTATATATGGGGAACCTGGTGAAATTTCCTCTTCATCACAATAGTTAAAGCTGCAGGTGCCCTGCCCTCCTTTAAATCTGGTCCCTCTAGTATAGCTCCCGCAGCTTTAACTGTTGTGATGAAGAGGAAATTTCACCAGGTGCGACATGCATACAAATAACACCTGCTGAAATTACCTTTTCTATGCAACTGTTAAAGATACAGGAGCCCTGCCCTCCTTTTCATATGGTCACCCTACCTTACATGAAGTAACTGGCTTTCTAAAGATTTTAATCAAACAGACAGCATGATAGGATAGGCATGTCCATCTGCTTTTCCTGTACCTGCATCAGCACAGACTTACTCTGCATGCTAGTTGCTACTATGTTGATTTGTGAGGCAACTCTCACTCTGAAAGTGGGTAGGTGGACAACTATGAAAACAACAATAGCAAATACATTGTCTGGTCAATCACTTCCTTGGGCTCCACGGACAGAGTAGCTGGCATCTCTTAAGAACAAGGATAAAAAAGTACAAACATTCTCTATTTTTGTCATTACACTTAAACAAGACAGCTGCTTATATTTAAATGTGCATATCTTAGAATATCAAAAGCGGATTATTAATTCTACTAGTTATTCCAAGGGTGGGCAAAAAGGAGATTTCCAGATGTTTTGGACTTCAGCTACCAAGATTCCTGACCATTGACTCTACTGGCAGGGATGTCTAGGAGTTGGAGTCCAAAACATCTGGAGATTTACCTTTTGCCTAACCCTACGTTATTCTAATCAATCATAAATTCTTTACAAACCTTACCATATTTGAAGTTTCATAGTTGTGTCGTTAAATGAAATTGTTTTTACTTTGAAATCAATGCCTAGCAAGAAAAAAGAAACATTATTAGTTCATTTATAAATAAGGGAAACAAACCAAGGACCTTGCCAAGCAAAGCAATTATTAAGAGAGAAGTTTTAATACATTAATTAAGGTCTATTAACACTTTCCCTTCCCTATGGAAGAGACTTTGAAGCCTTCTGAAGCAAGATACTGCAGATTTAAAAGGTTATTTTATATTTTTGAATGCATTTTTACAAGTATCTTTTTAGTTTGAGCCCAATAGGTGATGAAATCTCACTAAAGCTTCAATAGAGGAGACATATAATATAATTAATCATTATAGATTTAAATTAGGTTTAATTACTATCATTTAAGCCAAACACATTGATGTGCCCACACAGAATGATCTATAAACAAAATTTGAGTGGGGAAAAACATTCCCTCTGGTCATTTAGAACAATTTGATGTTTGTATACCTTTTGTACAGTAGCTGAAACAGCATCTGAGAGGGACATGAAATGTAGTAGGGTACAGCAAGGTCACTTTCAAAACACTGAGCTGGAAATGCTTAAAAAATAATAACTCAGTTGGGGTTTTCCTGTCCTACAGGAAAACATTTTATATTTGACATAAATTTTAATAATAAATTGACAGGAGCATTTTTATTTATAAAAAGACAACTAAGAAGTGCTGAATCAGACAAAAATTTAATCTAAATTAAAATAAGGCATATTGACTTCTTAAATCAACTTTACATTTATTGACCTAAAAGGTCAATGAATGTTAGTGAAAAACAGCAGTCAATAAGCATTGCATGCATGAATTGTTCATAGCTTTATATAAAATTTCAAACAAATTTCACAAATGGACAAGGTGGGGGCAGGGGGAGAGAAATGCAGGGCCAAAACCCACTGTACTGCTGATAACATTAAGCAATAGTTTATGGGAACATAATAAACAAGCTAAAATTACTACCCAGATATATGTCATATTGTATTTGCTTGTATTTCCATCCAGCCTTCTACATATCATTGTATATATGGTATACAACTATCCAAATCTAAGAAACATTTTCAGACTTCTATAATCATTTGCCATTTCTTTTGTTATGAACACACTGTGATGAGAATGCCCTAAGGGCATTCACATCCCAGCCCAGAACCTAATACCCTTAAGGCTTCCATGGCTGTCAGAATTTTCAGGCTGCGCTGATCAGTTAAATACAAGTAGGACCTGCATTAAAATATTCTCACCTCTTCAAGAGTGCTCCTGTTCAGGGTTTCAGCCAGCCAGTAATTTATGCCCAGTTCCTGGATATGAAAAGGCTTATGATATAAGCTGTAAGAAGTTTAAAGAAGCCATTCTACTGCCCTCTCAAGTTTCTTGTTTTTCTTTTCCAACCGACAGCCAACATTCTGGGAAGTACCCAATACTATCTCTGTGCTTCTGCTCACTCCATTGCGCCAGCAAGATACACAAAAAGGGAGCTGGCCTAAAGCAACCCTGGAAATGAGCAGAAATGTGTTTCTGGATAGGGACAAGTCAGAGGTGCTCCACCGACCTGACCCAATCCTGCTCCACTTGTTTCCAGTTGGTTTAAGAACTGCTAGCTCCCCATTGCCTAGGAAACAGTGGATATTGCCCTCTGTGGCTTCCGAACGTGTTACATACTCATTAGGCTGTTTTTGGGGGGGTGTTGGATTGTCCCATTTTTAATGACTGTAGTTCTGCAACCCTTGGGGTTCTCTCAAGCGTACTGGATAATATTAGCCCTATATAGAGTAGATCCATTGAAATGAATGGGACATAAGTTAGTTGCAACTAAATTAAGCCCCATTCATTTTAATGAGTCTACTCTACAGAGGACTAACATCAGATACTATCCATTAATACACCCCTCCTCTTCTCAGTGGCCCCACTTTGGCTCCCATCTTGTTGGCACTCACTGTAAGAGTTTATTATTAGAAGGAGTGATACTAGCTTACTACTTCTTAAACCACAATACAGGTAGGGTCCACTCCCCCCCATTTATCAACTTCAGGTAGAACTACTGCTTCCCGGATTTTAGCTCCAACTTCATGTAGCTAGGTGGAAGGACTATAATGTTGTTATGACAACTGGGGTGCAGGGGGAGAGAACCTAAGCAAGAGTTCTTCTCTGCCATGGAGGACTTAAGAACATTACAGCCCCACATAGTTCTGGATGATGCTCAAGGCAACACCAGTGCTTACTGCTTCACTCTGGTTACTTGCAAATGAGGAAGCCAGGCCTGAGGAAATGACAGGTTGAAGCAGCTGGTGGCTTGTTTCCCAGATGTGGAAACAGCAGAGGCTTCTCCTGTTTGATCCCTGTGGCTCACACCTGAGTAATTGACACAAATACAAATGTGGGCTTGTGACATGTATACAAGAATGAGTTTTTGTACATACTCTCATGTGTAGGGATGAATTCACATATGCTTGCATACCTGTGTGGTATGGCGCCCTGTTCCATTCCATGTATAAAAGCTGATTAACCTGGCTTTGAATCTTTCTTTGACACTGTGAATCGGACTGTGTCCTCCACTATACCTGAAGGCAGCAGGCTAGCTTAGGGGCAGAGGTTAGGTCGCTTAGCACACAGCTCTCTCCTCCAAAACTATGCTGCCACCTCCCGACATCTGCCCTTGAGGAAACCACCTCACTCGGTGTAATGGTAGGGCCGGCCCTGAATATCCGTCCACAAGGGGATCTAAAGAAGGATCTGGCCAAATTAATAGGGATCATGGGTTAGCTGCTAGGGAACACATGGAGAGCGACCCCAATTCGACCCCCATGCTTGAGGTACCCTATCTCTAACCATCAGTGAAACACAGGCAGTTGTACAGTGCTTATGACAGTGGTGTGCGGAAAGTAGACCTCCAGATGTTTTGGCCTTCAGCTCCTAGCATTCCTGACCATTGGCTGTGCTTCGTGGAACTACTTTCTGCCTACCCCTGGCTTATGGCATGTGATGAATAAATCCATGTTGGTCTCTGAAGTAGCTGAAAGAGTCATCTAGTTACAAATAACTGTGAAATCACCTGAGAACTGTATAAAAATAAATCCAGTTTAAGAACGTATTTCAGTTTTGCCACAAAGCAGATGGAAAGAACATTCCTTTTAATGCCAGCTGAAGGTATGGGATGCAGAAAGCATGCTGCAGCTAACCAAGTCTGGGCCTTGTCAGTGGTTGGAAGGTAGGCTCCCAGGGAACTTTCTATACACTGCCTTAAATCTACAATGGAAGAAAAGGTAGGATATGAATGAAATAAATGCATAAACATCTATTCATTTAACCTTATATTTAGGAAGAGCTCTATTCAAGGGGTAAAAAACTTGCTTTTATTTTGACAGAAAAAAATGTAAGGAGCTTTCTTAGGACTTGTTCACACTACTGCAAAACTTACATCTGTGCCTTTAAAGGTCCCAATATTTCTGTACATATTTTGTACACAATACCCACAGCCCTAATGTGAAACTCACTGAAAGAAGATATGTCATGGAACTATTTCAAAATTTATTTGGGGAGGCATCTCTATGTTCACTTGGACATGCAAATCTTTTTCCCCCCATAAACTTTTCCCCTGGTGTTCAATGAGGTGCCATTGTTTAAACAAAAACAGTTATTCTTTATAGTCTGCTATTCTCAATGTGATGAGTCTGCCTTATGATCCGTATAAGTTTAATTAGAAAACTATAGCTGCTTATAATTCACAAAAACTGCATAATTGAAGAGGAAGAAGGGCAACCATCCCTGAGAGTTTAAGTGCTGAATAAAGTGCTTTCAATGAAAATTTACTGTGAATGCATTTTTCCTTTTTTTAAGAAAAGCAAATCTTAAAAACAACTGAATGCTACTACCCAAAGCAGCAACCCTCTCAGTATCACTAGCAACATGCAGCTATAATGCTGGGGTTGTGAGAAAGGTCTGAACTGCCCAAACTCTAAGACATAAACCTTTATGCACTAAGAAAGGACGTTTTACCATATTATCTACATCACTCTGCAGTGACCCATTCCTCCCACAGTGAAGACATCCCTACATATACTGTGGGAGAATGGAATGGGAAGAAGAACTGACGCAACCTACAGAGATGTGATGTAGCATCGGCCCAAAGATAGAGCTTCTCAGTTGGTCTGATCTCTTGCTATATAATTTGTCTGCATTCACACAAGGTTGCAACAACTGCAACACATTCTTTTTTCTGAAGTACCATAAAGGCTTGTACCCAGAGGAAGAGAGTTTACTAACTAGGCACAAAGAATTCCTATCCAATTCTTAATAGTTTCCATCTATTCAAGATAACCCCGTGTCATACGATTTGACACTTGCCTGCACATGTGGGACAGGTAGCAATTCTGGTGACACCTCACCCCGCCCTGCGCTGCTGCTACAAACATTCAAGCGTTAAATGCAATTGTCTGACTACACCACCTGCTGTCTACCCATTCCTAGCCAAGAGTAGCAGCCACCATAGCATTACATAGCATTTCCCAGCTAGGGGGACATAATAACATGTCCTATGTTATGGTCCATACCTATGTTTGGCTACATTATGGTCCATACTCTGATTTGCAAGAAGAGAGAAAGAATGCAGCAACCATAGACTATTTTCCCCCCAATAAAAGAATCACAGCTTTTGACTACTACCAGTCTCAATAAAATCTCTCAGTTTCTCTCCTCTGTGGCAAAAAGAAGGTTGAAGGGTCCCTAAGTGCAGTATAAATAGCACCACATTGGACAACCCGGCACAAACACTGATCCTGCTGATGTGAGCATAACAATCACACCAGCCGCTGTTCCAGTCTGTAGTGTACATTCTGCAATTTGGTTGTACGCTGCCATGTAGCTGACACACAGCAGATGTACATGATGCAGACTGCTTTTACATTGGCTACACGGCAATGCACAACCAATCTGCAGATTTTCACCCGTGCACACCCAGTCTTAGCTATGCCTTAGCTGGAAAACAATTTGCAAAAGAGGATTTTTAAGCTCATCACATAATAGGGCTTTTAAACATCAAGCCTAGCTGAAAAGCCAAACTCAGTGAAAAGCATGCACAAAGCTGCTGTATCTAAAACCTTAAAGAATTAGCTTTGGATGATATTGCCAATATGAGTACTTTAGAGTATGAAACAATCTGATTTTTATCTACTTTAACATTGAAATGCCTGCTCAGTTATAACCGTTCCAGTTGCATTTAATGAAAACGCTGCTTGTTTGTGTCCTTTCATTTCAAATCCAAATGAACTCATTTCATTATATTTTATATATCTCAAAAACAATCTCTTGGTCATGCTCCAGCAGAACCAATAGAAAGGGTAAAGCTATACAAATGAAAGGACTGGAGTGATGCAGTGCAGAGGACTAGAAACAGTGGTGCCATCAGGGAAGGGTCCTGGGGAGAAAGCCCAGGGTCCCACTCAACAGTGGTCCCACTCCCCCACCTAAACCCCATAAGACCATCATGTCCAGAGTCTGTAGTGACCTAACTGCAGTACTAGCTGGAATAAGCCTATTACTCCAGGATCATCCCCACCTTGTGCCCAATTCAAGGCTCAACCTTGTCTCACCTGTTCTCCTAGCACCAGTGCAGGCCCTGAGAGAGGGAGGTCTCCTCCTCCACTCAGAATGAGCCAGGTGGAACTGATCCTCCTAACCTTGGTTGGGTTCTATATGGGAGTCCCACCAAGCAAACTCCATTACAGCATGTAAAGAGCAGCAGGACATTTATTGCTCTTGGCAGCCTCTTACGGCAACAGCTGTAATAGTGAAACTTGTCTCATGTGTGTTTCATGGATTTTGCGGTGTTGTTCATGCTGGTGTCCATTCACAGACAGATTCAAGCTCCCCCCCACCCGTTTGTGGGGAAATATGCGAGTAATTCCATAAGAATGTTCACAACAATTTACAGAATTTATTTTAGTACGTAACATTTAGCCTATTGTCCCCATTCCATTCGACTTTTACTCGTGTATATTTTCCAGTATGGCATTATGTCTCAGGAGAAGTGTGCGTATCTTCCTGCAAATGAATTTGTGTAATTTTGTGGAAAGTAGAAAAATATATATCTGTAAGTCTGCAAACTCCACGTGGCCTGAGAAGGCTGGTCTGCAGCAGATTCTGCACATCAGATTCGTAGAAATCCAAACTTATTTTAATTTGTCTCAAAATTCTCCAGCATCCTTACCTGCAGGAGTCCTCTAATTCAGAGGCTCTCTGCCACTTGCCCATCAAAATGATGGGCACTTCACTAGCAATGACATGTAGCTAAGCTATATTTTTGAGTGCAACTTTGGTGACAACACAAATTTCAGTTATTTTTAAACAGGGCAAGGATTTATTTATTACAAGACTGCTTGGTTACTAGCTATAAGTTTAAAAGGTACTTTCTAGCATCAACAGTTTGGGCCCCTTTGTTAGCCACCTTTTAAACCAATCTGGCAAAATCCCTGACAGTTGGAGACACGCAATTGTGGTTCCGATATACAAAAAGGGACACCCAAAGGACCCTGGGAATTTTAGACCTATTAGCCTGCTCTCAATAATAGGCAAGCTCTATGCTCGATTTCTATCTAATAGACTAACTGACATCCTCGAGGCCAATAATGTTGTCACGGAGGCCCAAGCTGTCTTTAGAAAGAACCACTCCACCTCTGATCATGGTCTGATTCTTTTTCACTTAGCGGAGAAACATCTTAAATTTCTACGTAGCATCAACAATCTCAGTTTGTGATGATCAAAATGTACTATTCTTTCTGCATATTGATCTGAAACTGCAAGCAGAATAGCAGCCGGTTCACATTTATTCTGTTTGCGGCTGTTCTTTCACATAGGGTCTACTTGGATAAATAGTGTAACGTGTGAGCCAGAAGGTGATGGATTTCAGCCACAGGAACTTTCATGCTCTTTGAAGCTGCAATTACCCCCCATGAGATCATGGAAGTTGCTGTGGCTGAGATCCGTGTCCTACTCACATGCTACACTGCCCAGATAAACAGATACAAAGTAATGCGCAATCTGGCTCTAAGATATTCCTCAATCTAAGTAAAGTTCTCCTTGAGAACAAGCTGCATCTTAGTGCTAGCCAATTTACAATGGATTTAAATAGAACAAAACTATAAAAATCTTTACACTACATTTTATTAAACAGAAACTTAAAGATGAAAAGTAAATATTTTCCACTTGTTCAAAATTTAAAATCCTTGGTTA
The DNA here is from genome assembly GCF_023053635.1 of Elgaria multicarinata webbii. NCBI lineage: Eukaryota > Metazoa > Chordata > Lepidosauria > Squamata > Anguidae > Elgaria > Elgaria multicarinata. The sequence continues at coordinate 62,318,319 of NC_086177.1, forward strand.
CATTCCGGATTTTAGCATTTGATAGCCCACAATTATATTTACAACACAGATCTGCAGCTAAAGGTTTGGCTGATTAATAGTTCAATTCAGTATCAGCAACATAATGCACTTAATACCCCTCTGCCCATCTCTTTCACAGTGCCATTACCTGTTCATCCATCCATTTCAGTCTATAGGCCCTATGTGAGATTTTTCCTAGTCTCATTGCCCTTAGCCCTCGTTTCCTCACCGCCATATACCAGCCTGATACTCTGAACCCAATTCCTTCAGTCCCCCTTCCTTGTTCCACTCAATTTCCCAGTCTTTAGACTCTCTATTTGGTTACCATCCAAATTCCTGGCTGACAACAGTATAGAACCCCACAGTCTTCTCCAGTGTTCCTCAACCTGATGCCCTTCAGATATTTTCCTCTATAACTCCTCAAATTCCTGACAAATAGCCATGTTGGCTAGAGCTGCTGGGAACTGGAATCCAAAACATCTGGAGGGCACCAGGTTGGGGAAGGTACATTGTCTGTTTTTTAAAAAAAAAATCATCCATCATCTCCCAGGGAAGCCTTTTAATTTGTGCAACCCAGATTGAATATGTATTTGGAGAAGTGCTATAGTTTAAGCATAAGGAACTTGTGCAACCCGGATTGAATATGTACTTGGAGAGGCACTATAGTTTGAGCATGTTACCATGCACACAGATTGCAAGTGAAGTGCCATATTATTCAGTCCTCTTGGAGAGATGTCAAGGATAGAATTAATTTAGTTTTGTTCCTAAAGCTAGAACACTTATTTAATCTTCTTTCGGGACATCAGAGCGTCACTTTGCTACAAGAGTATTACTTTATAGTTCTAGAAATCACATTTCGTGCTTCTAATTGAAAATTGGGTTGAAGACCTTTTAGACCTGTCCATTAAAAATGAATCATGTATTACAGGAATGATAAATCAGAGAAATGTAATGCAATTTTATAACCTTTTCTAGAATTGTTCTCAAATTGATTGTTAATCTTCTGCTGGAATTTCATCCTTGCCCAAAAGCCTTCATTCGCCCATTCTTTTCCTCTTTAATTTGTTATTTTTCCATATAAAACCTTCTTTGTCTCTCTTAAAACTGATTGTATCTGGGGAATATTGATTTGGTAAAGGAATCAGGTCACTTGAATATCTAGTGATGTCAAAACTGTTATCTTTTCTTGCTTCCGATTGCAATATTGACATTTTTGTTAATCTCCTTTTAATATCCAATGAAGTATTAACACCAACAAAAATGAAACAGTAAATTGGGATCTGTGTAGTTGATTGAGCATTATAACACTGCCTCTTGGTACCCAATTAGAGCTACTAAGAAAATGGCCCTATTTGCACGTCACAATGTTCCATTTTTAAAAAACAACAACAACAACCCTTGGGTTGTTATGAATGAGAGAGTATGTTGAGGGCTGTCTTCACAGGGGTGGGTGGATTCCTGTGCCTTTGGTGCGTTTTGAGGTCATTTGCAGCATATGACATCATGGCCAGTATGCTCCCAACCACCCACTTCCGCCTCGATAAGCTGCAGTATTGGAGAGTCCTTTTACTCCATTCTTTTTAATTAAAGCAGCTCCCAGACGCTTGCTCTGCAATGTGCCCCCGTGCCTCCACATTAAATCCTGGGCATGACTGTGACATGGAAGTGATGTGGGCTGTCCCTTCCCCCATTCACTCCTTGTCCTGGATGGCTTTAAAAGGAGGTTGGATAAATTCCTGGAGAAGGCTATCAATGGCTACTAGTCCTGATGGCTAAGTGCAACCTCCAGTATCAGAGGCAGTAAGCCTATATACATTAGTTGTTGGGAAACATGGGTGGGAGGGTGCTGTTGCACAATGTCCTGCTTGTGGTTCCCTGGTTGACAGCTGGTTGGCCACTGTGTGAACAGAATGTTGGACTAGATGAACCTTTGGTCTGATCCAGCATGGCTATTCTTATGTCCTAGTGTTCCCACTGAGAGATGTTTATGCACTTCCTGCATTAATTTGATTCTCTGATGTAGTGTTTCCAGAGCTGCGCAGCTCCAAAGTTGCAAACAGGGAGCTATGTAAATTCACTTCTCTGATGTAGTGTTAGGGTTGCTGCGATACTTTTTGGAGTGGTGCTTATTTGTGCCAGTGGGGTGCTCTCATGGGGAGCTAGTATTGTGGGTTAGTTACTCCCCATTCTTATTTATAAAACGATAGTGGCAGGGGGAACCTGGAGAGAGGCAGATAAGAAGCCTATCTCCTTGATGGCATTGGTTCTACTCCATCACTCCACCACCAAAAGTATGTTTTTTACAGGTGAAAAGCTGGGTTTTAGGGACAGCTTGCTCCACTGTGTAACACTGAAGAAGCAGAGCTGATTTCAGCATATGGCAGAGAATTACAACAATATGTGCTCGTACCATGCTCATGAAGATAGGGTCCTAGTGTATGCTGCTCAATCACTCCTGCTGCAACCAAGAAAAGCTAACAACTCAGAGGTGCTCCATCCTTTGGTTGTCATGATGCAGAAACCAGGAACTCTGGCTTGTCTCTCACCCAACAAGCCAGAGAAATAATCTAACAACAAACCATCAGTTACTTCTCTGGCTTGTTGGGGGAAAGGCAAGCCAAAGTTCCTGGTTCACATGTAATGACAAACAATATGCTCCCGTTTGCAGCGAGAGCAGTCAAGAAGTATGCACCACCTGGGTTGTTGTGACGTGCAAACCAAGCCAGAGGCACAGACCGAATATGAACTCAACAAGTGAGACATGCAAATCAACCTGCCTGACCAATTTAAATGAACATTCTATCCATTACCAGGCATTTTTAATTTTTCCCCAAACTGGATTGAGTCATGCTTATGGTGAAAGGATTGTGTCTGAATAATCTGGCTTGCATGCAAACTGTGGTTTTTGCATGATGCTGCCAACCTTCCTAATGTAAATCAAACAGTGGCATATAGAATAATGATTTGTGAGCTTCGGCTATTGGGCGGTATAAAAATGTAATAAATAAATAAATAAATAAATAATTGTGCTTGTGAAAAATGATTGAAAGACAGCCCACTGGCTGGTCAGGCCCTAGGCAGCTGCATGGTTTGGCCCTGTGTTTTCTTAGCCAGTTGAGTCGTGACACCCACATTCTGAGCCTGACATGGAACACAATGTCTTGGAAAACAATCCAGCAGTCTCAGTCCACACAGTAGAAATCCACTTTATTCTCCACAATTAATTATAGCACCTTTTGCTTCTGCTTTTCTTCACTGTGGTTACACAACATTATTTATTATCTTTACAAAGGCACCGACTGGTTTTCAATACTTCTCCTGCTCTCCCTCCTCTCACAGAACTGGCTGCCAATTCTTTCTGATTATCCTTTTTCACAGAGAATGGGTCTACTCCCTCTTCCCTCGCTCCCAGAGGGAGAGGCTACTTCCTTCTCAGAATCAATGGTCTGATGGCAGCTGCTTTAAACGGTAAACTTCCAGATGGGGTTGACTATAAAGATCCAGAGCTTCATTAGCATATTTACATAGATTGACAGAATCCAGCTTTAACTCATCTATCTCTCATAAAGATTCTGACACTTTTATTCAGTTTGAAGAATCGAATGGAAATCAGTGAGACTGAACGATGTCCAAGGTACTACTATGTTCAACATAAAAGTGGATTTTTCAGTATATTTCGAATGTAAGTTTCCAGTACTTATTTTATTTCTATATTCATATGCCACTTTTTATTTTTTAAAAAAAGATGAATCAAGATGATGCTCAATATGACAAACACAACGATCCAAAAATAAAAAATAAAAATGTTTTGACAGTCCACTGTGTCACCTGATTAATTTGGTTTGAAGTTGATTGTTTGTATCAAGGGTATCCCATGTTTGACTATTGTGCTATGTTTGATATGATTGGATGTTACATCCTTTTGTTATAAATGTAAAATTCAATAAAAAATATTAAAAATAAAATGATACACCACAGAACTAGGCAATCCCATCTGTAGACGCTCAGAAGAAAGCCCCAGATGAATTCAGTGGGCCTTACTCCCATATAAATGGGTACAGGATTGAAGCCTTAAATAGGGTGACCATATGAAAAGGAGGACAGGGCTCCTGTAACTTTAACAGTTGTATTGAAAAGGGAATTTCTGCAGGTGTCATTTGTATATAGGGAGAACCTGGTGAAATTCCCTCTTCATCACAACAGTTAAAGCTGCAGGTGCCCTGCCCTCTTTTAAATCTGGTCACTCTAGGATAGCTCCTGCAGCTACTATCTCGCTGTTTACAATCACACTCACCCTCCCACCCCAACTATGTGTATGTATATTCACCTGTAACTCAGAATAATACTTCATACATCTCTGATCCACAAAAGCTTATATCACAATAAATGTCTTTAAGGTGACATAAGTTTTGTTGTTGTTATGTAGAATGATGACACTGTATTATTAATACACAAATAATGAAATGAGTTTCCAACCAGAAACGTCTGCACAGCTTTCTGAATGCGTATGTATAGCTGAGCTCTGGGAGATCCCCTTTCTGAGGGAGAGTAACCTACATCTGGACCACTGAACTGGTGTCACAGAATAGGTCAACAGTCTCTTTAGTTGATCATACCCCAGTCCCCAAAGAGCTTATAGTCCAAACTTCAATGTGGGGAACAATGGAGGAAGTGGGGGCAGGAAAGTTTAAGGAAATGCACCACAGTGCAACCCAATGCATGTTTACTCAACAGGAAAATTTACTGTGTTCAATAGGCTTAATCTCACATAAATTTGTGTTGGATTGGAGCCTCCGTTCCACCTGGTTATAGTTACATTAGGGCAACCTTCCCCAACCTGGCGCCTTTGAGATGTGTTGAACAAATGTGCTGGCTGGGGATGCTGAGAACTGTTATGCCACACATCTGGAGGGCACTAGATTGAGGAAGGCTGCAGTAAAGCATTGAAACTAAGGGGTTGCACAAAACATGTCACAGAAGAGGGATTTGATGATGTCACTGTGCGAGCAAGACAAATTATTGGAATAGCTTCCATTGCTAACAGCTGACCTGCAAAGTTTTACTATGAACGTTTTCAAGTTTCACAGAGATCTTGGGGCTGACTTGGAGAAGTTCCTTGTAGAAGTCTGCAGAACTTGGAAGTCTGCACACGCTACCATATTAAACCAAGATGTGTCTTGAAATACTGGTTTTCTGATCTTATTATACAAGGAAATAACCTGCATTCAGAACGTAGAGGCTGGGGAACCGAGAGCATGTAAAAGACAGAGAGTGGGGTAGGGTGGGGGAGTGAGCAGGCGCTGGCGGGACACGTACTTCTATCACTCACCAATGGTGGCGATATAGGAAGCGGGCGTCGACAGCGTGGCTGGGCAGAACTCGGTGTAGCGCCTCAGGATAGACGTTTTCCCCACGCAGGAGTCGCCGGCCATCACGATCTTGGCCATCAGCAGCTTCTGCGCCTCACAGACACCCGGCTGCTGAGCCATGGGCCGGCAGCGAGAGGTGGCCGTGCTGCTCCCGGGTCAGGAGGGAACCGAAACTTGCCTGCCCGGACGGAGTTACTCCTTCCCCCCTGCAGAGACGCGGGTCAGCGAGGGCCCGCCCTTCCCACGCTGGGTTCCTCCCTGCAGCGGCAGCCCTGAGTTTACGGAAGCTGCAGTTGCAACCTGGGCGCGCGCGCGCCGGCTCTCTCGCTCGCGCCCTTCCTGGCATTTGGAGCTGGGGGACGAACGCTCCGGTTCCTGAGCTCCAGGCTTCCCCAACCTGGGGCCCGCCAGATGTTTTGGACTACAACTCCCAGCATTCCCAACCATTGGCCGTGCTGGCCGGGGCTGATGGGAATTGAAGTCCAAAACATTTGGAGTACGCCCGGTTAAGGAAGACTGCCTTACCCCGTTTGTGGGTTTGGCGAGCTCACAGTCCTTTTTCTGACTGACTGAAGGTAAATTGTCTCCCCACCTCCCCCGCAGGGCTTCCTTTAGTAGCAGTACTCTCTAGTGTGCAAAAATTCAACTGGTGACGCTTCCCCGCAACTCAACACAGGAATAAGTGGAAATGGCTTCCTATCGTGCGGTTTATAGCCAAGAGATAGGCAATATCGTCCCTTCCAGATGTGTTGGACTACAACTTCCATAAGCTCCAGCCGGCATGGCCAATGGTCAAGGAGAATGGAAGTTGTTGCTCCAAACATCTGGAGGATACCAGGGCGGCTACCCCTATTATAAGTGTAGGAGACCTGCCAGGCTTTCTGGCCTGGCCGACATCGCCATAGCAGTAGTAAGATCCTTCGCACATTTCAGAAGCTTGAGAAGGCGATTTCATCTTGCAGCCTGAGATGTTGGTCCGGGACTAATGAACTTTAAAGCAATTTCATCATGAAAGCTGTTTAAGATATAAAATATATTAAGCTGCACTTTTTGCACTCCTGAGGTAAACAGTTTATAAGGGCTATGGGGAAGAGCAAGGGGAAGAGAGAGTGAGGATTAGGGATATTTACATTGAAAAGAAATGTCACAGCTTAAATGTTTATCAGGACTAGAGTAATAGTGTAATGAATCCTGCTACATAGTTTGGGACAAAGGATATGGAATCCAGTTTCAACTAGCTGCTTGAATTTCAAAGACCATGCTATGATATCTGGATGTTTTAATTTTTATTTATTTATCTTATATATATATATATATATATATATATATATTTAAAATGTTTTCTTTTTAAAGAAACCACTTTGAGTATTTTGATTATCTCTCACAGCTAACACCAAAGACAGGAAATCAGGCATTCACTGACAAGAATTTGACTAAAAGTCTTCCTGACTGCATTCTTAGAGGTGTAAAGCCAGATTCTGAGTGGTGGCAGAAAGTGCACTGCATAGATCCACTACCGGGCCCAGTTGGAGAGATTAGCTAAGTGAAGGGTTGCTGGCCATTCATTGCAGAGAACAATAGCCCTCCCCTATTCTTTGTCCCCGGAGTGTTGTATTCGAAGAGATGTTGCTGTTGAACATGGAAGTTTCATTTAACTATCTGAGCTTCTAGGAGAGGCTTCTATGAACAAGAAAGAAGACCTTTGGAGAGGCTGAATTGAAGGAGGGATACTTGCATCATCCAGATGTTTAGAGAGTACAAACAGGCTCCCTCCTTGATACTGTAATTATAGAGCTGGACCAGGTCCATAGAACAGAATATGTAGCCCAAGGAGGTTGTTTAATGAATGCAATTAGTTAATTGCAAGCTTTTTCTAAACAGCTCTTGTCTGTACTAATAAGAAAATGGGAAGCAAATCTTGTGGTATAAAAGTATTGTGAAATGATGAGGACGAGGTGGAAGCATAACACAGATTGTTTGTGGGACTTCCTGAAGCAAGTTCTCCTTTCACTATAACTATTTTGCAATAAACTTTCTCTGACGTTCTACATTACAATATTTTGTACAATATTAGAGCTGGGAGGGGTGTAATATAGAATTTACTATCCTAAGAAAGGGATCTTCCATAAGTTAACTATGTTTTGCGGATAGGAGCAATACAAAATGTATAGCAGCACACACAGAAACGATAACCTGTCCATCAACACCATCAGATGTTACAATATTGTTTCAGCAGTTGGTTTGGCAGGTCGCTTTCATCAAAGAACTTGTTTTGAATGTGTGGCTAATTTTAGTGCATATTTATTTTTTAAAAAAATATGAAGCTGCACCTTCATCCCAAAGAAGATTTCAGGGAGGTGTACATGAAGACCAAACATTAAATAAAAACATACAATCGAAATGAATAAAACTAAGATGCATAAAAACTATTTAAGTCAGCTAGGGGGAAAATGCAAGTTTAAATTTAAAATGCCCAGGCAAATGAAAAAGTTTTGACCTGGCACAATCCCATGACTGCTTAGAATGAAAAAATTCCTGCAATTCCCAGCATTCCTGGGTTTTGTGGGACTTTTTTCTGTGTAAACAGGCATAGGATTGTGCCCTGATGCAGGAGATATGTGACTGGATCACCTGACTTAAAAAAATGCTATTTCAAAGAAGCCATGGGTGGGGTGTGCATAGAGAAGCAATGCTTGGAGAGAGGGTATATAACTCTCCTTTTCCTGTCATTTTCACAATCATAATCTTCCAAAGTTGCTACTTGCCCTGCTGGGGGCAAAAATATTAGTACTTATACAATGATTAACAGAACAGACAGTAGCTTTGGCAGGGAAGCAATTTGTATCACTAAAATGGCACAAGGTAAAAGATAAATCCAGAGCTGCCTGTGGTTCCTCTGGAAAGGAACAAAATATTGGGAACAAAGCGACAGATTTTCCACTGCCTTTAACTTTACATTTTTGTATAGTTTCACTTTTGAATTCTCCTTCGTGTTGGTCATCTACAGTAACTGGCAATCAGACACAAACTTGCTAGTTTCAGGTATGTAATTGTAATGTACTTTTTTACACCATTCTCTAGGCTTAATATTGTACATGCTTCTTATTCTTTCTCCCCTTTCATTTTATTCATATTCCTACCCACAAGGGGACAGTCTTTCCATGTTTCTTCCAAGAAATATTAAAAGGAAAGGCATTGGAAACCTAAGTGCCTTCCCAGAGCCTCCCCTTAACCCCCCGCAATGTTTTAGTGCGCTGCTAGCTAGTCCTGCTTCAGCACTAATCGTACAGTGGTCTGACCCCATGCAAGGGATGTGGGCCATAGGGTTGGCACAATGGTATCACTGTGGGAAAGGGAACACTTGCTGGTGTTTGCCAGCTCCAGATGAGTGGTCCTCCTGTGCTGGTGGCAGGGTGGATAAATCTAAATCCACCCTTCAAAAGACTGAATTAAATCAAGTCTCCCATTTCATGTATTTAACGTGCATTCTGTTTACTGAAATAATTAAAGGATATGTGTTTGCAGCTTAACATAGTCCATAGAAGCACAATCAAAGATCCTGGCCCTGCTGCCCATGTGCCTTTTACATCTACTTGGAGACAATGGGAATGGTTGTGAAATTAATAGATTTCACTTGGTTTCCTTTGTACACATATAAGGACACAAAAGCGAGATATGCCGCTCTGTGCCTGTGCTGTTGGATCTCAGGCAGTTGGATCCTTCTCACTCTTTGTTCATCACAATGGCTTTCTGTGGTGAGGAGAGCCCCCTCAGGCAGAAGAGGATGGATGCTCCCAAATGGATGCTCCTAGCGCTAGGAACCAGAAGGTGCTGTGAAGCTGTTCCATCTTTTTCTCCTTAAGGGATTTTCTGTGTTAAAGCTGGAAGAGGCTGTCCTGGCTTGTGTTGGCCCTGGGGAAAGTGGTCAATCAGGCATTTGAGGAGGCTCTAGTAACAGGAAGCTATGACTGGCAAGGCATAGATCACATTGGTCAGCAGTTAGGCCAGCTAAACAAGAGCAAGCGAGGCAAAGACTAATAGCACCTGGGTAGCACTACGCAGGAGCTGCTAGGCTGTGACAATGCTCATAAATAGACCTGCTGCTCCAGCAAGAGAGTAGCAGTAACTTAAGTAGGTCGGTCATCTCAGGTCTCTCAGAAGCTCCACCTTCCATTGGGCAGTGACTTCAACTTAAATGCTTATTCACGTAGCGGTAAGCTCCTACATGGCTGAAGGACCTGAGAGGCTTTAGGAGAGTCATTCTTGGATGCCGATCGCTTCCTATCCACCTCAGCCTCCAAGAATGACTCTCCCAAGGCCTCCTGCATCCAGGGTTCTCAAGGGCCTTTCCTGGAGTGGGATGACTGGTGTCTCACTGGGCACAGGGTCCTCTTTTGGGTGATACCAACCCTCCAGACCAAGCCAGAAGCGGTAATTTAACACAAAAGGGTCATGTGTAGATGATGACTCTTCCTTGCTTGAACATCCATAAGTGATGCCACAAAAGCCTTGTCCGGAAACACCCAAGATCTTCAATAGTCCCCAGAGCTCTCCCATCGAGAGGCAGCAGCTCTCTCATTGAGAGAGCTGGAGAGGAGCTAACACACCCACATGGCCCCCTCCTGCTGAGGTGCTCTCCCAGGACCAGACAGCTAAAGTATGGGAGCCGTGGAGGGCACAGCTTGATTTGGGTTCTGGGGCCTTGGTGGAATCCTATATACACGATGCTCAAGAGACTGGCTAAGCAAGAGAGAGCCATTCACGTGATCCCATATTATAGTTAGGGAGTTTGGTGATAGCCACCCACTGTACAAGTAGCATGTTCAAGCAAATTGCCCACAAAGCCATAAAGAAGGCAGGGCACCCCCCCCCCTTTTAAATTAAAGCTTGCAGATTTTATTCAGTCCTGCTACAAAGGAAAGTTGTAGATGTTCATTAATGTTCCCATTCTTCCCAATAGGAAACACATCTGTGGCTTCGGAAAATGAAGCAAGGGGACTCTTCGATTCAGATCTTAGGTGAAATGCAATGTCAATCTGAGGCCCCGAAGCATGTTTATTTTTTCTGTGAACTTCATGAGAATGAAGTATGAGAGTTGGGAATATCCCCACTACCCAGAGAGATTAATGTACTTCAGGGTATATATTATGCTGTTGAGTGTCTTTGCTCAAGGAGTCCTGTACTAAAGGCCGGCAACTTTAGGGGGGCTGATCTTGTCTGTTTTGTGAAGCTCTATGAACTGTGAAGGGATGCTTGTGGTGCTGCAGTACTGTGTGTTTACTATGGGTTGAGTTTTATTCATCTGTTCTGTACTATTCTTAACAATGTCTGTTGAAATATTGTCATTTTCTGGAATTTGGGATGGTGGAGAAATCCTCAGTGGATTCCAATGAGTCCAGATTTCTATGAATCCGACCCACAAATTCCACAGTGGACCAGTTTTTGTTTTGTTTTTAAGTTGCAAGGGTTTCATGGGTTTCTGGGCCATTTTTTTTTTTTTACTTCCCAGAATTGTGTGCAAATTTACTCATGGAAAAATATGGGGGGGGGGGACTCCTGATCAAAAATGTGTGTTTCCCCCATATGCTAAAGCATGAAAATGCACATCTTGGGCGGGGGGGAGAAGGCATTTGAACATTTTTGGAAGTGTACATTTGTGCAAGTCCAGGAAATTGAGAAAAATCCAATTCAGTCAATGAGCAGACGATGGAACAAAAGGTGCCTGACAATCCGTGAAATGCAGATGGAACAGATTTAACAAAACTCATATATCCCTACCTGGAATAATGCCCTTCAGTTTGATTGAGCTTGCTGCTGGGACATTGTAGTCCTCCTCCCGCCCCCAGATTTTAAATTCATTTTGAATTTGTAGCTATGGGTTGTACCTGGTGTGTTGTTGCCTTGGGTCTTGTCTCTCCCATTCTCCAAGAATATATAGGACTTCCGCAAAGGGCCTGATGCTGGTGCAATGCCACATTTCATGGGACTTGACCTAGGAACTTACCCCTGCCTTGGCGATTATGCTACAAGCTAACATCAGGATGAGGTCACAATACCCCCAGTCACAGCATCTTATGTCCCTGTTGCCAGTGACACATAGTGTGGCACTCTAAATGGACACTTCCAAATAGTTCATCTCCAACATCACTGAAGCAGAGCTCCTCCCTTGCCTCCTTGGATCTGGACAGAATATGCGCAGAGGTATACTACCTTGTGCAGGTATAATGTTCAAAGGAAATAATTTAGATTTTGAGCTGACCCTATTTTCTTTTCTCTCTGTCATCATCTATAGTAGAGGACTCGTGACAAGCTCTTTGTTTGGTGACCTTCTTAGCTTTTGAAGTACTCATGCTACAATCACAGAAGAATCTGGCAGATCGCTTATGGCAGGGGTGCACAACCTGTGGCCTGAGGGCTGCATGAGGCCCAGCAAGGCCTTAATTATGCCCCCCCCCCCCGAACAGAGATCCCAATACAGATTGCTCTTTCCTCACTGGTGGCAACAGCAACAAAAGAGTGCTCAGTAGCATTGTGAGAAGGAATAGAGAGAAGCCTCTCCACTCCTTTTGCTAGCAATCCTCATACAAATAATTCTTTCCCAGACTCTGTCAAAGTGTTCCATGTTATATTCTTGTCAGTGAAGGATGTTGGTTCTGATGTCAGTGGGGCTGTGAATTTGCTCCGGGTTCCGGGCAGAACCAGTCAAAATCCAAAAGGAGCTATTGAAGTTTCTTTAGAGTTCTGACTGGTTCTGAATGAAACCCAGAGCAGATTTACTGCCCCATTAACACTGGAGCCACCAGCCTCCACTGGTTCCTGTGCATCCATGGTGGAATGTAACAGTAGCTACTCAGGGTTTCTTCCAATGTTATCTACTGTCTGTTTCTGTACATTGTTTTTAAAAATGTGACTACAAAAAATTGACATTGTAAGTGGCTCTCAGAAAATTAATTGACTTCTCTAAAAGCCAGTACATGGATTTAGAGCTTCTTTATGTGAAGCAAAAATCCCACATCCTTACCAGGGTTTCAACTTCTGGAGTCTTTGCGGGATAACGATTGGCACAATACTCCCTCCTCCTCCTCCTCCTCCTCCTCCTTCTTGCCCTTTCCTGCATGGGCAAGCTCCATATGTTTAATTTATACAGCCAGTTGAGAGCACTGCAATATTGTGTGACATTGTGCTATTCTGAAAATGTACCACCACTTTGATGCGGTGTGTGTGTGTGTGTGTGTGTGTGTGTGTGTGTGTTATATACTACTGTATTTTTTGGTGAGTTAAGAAAATGGCAAAATAAAATTGAAAAATTATGGGAGAGGCACCAGAGCCTGGAAACGTCCGTGAGTGACCCACCACAAGTGCATGATAAAAGCGTCATGTGAAGGAACCTTTGTTTCTGATTTAAAGTGATCAAACTGGAAAGTTTGAGAAGTTGGTGCTCCCCACAGTCATTTTTAGATAACACTGCAAGCATTGGCCCGGCCCGCCTGTCTCTCCTAATCTTTTATGCACCTACCGTTTCCAGAATCACCTTTATGAAAAAGAATATTCCTAGTTTGCAATGCATGCTTACCTAATGGAATCATGCTTCCAAGAACCCACAAATCTTAAATGAATTCTAAAGCGTGTGCCCTTGTGAATAGCAATATACACCTAAAATATTTGTGAGCAATAAGATCATGTTCTGAATGGTTAATTTCCCTACTAGGGATGTTAGCTTCAATCCGCCTGTTATGAATTACCATACATAAGAAAAAGAAATCTGTTATTCCACTCCTCAGTGTCTTTATTTTGGAGTCTGAAAGCTGTTTGGATTCCAAAGAGGCTTCTTGCAGTGTTAAGGACTTAATTTTAGAATACTTTCTAATAAATCATCATGAAAGATTATGGGCTCAGGCATGGCAGAGGTGCTAGGGAGGGTAATACTTGCGCCATCCTTCCCAAAGCTGTGCACAGATATTGTGCTGGATTGAGAAATATGAGGCTTTGCAAAAGACAGAAAGCAACACCTGCTCTTGCAAATCTGAAGAGGTCTATCTTGAAGTGTTGGTGGAAGGGGGAAATAGTGAGAACTATAGTTGTTATAATGCAGTTAATGGGTGACAGTATGCTAATAAGTCAGATTAACTAAGCAGGTGATTCATGCAGTAATCCTTCTTGAAAGGAAGTGCCCATTTTGAGATGCTAAATGAGAACATAAATGCAGTCAGGCATAGAAGCCTTGAAAGATAGAAAGTGTGCAGACCTGCTTGTTAATGTAGTCAGTGAAATTAATTTTGGGGGGTGAACGGGGTTCATTTCTCATAGGCTGTGATCATTTTATAGGAGGAAGGTTCAAAATTGAAAGAGATACAGGTACGTTTCTGTCAAATCTAAATGGATGTAGTGACCAAACAGTAGTATTATATTTCTGTAATGTTCTATGCTGCTATGTTGGTCACTTGAAAGGGGTGTGGGTGTGACCCACATGGGCAAGGATGAATGGACATTATGAGAGCAAGTTCACAAGTTTGGCAGTGTGACATGGCTGGTAAGTCAGTGGGAAAGAGGGCTGCAGCAGGAAACTCTTGTCCAGTTTTCGGCTACTGGGAGATATTAGTATAATCTCAAGAAGATTGAGCCTTGGTAATTTGACCTGAAAGCCTTCCTCCTCTCAGCTGCCAACTGCCGTTGTTGAGGCTGCCAAAAGGAAAAGAAGCAACAGCAGCCCTTCCAGTTTGCAGTTCCAGGTCCTCCTGAATTACTCCCTGATGAACTTTGTAACTAAGACCTTCTCTATATTTCAAAAACATCCTGCTGCCTTATCAGGGCTTTCTGCTTCCGCTTTCTTTCGGGGATTGCAATCGGCTCAATTATTTATTTATTTTATTTATTTAAGGATTTTTATGCCGTCATTCAGCCAAAAAAGGCTCTCATGGCGGCTTACAAAAGTATTTCTTGACAGTCCCTGCCCACAGGCTTACAATCTAAAAGACATGACACAAAAGGAAAGGGGATTGGGAGGGAGGAGGAGGAGGGGGGAAAGGAAAGGAAATTCAGACACTACAATCTTAGTTGGAAAGTTCAGCAGTTACAGTTGACAGCAGGAGGGAGGGGGCTCTCAGCTGGAGCTGGACCCAGGCACGGTGGAGAGGTGCCTGGCTGCTGCTTCCTCCCTCACTGGTGGCCTCTGCAGAGACAGTTGGTAGCAGGAGGGAGGGGGCTCTCAGCTGGAGCTGGACCCAGGCACGGTGGAGAGGTGCCCGGCTGCTGCTTCCTCCCTCACTGGTGGCCTCTGCAGAGACAGTTGGTAGCAGGAGGGAGGGGGCTCTCAGCTGGAGCTGGACCCAGGCATGGTGGAGAGGTGCCTGGCTGCTGCTTCCTCCCTCACTGGTGGCCTCTGCAGAGACAATTACATGGGCAGCCATGTGGTTTGGATTGAATACTTCCCCTCTCTGCATGTTCCATTCATTTCCATTGAGACAGCGCTATCTAGTGGCAGAATTATTGCACAACACCAGAGTTACATGCTGAGATCTCCCACTTTTTCCAGATATTACCACATTATCTGAGATTCTTTTAATAGCAGGGTTTCGAGGAAAAAGTGCGGGAGATGTCATGGTCATTAACAATGTTGTGTAATGGACCTGCAAAGTTTTGTGAGTGGCCAATCACGAGCATGTAATAAATCACTCAGTTAGAGGAGCCCTAAAAATCTAGTGTCCGAGTTTGCTCCCTCGTCAGCCTTCTCCCTTTTCCTTTTGTATCGTGTCTTTTTGAGTAAGTCTATGGCCTTACAGTCTGACTTTGTAAGCCACTCTGGTTGCTTTTTTGGCTGAAGAGCAGGATAACCATGCCTGCAATAAATAAATAAATAAATAAATGGGGTGGAGCATCTTGCTGGATGGAAAGGAGTGAGGCAGCTCAAGCAGCAGAACTAGAACGAGAAGGCAACACCCTTACCACAAGGCATAAAACACTGACAGAAGTAGAAGTCCTGATGGCTCATTGTAGTCCCCCAACCCATGATACTCAACTATCCAGACCCATTCCAAGGATCCAAGCCACACCCAGTGCTAAAAGGGCCATTTATAGAGCCCTTGTTTAAAGATTTCTAAACCTTTCAAGTCACACTGCCCCCAGGGCTATAGCACCATGCTGAGAACTGCTAATTTCCCCCTCCCCAGTTTTTGCATTGGCATGCAGTAATCCTAATCTAGGCTTGCTGCAGCGCCATGGTTTTGCCCTGCTCAGTATGGATTCCAGTATGTGGGTAGGGTCGCATTCTCTGATGGCTGTGCTTTCACTACAGTTGGAACTCTGTTGAAACAACTTCCCCACACACTTCACAGCCTCCTTTGCAGGCTGCAAAGTTGGACTGCCCCATTCTCAATGGTCGTCCAATGTATTATTTATTTATTTACAATATTTATATACCACTTCCCACTGAAAATTTCGGAGTGGTGTACAAGATAAAATGAAATGAAAACAGAATAAAACACTTTAAAATAGATTTTAAAAGATGCAAAATGTATAGTAAACCGTGCCTAGTCATTAAGGAAAGGCTTCCTGGAACAATGACATTTTCAGGAGGCACCAAAAGGAATACAAAGTTGGTGCCTGCCTGACCTCCAGAGGCAGGGAATTCCATAGGAGGGGAGTTACCACGCTGAAGGCTCTTCCCCTGGTGGACTCCAATCGGAGGATGGATCTATGTGGAACCACCAGGAGCATGCCCTCGGATGACCTCAGTGACTGGGTAGGCTGGTATTTATATAGCTGCATGAAGGTCACCCACTGTACGTGGGCAGGACATAGGTCTTTGCCTGGGTAGCATCAGAACCTTGGCAAATGTCAAACAAAATGGTGCAGAGGAGCAGAAGGAAGGATAAAAAAAAGAAGAAAAACATGTTTTGGAGTCTCCCTCCCACCATGCCTTTAGCTACAGCCATTTCCCCCCTTTGAACTGGGATTTTTTCACCACTGTGTTGTTTCTACTGGTACAGGCTAATTCTGATACAATGGCATCGCTTTTGCATCACCATCATAACTTTACTTCACTGGCCTAGCCTTGTGTTCCGCTGGCACAAGGGCATTGGTTGTGATCCTATCCCTGTCCAAGAAGCATAAGTGGAAAATAGGACTGCACTGTTAGATGATAAGCAAAATGAACCCTACTTCTACACAGTGTAATCCTGAAAAGGTTCTGTGGGACTTGCAAAAAGCATACTATAACTTAATTACCGTATTTCTTTGATTCTAAGACACACTTCCCCCCCCCCCCATTTAAACATCTCTAAAAACGGGGTGTGTCTTAGAATCGCGGGTGCGATTATTATTCTTAGAATCAAAGCTCTTTTTCTGTTGGTGGTACTGAAATTAGATGGCGTCTTACAATCGAAGAAATATGGTATTAACATCAGAGGTTGCTGAGCCACTTAGTTTATAATTTAGTATAATGAGGGAAGAATAAGACTGACAGAGAGTAGCAGAACTGAAAGGAAAGGGAACTCCTGTACTCAAGGCTAGGTTTACTTGAGTGATCACTCTTACCTTTTATCATAAGAATTTTTTATAGACATAGCAGTTAAAGATACCACCAGTTTTGCAATTCACTGCAATCTATAACTGGTCTTGATGTCTTACTCAGCTTTGTACCAGTATGATTTTTGAGGGAGAGTGTACATTATTTCCATGAAAACAAATATGAGGATGAGGAAGCATTTTCCCCTGTGTGCAATTCCTACTAAAGAATTTACATTCTTCTAATTTATTGGTTTACTGCACCACTTAGTGCACTCTGGAGATGTGCAGAATGTCCTCGCTGTTAAGAATATGCAGACAAAATTTACCCTTTTTGCACTGAGTCACTCACTGTCTCCTTGAAGTCATCACACTCTTTCCTTTCTCATCTCCCCCACCCGCCTATTGCTTTGTATGTTGGCGGAGAGACTCTTAGCAGTAAGGATGAAATCCTTCACCGAACAAAGCAGCACCAATTCAGGCAGTCATCAATAAGAAACAACAAGAGGGGTATGGTGCAGTTCATACAGAACACACAGGATTGGGTGATTTATAGGCTAACATATTACAGGTGTTTGGGTAGAAGTATTTGTTTCATCCATTCAGGGTATTCAAGGTGGTGGGAACAGAAGAGATTCAAAGGTGAGTGCCCCACTAAAATTTCCAGGAACTGTAGGTGTGGTAAGAAGATCTGATTAATATGAGTATATATGATTCAATTAGGTCTAAGATAAAGAGGTCTGCTTTGTTGATGGATTCTTAGATGGTTTTCAGGTTTTACATCTTAAATAACTTCTAGGCCAAGAAGAGATATAAGTGTCATCAGACGGGGTGGGGGGTGGGGGGAATTGCGGTTCCCTACTGTCGATTCTCCACCTCCATTCCTGTCCCACAATGCTTCCTCTTTCTACCTGGAGAAGAAAGAGAAAGAATACAAAGACCACATGGCCCATTCTGGGGCCATTTTTATTGCGCAGCTTTTCCTGCACACAGCAGGAAATGGCAGCACATCCCATTTTAAAAAAGAGTCGGATTAAAAGGGGCCCATTTTGTGATGGAAAACAGGCAAAAAGGAGCAGGAGGCGCATGGGAGGCCAGCAAGGGACGTGCAGGAGGCATACGGGAGGTGGACGACATCGTTTAAAGGACTACGAACATTCTTAAGTGGGCAGTAGTGAGTCGCCATAAAACGCTTGCCTGATGACACTCATTGATATCAGTAATTCAGGTACTGAATAGCTGGTTCCCATTTTTTTCTTGGGAGTATTTCAGGGGATGTTTGTTGGCGGTGGGGGGTGAGGGGGGGGCTGCTTCAGAAATCAAATTTGAGTAAAATTTTCTAGGAAGACATTTCTGCTGCTACTCATTTCCCAGGCCCACAGAGCTGCTTCCTTTTGAATCCAGAAATTCAGGGTCTTCTCACCACCAGACCTTCCAGCAGCATATAATTCCATATTACCAGTGGGAGATGGAGGCAATATTCCAGAAACATGTGAGTTCAACTTGTTTGTATGTAGCTCCTTTCTTGTTTGCTTGTATTGGATTGAGACAGTTTTCTGTTTATTTGTGCATGCAGTCCTGAGCTGGACAGTTACCTTTCCTTTTTTTTTGCAGTTCAATTAATTCTCCCATTGACTTGAGGCAGGATCCATTCACCTTCATTCTGTTCCCATAGTCCTGAAACACTATTGCTTTTGTTTTTATGGCCGATCAACCTGCTGCTTAAGTGTTTGCTGAGTCTCCTCATGTTGATATGAATTCTAAATCGGTGTAGCATTCAATGCGTGCAATTTTGTCCTGTACTG
The DNA here is from genome assembly GCF_023053635.1 of Elgaria multicarinata webbii. Lineage (NCBI taxonomy): Eukaryota > Metazoa > Chordata > Lepidosauria > Squamata > Anguidae > Elgaria > Elgaria multicarinata. The sequence continues at coordinate 62,336,995 of NC_086177.1, forward strand.
CAATCGCAGGCAGGCCTATCCAGGGGGATTTTAGGATGTTTTTAGGAAGTTTTAACACTGTATATTATGTCCTTAATTCAGTTTTATGTATTTTATATTTACTGTTGTTCCCTGCCTCAATTAAAATGGAGAGGTGGGTAAGAAATAATAATAATAATAATAATAATAATAATAATAATAATAATAATAATAATAATCCCACAAATGAGACTTTTTCTTCGTCAGAGTTCTAAAAGATACAGAATCCTCATCCCTTTTTAATTTTCAACCTAAATATTGATGGTTCATATAGATTGTCTCAAAGTGTGTATATAAAAAATAAGCACTTCCACTACATGTTCTGGTAATTAAATATTACATACAACTGGGAAAACTTCAGAAAATGATGTCTTCACAAAATAGACATAAACAAAAGAGGAAAAACTAGCTTTCAGGTGAAGTAATTACACATAGGCGTATGGAATTCTATAATCTCATTGCAGCAGTAAATGCATTACATTTGTGGATTCTAAAACCCAAATGCTGTAACACATGGCACTGTAGTTCAGAAAGATCACATTAATTTATAATTTGAAAATATATGGAATGGGATGAGTTTAACCATTTATATAGTCCATGATTTTAATACTTCAGTCGACCTGTTGGATATGTAGGAGGGTAAATTACATTAAGCAGAACTGATGCCGGCTGAAGATGTGAGTGATTTATCATTCTTGTGAGTAGAATGGGAGAGCAAACGTATTGTTTCACTAACGAAGTAGGAGCATTGAATTTAATTTTGGATCAGAAGAGGCTCAGTGGCCCCAATCCAGTTACCCTCACTTGTTGCAGCCATCTGTCTGACTGCTGCTACTACTACATATACATGAAGATCTTCTTTGTCAAAAAGAAATGCAGGTTGCTTACCTGTAACTGTAGTTCTTCGAGTGGTCATCTATGCATTCACACATATGGGCTTTGCGCCTGCGCAGAGACCAGACCGGAATCTCCAATAGCTTAGGGAAACGCTTTTGGGCGGGAACCCCTCCCCCACGCTACCGCGCATGTCCACGGGGTTCCCGCCCTTCCCTCAGTTTACAGGAGTCCGACATCGTGCCCCCATAAACATGAGTGTAAATCAATAAATAAGATAAAATAAATCTATAGTCAATTATGTCATTATCAAATATCACACCACCAAGAGGGGATGGTGGGTGGGTTGTGTGAATGCATAGATGACCACTCGAAGAACTACAGTTACAGGTAAGCAACCTGCATTTCTTCATCGTGGTCTCTATGCATCACACATATGGGCGAGTAGCAAGCTCACATACCTTGGAGGTGGGTTGGTGTACTATTTCAACACTTCCGAAAGCACCGCCCTTCCAAACGAACAGTCATGTCTGGATCGAGTGTCCAAGCTATAATGCTTGACAAATGTAGAAGGGGTGGACCAAGTCGCAGCCTTACAAACGTCCTGAAGTGGAACACCCCTGCTGAAAGCCACCGACGTCGACATCGCTCTGGTTGAATGAGCTGTCACAGGTCGATGTATCTCTAGTTTAGAGATAGAGTAGGCAAGTTCAATTGTCTCTACTATCCAGCGTGACAATCGCTGGCATGACACCGGGAGTCCCTTATAAGGCTCACCATAACATACAAACAATTGTTTGGATTTTCTAAATCCTTCAGTTCTAGCTCTATAAAAAGAGAGAGCTCTTCTAACGTCCAACATGTGGAGAGCAGTGTCTGCAGGCGTTGTGGGGTTTGGAAAAAAGGCTGGCAAAATAATGTCCTGAGCCAAGTGAAAGGGCGTCACAACCTTTGGTAAAAAAGATGGGTCTGTACGCAACACCACCTTGTCATTGTGAAAAACTGTATAAGGAGCATCTATCCTTAGAGCTTTAAGCTCACCTGCACGCCTTGCTGAAGTTATGGCCACCAAGAACACAGTCTTGAGAGTTAAAAGTCTTAAGTTCGTTGTAGCCATAGGCTCAAAGGGTTTTCTTGTCAATGCATGGAGCACAACCGACAAGCTCCACGACGGTACGATATTTCTAGAGGTTGGTATGGTGTTTCTCAAACCCCTTAAAAATTCCTTGGATGTAGGATGGGAGAAGGGGGAGAACCCTTCTACACCTTCATGAAAGGCAGTGATGGCAGCTAAATGAACCCTGATGGACGAAAGTCCTAAGCCTCCTTTGAACAGTGAGAGTAGGTATTCTAGAATCACAGAGACGGGACAAGTCTCAGCGATGTGATTCATTTGCAGTGCAAACTTAGAAAACCTCTGCCATTTAGCAGCATACGATTTCCTTGTCGAAGGTTTCCTCGATGCAGTCAAAATACTGTGTACCGTCAATTGTTCGATACCGGAGGTTATGGTTCTATTCTCCATGCCGTCATCTTGAGTGTCGAGAGGTCTGGGTGTCGAACTCTGCCTTGGTGTCGAGACAGAAGGTTCGGTATCGATGGTAGCTCGATGTAGTCCCTTCTCGACAGTCGAAGAGCATGAGGGAACCATGGTTGTCGAGGCCACCACGGCGCGATCAGAATACAGTTTGTGCCGTCTGTTCTTATCTTGGCCACGACCTTTGTTAGGAGTGGGAAAGGTGGGAAGATGTATAATAGTCCCCCCGTCCAAGTTCTTGCGAAAGCGTCTCCTAGCGAGTTCCTTCCGCTTCCTGCTCTGCTGCAGAAGTTGGTACAGACTGCGTTTTCTGCAGTGGCAAAGACATCGACGGCCGGATCGCCCCAATACCGAAAGAGGTTGTTTCTTACTTCGGTATCGAGCTCCCATTCGTGGTTGACATGGAAGGACCTGCTTAGGGAGTCCGCTACGATGTTCTCCTTCCCCGCTACGTGGATCGCAGTCAGGTAAGTCTGTCTCTTTATGCACCAGTTCCAAATCCTGAGTGCAGAACGGGTTAAGGGGTATGACCTCGTTCCCCCTTGCCTGTTTATGTAGCAGACAACAGTGGTGTTGTCTGTTGCAACCAGAACGTCCTTGCCCTCGATGATCTGGGCAAACGCTTTCAAAGCATTTTCCACAGCCAAGAGTTCCAGATGATTGATATGATCCCCCTTCTGCCGAGGGGACCATCGACCTTGGACGGTGAGCGAATTGCAGTGAGCTCCCCATCCATCGAGAGAAGCATCTGTCGTGATGGTAAGCGATGGTGCTCCTTGCTGAAAAGGAATCCCTTCCAGGAGGTTTCCCATCGAAAGCCACCATTTCAACGACGCCCGAACCTGACTCGGTATCGAAAGGTAAGTCTTGCGAGCGTTGCGTCGAAGATCGAAGGTCTTCAAGAACCACCCTTGAAGAATCCTCATTCGCAATCGGGCGAATCTGATGACAGCGGTAGTCGCCGCCATCAAACCCAGCAATCGTTGGATTGTCCATGCCGAAGGTCTTGCTTGGGTTTCGACATCGAGAATCAGGTCTCGAAGTGTTTTTGCCCTCGCTAACGGGAGGTAAGCTCTTCCATCTCGAGACGACAGAGTCACTCCTATGAAGTCTATCGTTCGCTGAGGAGTCAGTGTAGATTTTTCCTGATTGACCCACAGGCCAAGGGATTCTAAAAGTTCTAGAGTCGTGGTTATATTCTCCTGGAGCGTGTGACTGTCCTCCGCAACCAGGAGCCAGTCGTCTATGTATGGATAAACATGTATTTCCTTCTTTCGCAGGTGGGCACACACAACAGCCATCACCTTCGTGAAGACCCTCGGTGCCGTCGCGAGGCCGAAAGGGAGGACGTTGAATTGGAACTGCTCGACGCCGATGGAGAAACGTAGGTAAGTTCGATGCGACTTCCTGATGGCGATGTGGAAATACGCATCCTTCAGGTCTACTACCGCGAACCAAACCCCTGTATGCAACAGTTGGAGTATAGAAGTGACTGTTGTCATACGAAACTTCCTTGGGGTGATGTATTTGTTCAGTTGTCTTAAGTCCAAGATCGGTCGAAGACCTCCATCTCTCTTCGGGACCGTGAAGTAACGGGAGAAAAATCCCTGGTTGAGCTCCTCTGTAGGTACGGGAGAGATGGCTCCCTTCGATAGTAAGGTCTGTACCTCGAGCAGCAGAGGAGGGGATGGTGCTGTTATCTTCACTCCCGAAGAGAAAGGAAGGGCATCGAATTCGATGGCGTAACCCGTCTTGATGATAGTGAGCACCCAGGAGTCGGATGTTATGAACTCCCATTGATGGTACTTGGGTGCTAGACGGTCTGTAAAGGGTAGTAGGCCTGGTACGGAGAAGTCAAAGCCGCTGCCTCTTTGAGAAATCCGGCTGATGTCTGCTTTGCTGGTATCGACCTTGATAAGGTCTCTTTCTCTGCATCTGTTGTTGTTGTTTTGGAGGTTGCTTGTCAAACTGAGGGCGCTGTTGGATCTGCTGGTACGGTTGTCTAGTCCAGCGCCTTTGCTTAAATTGTGGTTGGGGTTGTGAGAAACCCATCTTTTTGGCAGTCGTGCGAGCCTTGTATATCGAATCTAAGGACTCGTCGGTCTTATTGTTGAATAGCCCCTCTCCGTCGAACGGCAGACTTTCTATTCTAGTCTTCGTCTCATTTGTCAAGTTGGCTGACCTCAGCCAAGCATGACGTCGAAGGGCTATAGAACCCATCATCGACTTGGAGTGGGAATCCGTCTGATGTTTTGCAGAATTGAGCTGCAGATGGGCTATTGCAGTTGCCTCGGTATGGAAAATCCTCGCCAACTCCCTTTTATCTTCGGGCAGATGGTCAGAGAGAGAGTTTAATTTTTCTAGAATGAATATTTGGTACCTGGCCATAGTTGCCTCGTACGCAGAGGTTCTTATTCCTAAAGAAGACGAGGCATACACCTTTCTGCCGAGGTAGTCTAATTTTCTGCCTTCTCTATCGGTAGGAGCTGAATGCACTTTCTGTGATCTTCCCTGGGCAGATTCCACGATTATCGAATTAGGTTTCGGGTGCTGGAATAGAAACTCGGCATTGGCCTCCTTGACTTTATACATTGACTCCAATCTTTTAGATGTCGACTGTGCTGCACACGGATTTTTCCAGGAGATCTGTGCAGTCCTACGTAGTGTAGGAGGGAAGGGAATCGCGATGGTCGAGCTAGATTCCGTTCGAGTCACATCGTAGATTGGGTCATCATCAATCTCTGTTGGTTGATCGATGTCGAGACCTAGGGACTTGGCCATTCGGAGTACCTGGTCAGAGAATTTCCCCACATCTTCTGAGGCGGAGACCGGTTCATTACTATTTACAATATCGTCAGGTGAAGGCATAGATGGGGTTACGGACACAATAGAGTCTGAATCAGACCTATAGTCCTCATCAGGAGACTCTTGAGCCGCCCGCACCGTTTGATGCACTGGCTGCAGAGCTCGTTCATGTTGAGGTGAGGGCGCAACGACAGTTGCAGTCGGTATCGATCGGTGTTCAATACGCTCAGTCCTGCTATCACGGCTGCGAGGTGTAAAGGATCGAGGATCTGGAGGAATTTGCAAGACTCTTGAATTCGGAGGAGGCTGTGCAAAATGCTCAATACGTCTGCGCTCAGAAGGATAATAGTCCTGAGGCCGATAATACTCCCAATCATAAGGGTAGTCCCGTTGATATTCAGAGTATTGAGACACTCGATCGAAGTCCGGGCCAGGAGATCGGTGCCGCCGATGTGGAACAAGCCTAGTCGACTCTTCCAACTCAGTCGTGCACGGTACCTGAGCCGATGGTATGGACGCAACCGATACGGAATCCCGAATTTCACCCTCCGACATCGAACTCCTCGCAGTCGGTAAAGGTGCTGGTATCGGCAATTGCGTCGGCAATTGCGTCGACACCGAGGTCGGCGCCGACCTGGCAGGCTCGGTGGGTATCGAAGATAGGGTATCGACCCTCGAGGTGGAGCATTTTTCTGCGTCCTTCCTCTTTTTCTTCTTTTTCTTTAGCTGTTCCGCCGATTTAGGGGTCCGAGCCTTTTTTGAAATCTTCTTGGCTGCGGAAACCGCTAGGGATCGGCCTGGCGTCAGGGGTATGGCCCTGTTATCCGCCATCAACTCCTCACCAACCACAACCAATTGAATTTCTGGGCTAAGGGATTTTTCCATTGCCCTCGAGGAGTGTTGTTCCTTACGCTTATGAGGCGTAGGTTCAGTTGCCTGCAGAGCCTTTTCCCACAGTATAGACCGCAGTCTATCTGATCTATTTTTCCGTGTTTGTTTGGTAAACGCCATACAATGGTGGCACTGTTGGACTTTATGCGCCTCGCCCAAACACAACACACACAGCGAGTGACCGTCCTTAGGTGGCAATTTAGCGCCACATTTCACGCACTTTCTGAAGGGGGCCCTTACGGCCATGCGCCTCAGGCGCCTCAGGCGATCGGTGATCGTTGGAAAAAAAGTAGGAATAACAACAATATATATAGATATATATATAAGAATTTTTTTTTTTTTTTCAGGTAAGACAAGAAAGAGAAAAAGTGCAGAAGAGAAGTCAAAAGCGAGGTAAAAACGGTAAGTAGCAAACAAGCTGGAGAGAACACGGTTTCTACGTCTAAGCACGATGGCGGACGACGAAGAACTGAGGGAAGGGCGGGAACCCCGTGGACATGCGCGGTAGCGTGGGGGAGGGGTTCCCGCCCAAAAGCGTTTCCCTAAGCTATTGGAGATTCCGGTCTGGTCTCTGCGCAGGCGCAAAGCCCATATGTGTGATGCATAGAGACCACGATGAAGAAGGCTGGTACAGTGGTACAGTCAGAAGTTGCAAATGTTCAAAAGAAGCTGCAACCTGTGCATACATCTTTTGGGGGTTTTGAGGCTCTTCCACCCCAGCATGGCTGCAATTCACAACTGGTGTCAATGGGAGATCTTCTGCCATTGAAAATTGGAAGTGCGGAGGCAGGGCAGGGATTCCAAATTGGAAGTACGGGGGCGAGAGGGTGGGGACACACAGCGTAGAAGGTCCCCTCCCTCAATCCATAGTCCTGATCCAACTCGTCTCCATGCTGCACCAGCTTGTTATTAAAAGAAACAATACCAAACATGTATGCCCGGGCTAACCACATGATGAGCATCATGTTGGTTTGGTCTAGTTCTTTTTTCTTTTTTAATAATTATGATTGTTTGTGAGGCTTTTAAAGTTTTTTGGAAATCCTCTTCATCCCGTTAAATGTATCATACACTTCAGCATGATACAAGAGCAAAGCTCTCATCCTGGTGGTATCAATATATCTTGCCAAGTGCTAGAGATGGATTTTGCAATATGCATCCATTTCCCCCCACCTTGCCTGTTCACCAGGAATATCTGCATTGCGCTTCGGAACATGGAAGCACTTCCAGACTGTGAGCAGCTATTTTAGAATTCACATTGACCGTTCTGCTGCTTTAATTTAATGGTGTGGCAGAGGCTGTGCGCTCTATGATAATCAACTACACAACAAGGATCTCTAGGATCTATATTTTCCCACTCAATCCAATAGACTTGCAACAATCCAAAATCCCCTTTAACTCTTCTCCGTGTTTCACTATTTTGCGAAAATAATGCCTCAGGGGAAAACGTCTGATGCTCAAGTCAGTTTAGTATGCAACTTCCTGTTCCTTTTTCTTCCATTTCCCACTTCCTCTGTGAGAGCTTTCTTCTTTGAAATGTGAGACACTTTCTCAGGCATATCTCAATGCTCTGTTATGCACACAGTGCATCCTGAGGATCCCAAAGATTTGACCTTCTTTCAGGGGTTGGGTACTGTTGCTCCTCTTTTGTATGCTGCTAATGTAATGCCCTAACCCTTTCGGAATGTTGCTATGAAAGTGATTTTGATTGACACGAACACTTCAAGGCCTTTAAGACAGAGAGCTGTGGAATTTCCTTGTTGTTGTTGTTGTTGTTGTTGTTATTATTTAATATTATTATTATTATTATCCCTATATATAAAATGCTAAGACAGTGCGTGGCATGTGGCAATGTGTGGCACAATTCCAAGGAAGATCTTTTTGTTGCTAAGCAACAGGAGATAAAAGAAGAACTTTTGTTGCTAAGCAACAGGAGATATGAGAAGAACTTTGTGTAGCTAAGCAACAGGATATATAAACACAGCTGATACATCTCACAGAAAAGTATGATGACATACTAGTGTGCAGATGCTTTGTGCGAATCAAGCTTATTATTATTATTATTATTATTATTATTGTTATTAATGCCTTGCTTCCTACTGTAATAAGCAGTCCTAAAGTGACTTACACACACAATACAGAAATTCATGATTAATATAACAGGATAACTACCTCCAAATCCATAAAAACCATAATCTCGACAATAATATAAATAAAAATAAATACCATAAAGACTTTATCTAAAAACAATACATTAAAAAAGGTGTTCTTCCACAAATACAGAAAATCTCCCATTTACAGCCTAGAACAAACACCACAAAAGCAGCCCCAAACAATTGTGCCGTAAGTAATGTCCAAACGCATGGGGAAATAAGTACGTCTTTGTCTGGTGCCAAAAAGTTGACAGTGCATGTGGCAGGTACGTTTCCTTAGGGAGAATGTTCCATTAACACAGAGCTACCACAGAAAAGGCCCATTCCTGAACTGCCTTCTGCCCCTGAGTTTCTCTTGGAGGGGGCACAGGGAGGAAGGCCTCTGAAGCTGATATCAAAGAGCAGGCAGGTTCATACAGGGAGAGTATTGGGGTCCCAAGCCATTTAGAAATCAATGAGAGAAGAGAAGTTTGTCAGAATAGGGAGTTAAGATATCATGAGAGATTTTTCAGTAGTTCAGTACTTAAGTCTCATGATTTGCAGTTGGTAAAATAATTTGCACAGTTCCTCAGAAATTATTGACAGGTTGTCTTACAACAAATGCCTCTACCTCTTCCATTAGTATGTACTAAAACTCCTCCTTGAACCTAAGTTGTGGTGATCTTGACACTAGAAATTCAAGCATTGCTCTGAAGCTCAACATGTCAGAAGCTACTGAGGTTTGAACTATGAACTTTCAGACCTGCTCACTTCTACCTTGTGTGAAACTTAGAAGGCTCTCTGTTCTGTTGTGCCTTGGGTTCCTCTTAAAAGTCTTCTTTCAACAAACAAGTAGAATATGGGAATGTTGACCTTTGTGCATGACAAATGTATATTTCTGAGATTTATAATATAAAGATATTTTTTAAAACTGGCTTCAAAATAATGTTTGTATTACTTTTTCACAGCAGAGCACCAATGTTCTGCGCAGTATAAAAACAAAACAAAACAAATTGTTCCAAAAGCATTTTAATTTTTTTTTCATCCTCTAAGGCAACATCAATGCTCTGGTACTATGTAAGAATAGTAAAATTAAAAATTAAGCTCCTTAAAATATCAGTATTGGCTTTTAAAAAAAATTCTTATTATTACTTAGAGTGTCATCAGATGGGGGAAAACCACAGTTCCTTACTATTGCTTCTCCACCCCCGCTCCTGTCCCACCATACTTCTTCTCGGAGAAGAAACAGGAAGTAAACAAAGACGACATGGCCCATTCAGGGGCTGTTTTCATCGTGCTGCTTTTCCTGCACACAGCAGGAAATGGCGGCACATTCCATTTCCCCCAAAAAAGTCGGATTAAAAGGGGTCAATTTTGTGATGGAAAACAGGCAAGAAGGAGGAGGCGTGCGGGAGGTGGATGTTGTCTAAAGGTTGCATGAAAAACCATGAGTGTGCAGTAGCGAGCGTGCAATAAAATATTTGTCTGATGAACCCCTTAGTTTAGAAATGCACCAACACTTCTGCTCAACAAAACAATAACAATCAATCCCATTAAAAAATAAGTATTGCGACCAAAAAAGTTTTATTTTTACTTCTTTTATAGTGTGACTCATTTGAAATACAAATCTGGAAGAACACTAGATGTTAACATTTTGAGTTCTGTTCTAGAAACCACAAATCCAGTGACCAATTCAGGAGAGGAGGATTTTGAAAGCATTTTTACTATGAATTATTCTAGGCTAGGGTTCTCTTTTGACTGGGGAACACGACACATTTACTATGTCCACCTGGCTGTTCGACCTAACCAATTAAAACATTTCTATGCCACCCTATCAGCAAGTTAAAGAATAAAAATAAATTTAAAATATATACCATAAAGTATATCAACAGTAAAAATATACAATTAGCATAAAATAGTGGCAATGATAAAACAAATTAGCAATAGAACAGTTTAAAAGTCTGAAGAACATTAAAAAGGTCTTTCTCTGGTGCTGAAATGACATCAAAAGTAGCCACTAAGCTAACTTCTCTTGGGAGGGCATTCCATAGCTGGGATTCGACCACAGAAAAGGTCCTTTCCCCTATAGCCACCACATCCAGTAAGGGCACTGAGAAGGGCCTTAGAAAATACTAAGATCCTGGTGGGTATATGTGGAGTCAGGTGAGCCTTCAGGTAAATGTGTATTCATGTGTATGTTCATCAAGGCTTGCTTTATTGCCTGCATTCCTGCTTGCCTAATAGCTGGATTCTCCTTCGGGCCCAGGACTTATGCCTCCTTCTTCTCAACCTGCTTCCCTACAGCATCTCAACAAACCCATCAGTCCTGTGGCTCCAGCAGCTGCAAAATTCCAAATCTCAGTGTTGCCATCTGATCCCAAGGGGCAGTCTCATTCCATAGATGTATGGTTGGCTTTTGCAGAACTTGTTACTGTGCTGCATGATGTTCCAAAACTGCAGATGTTTCAGCTTGCACTTTGTCCTTCTGCTTCGGGGCTTCCATTCTTTTGGAGAATCTATTTTATTACATTGATGTCTTCCCCTGGGTTTTTATTTCAGTAAGTTTAGGATTAGGACCACTATGAATAGGTTGACCATCTCATTCACTTGCATATCCAAGTAACTCACTTGTTTCTCAAACTTTCTGGAGGCAGTATACCCTTGGGGGGAAATGACTGCTAAAGGCCTATCCTTAGTGAAAAAATGTGGAGGGGGATTCTAGACTTCAAGTAAGAGGTTCTAGTCTAAAATACCTCTGACAGGCTAGATGCCTCAACAGCAATCCTAGGCAAAACCAATCAAAAGGCCTACTAGAGAATCCAGCCTTGAAAGCTCTGAGCATCACTTTGGAGTGTTGGTCGCTTTCCCAAGTGATGAAGGCCAGCAGCCCACCTTCCCGTGCAACCCCAACCAGCCTGGACCATAGCCTAGCAATTGCCAAAATTGTAGCAGCCTGGGACTGGAGCTAGCCTTTTCCCATGCTTTTGTGCTCAGTCTACACCCATTGAGAAGGCTTTGAAATATTGTATTCTGAGTGAAGTCCTGCGATTGGTGCCCTAGATTAAGATATTTAATTATTCTTGAGAACATCCTTCACTTGCCAAGTTGTTGTTGCCCCAAAGAGGAAGGCCATTCTGCTGAAAATGCAAGAACTAAAGCTGTAACCTTCAATGAAGCCAGCAGAAGCTGTCCTGGCAGGAGGTCAAGGTGGGAACCAGTCCCAGGCATTATAAGCTTCAAGGTTCACTCCAGGCATGAGGTGTCAGTGGTGCTGGGCACAGTCAACCTTCCCCATGCTAACGGGGAACTGGGAGAAAATATGCTTGTCACACTGCTCAAGTTGGAGGGGGCAAATATCCATTCACTCTCCAAATTATTATTTCATTAAGATTGCAGTATTTATTTGTGCACTGAACTAGAAAGCAAAGCAGGTTTGGAATCATGGGATGCAAAAAGCCATTCATTCCAAATCTGCACAGGAAGGGCATACATGAGAGGTAAGAGGAATAGAAGAAAGTGTTACACCTGAACTAGCAAGTGAGGGCAAAATAAACTCAACTGAGCTACCACGTTGACCTGTAAAATAGTTATGTTTGTTTTTCCGAGAAGTAAATTCATTAAAATAACAACACAGATGGTCAGAGCTAAGCTAATACAATAATAATGCTATTGGAACTGTTTTTATATTCAGTGCCTTACAATTAAAATAATACACTGAATGGTCACGTCTCTTGCAGGGTTATATGCTCTTTTTTTAGCTTTAGTAGGGGACAGAAAAATAATGTCCCTGCACTACTTCTGTAGTTTTATTTTGCAATTCATGGATGCTTTATTAATCAATGCAAGATGCATTCATTGAACTGGATTAATCCTGCATAAGTAATTTTTGAAATTTCCTGCTGAAGTTATTTTTCATTTCTGTGAACAAATAATTTATTTGGATTTTCATATATCAGGATCACAGAGATTTGCCACAGTCAGATTTTAATTTTAGTTACATCTGACTTGGCTTATATATTAGGGCACAGAGTTTTGCATGAGAGCCTCTTCTAAAATCTGTAATTGGTGTGGAACACTGACATGCACAGAATAAATCTGACAAGGTCCAGGGAGCTGAGTTCAGTTCCACTGATCAACATCTATGCTGCAGATTAACTGAATCTTTTATGGCATTACAAGCACTCTAGAATTCATTAGTGTAGCTTCCCCTCCCACTAACCATTCTGACCTCCAGTACTACTAAGGCTTCTTTGGTTGTCATGAATTTGAAAACCTGGACAAAACAAGTAAATGTGAAATGTCCTTTTCTATTGCTTCTCTCGCTTTCTTCTGCTTTCTCCCTCTCCCTCTCCCTCTCTCTCTCACACACCCACAACACCCACCCTCTCTTTAATGATTACATGACTAAAGATGTAATTGTATTGCTACTTGCACATTCTGCCTTTCTTCTTTCTGACCCTGCAGTCTCTTTACAATGTCCTTCCTTGTAAAGGGAGCTGGCTTTTAAATCAAGATGCTCCAAGTATTGTGCATTCAGTACATCAAAAGACTTAGCACTCCTTCTTTTCATAGAAAAGTCTATATAGCAAGTTAGGCCAAAGAGCAGAAAAACACTCTTGTCTAATTGTAAGATTTTTATACATCAATATGAAAAGGTTTGGGGTTTTTTGGAAACTGTAATGTTGGATTATTTAAACACTAGATAAACAGAGATTTGTCAAACAGATGTATTAGTACAGAAGGTTTTATTTAAAGTCCCCTCACCCTACAAGCAGGCTTCATTTACACATTCTAATGCTGTACAAAATTTACATTATTCGTGACTAGTATGGTTTCCTTGGTCATGCCTTCCAGAAAGTTAGAAAGATTTACATATAATACTCATAAATTCTTTAATTATCTTTGTTTTAAAAAAGAACCTTTAAATGGACAAGAAACCCCCATCCCTTCCCATTAAAGTGGCATTTAAACAGTGGCATGGGACCATATTCAGTGGTGGACATCCAGATTTTTTTAATGCCATAAAACATCCTCTCATTTATTGTTGTAACAGGCTTCCTTTTCATATATTTATATATACATATTTCTGAACACCCATCCCCACCCTAATTATGATTGCACGAAGTATTATCTTACAAGGAATTCCTTTGATCTGAACAACACAAATAAATACAAAACTAACAGAGATTGCACAACATAGGAAAAATGGGTTAGGTTTCAAGACAAACATTCCAATTTCTGAAACTCCTTAGCAGGGACTTTTCTTTCTTTCTTTCTTTCGATACAGTCCTCTCAATAATTCAACTGTTACATTTGAAGAGACCAAATCTCTGCTAGTTTTGTTGAAGCGACAACAATGGAGTTAGCATTAGCAAAACAACAATAGTAGTAGCAATAATAACAATAATTAATTGAGTAGTGATATTGAGAAGACAGTCAATATTTAGCCTTTATTAATTTTATCACTTCCTTAGTAGCCCAAGTCTTAAAGTGTGATTTCTTACCATATGTGTATTCTTTCCATTTGGCCAACTATGATTTATGACTTCTGCCTACCTGTATTTTGTGCATTTGTTTTTCACCTATGCATCATAGTGATTGAGATTTGTACATATAGCTTTGAGAAAGCTTGGCTTGATTTTATATAGCCTTACTTAAAATAATGTTTAAATACAATACATTGCATGTTTCAATAGACAATTATTGGTTTCATATAGATTACAGGCTAGATCTTAAATTGAACATACTGAAAAAATCTCCATTAAATTCACAGGAGCTATTCTAATCTACAGGGATTTAGGATATGTGTCTGAGCATAAAGTGGTTTGCAGGGCCGGCGCTACCATAGAGGCCACTCAGGCGGCCGCCTAGAGCACCAAGGTAAGAGGGGTGCCAAACGCCGCACCCGGAAGCCGCTCTCCCACAGCGGCTCTGAGAGGGCGGCTTCCGGGTGCGCTGTTCTGAAGCCGCCCGGCTGCCCCAGCATCCTGGCTTCGCCTTGGCTGGGTGGGCGCCCAGCCGAAGCAAAGCCAGAATGCTGGGGTAGGGGGGCAGGCGGGTGGCTTCAGAATGGCGCGCCCGGAAGTCGCTCTCCCAGAGCGGCTTCCAGCCGGACGCACCTTTCTGAAGCCCCCCCCATCCCAGCTTCCTGTCTTCGCTTTGGCTGGGCGGGCAAGATGGCACCCTGCGCCCAGGTACGCTGAGGTGGGTGTGGGTGTGGGAAAGCAGCTCACCTGCCTAAGGTGCAAAATAGTCTGGCACCGGCCCTGGTGGGTTGAAAACATCACTTGTGCCTTGATTTTATGAACTGCTGAAATGAGGCAATGGTTTACAGTATCTGGCATAAGGGTGCTAAGAAGAGCAAAAAGGAAAACCCATCTCCATTCATTGGCACTGAAACGCAATCCCAATCTTCTTGTACTGGTCTTCCTGCTTCACATGGAACATAACTGTCCATGCATGGAGTGTGAACTGGCTCTGACAGAGGCTAGAAAAGGTAGGGGCAAGATCTCCCTCCAAACCCTTGCAATTGAAATTGTCATATTTAGCAATCTAGCATGGATATGGGATTCTTCTCGAGCAGGGGAAGCCAGTTGCGCCTGCCAGGTATATAATCAGACTTTAACTCAAGTGGTGCACATTCCTGCTTGTAGTGCTGCAGCTGAGCCAAACCCATGAAATAGGAGCAAGGTGTTATATTAATGCCTAAATAATGACGGTGCACCCCAACCCACAGATTTGACTTGGACCCAATTTAGTGCTTTGGAAAATGGCCTGATTCTGCTTGGACCTCTTTGAGGCTGCTCACTTTGACTTTGATCAAGTTGAGATTAGGACATCAGATGGTTCAGTCCCACCCACCCCACCTCAATTATCATGGGGAAAAACTGGCTATAAGTCCCCACTTTGTCAGAATTGGATGATATTGCAGGCATAGTAGCTCCATGAGAGAGTGAGGATGGATTATACCTAATATTGCCAAATGTAAAAAAAAGAAAGAAAAAAAGAATAGGATTTTTGTACATGCATTTATATTTTGATTTTTTTAAAAAAGGAAACTGTCAATAACTTTTTAAAGAACTTTTTGCCAAAACTGGATGAAAAAAGCAGGGATAGTTGTCCCTTGTGAGGGGATCAAGTTTGCCAAGTTTCAGAACAATAGCTACAGATACCTTTATGCAAGAGTAGCCTTGACATTTTGAGGGTATCCAAAACCATGATGTGTTTATCCCCGTGTTTCTTGTGGACCATTATTCTGAAAATGATAGACATCCTGAAGGTATCTCTAAGTAAGAAACCTACAAAATTTCAGAGGGATAGGTGCAGCAGTTTCTGTGGAAGGGGGCAATTTTTATGAAAATAGCACCTATCATGACGGTCCTATCCTTGCCCTCCCCCAAAACACAGTGATTAGGAAGTCCCTGGTAAAATGTCCCCTAGGACTGGAAGGTGGTCATTCACTTAATGAACCCCGCTCACCATTCCCTGCTCATAGTCTGGATTAAAAGAAACCAAACCAAATGAAACTGTTTGGTGGAGACAGAATATTTGTGTTTCTGAAGTCCAGGTTGTTAACATAGGCCATAGCTAGACCTAAGGTTTATCCCTGGATCGTCCAGGGGTCAAACCTGTTCATCTAGGTGACACACAGGGGATCCAATGCGCAGGCAGGGGCAAACCCTGGATAATCCTGGGATAAACCTTAGGTCTAGCTGTGGCCAAAGCCTTGTCTACGTCCACTTCTGGTCACTTCATAGGGAAGCTCACTTCGCCTGAGGAAGCACCAGTCTGTCTGAAGGGGCCTGATTTGGTTTAAGCGTTGGGAATTGGCCTAATCCAATGCACGTCTCTAATAAATAAGCCTCCTTGAAGCTAAGTCCCATTTATCATTTCTAAGGAAGTGTGTTTAGTATACAAATCTGGTATACTAAACCTAATTAATCTAACAGTAAAAATAGACATTGCAGTTCTTGAGCAGTGGGAAAGTTCTGAAAGTTTCCTGACAGCATTGCTCACTCTAATAGTGAACCCAGCTAGCGAGTACTGAAGAATTGTAACCACAGAAACAAGAGGGAGGTATCCACATAGTCAGGAAACCGGAGGTTTGCAGAAATACAAATACATCTTTGGGGAAGAAAACCAAATAAGGCTAGTCATGGTTGAAGTTTTTCTCTCTTTAAATATGCATAGGATTGCACCTTAAATTAGTTTGTTTGGCTCTTAGACGTCTTTACGTCGTTTCAACAAAGGTACAGAGCTAGTTTATCATTTTTTAAAAAGTAAATCAGATTAAGGAATAATGAGCTCCATCATACCAGCATTTTATCACACTCTTGTCACGCCTGGTTTGAGGTTTTGCAGCCCAGTACTCACATGACACTGTGCCTGTCCAGCAGTCAACCCGCCTCTTCTCCTCCATGTTTTCCTAGAGCAGGGAAAGTCCGGTTTATTTCCTCCAAGTGGGGATTAAAGTGCTCTTCTGCCCCCTTGTATTGCCGAGCTCACACCATGTCCTTTATTTGGGGCGTCTGCTTGCTGACGAAAGAGGGTGGGGGCAGTTCTCCTTATCCAGCACGCAGGCTTGTGCTGAGTCAGTTGAATGGACTGTCGCTGCTCCAACCCCACCTTCATTGCCCACACAAATGGCACTCAGCCAATGAAATGTTGTAAAACTAGATCACAGGGGTGTACAGAGCCCTCCACCAGTAAATTACAGTCCCACATTTTCCCGACAGAGTTGCTGGATACCCCCCCTAAACATGCATAGGATTGCACCCTAACATTCTTGGTAATTTGTGTCTCACCCTTTCTATCAGGATGACATCATACATGGCCTGTGCTCCCCACCCACCCCAATTTAAACCCACAACGATCCTGTGAAGCAAATGATGTCAGTATCCAATGTAGTCCTATGTAAACTAGACTCATTCCTTTCAATGGGTCTACTCTGGGTAGGAGTACAATTGCATACTGCCCAAGATCTTACAGGAAGCATCCGGCCTGAGGTGGGATTTGAATCTGGGACTCTCTGGTGTAAGTCTGCGCTCCTGCACACACTTCTCTGGAAATCCATCTCCCTGGACAAAGATGTCAGTGCAATACTTGGTTCACTCCAGGGGCTCTTTTGGCTACCACAGTGCCTGGAGGTGGCAGAGTGAGAGAAAGAGAGAGCTCCACTAACAGCTAGGGACTAGGGGATCCGAAATGAGTTTTCCTTGGCAATGTTTCTCACTTAAATAAATGGGACTTACTTCCAAGTTAGCATGGTTGGGATTAGGCAGCAGGAGTACTCGAGGTGTGATCCTGTGCATGTTTGCTCGGAAGTCAGACCCACTTGGACTTGTTCCCAAATCAGCAGGAGAGGAAAGGCTGCACACGGGAATAGGTGCCATCAAAATCTATGCGGTTTACTTCTGAGTAAACATGCCTGGGGTTGCAAGGCTGGAGGCCCCTCTGAAGGAGGCGAGAAGATAAAGCTGTGTGGGGATCCGAAGCAATCGCTGATGGAACAGGAGGCAAAGAAACCTCCTGGTCTTTTAGAAAAGATTCCTTTCCTATATGCCTCCTCAGACTCCCTGCTGATATTAAAAAACAAAAACTAAAGGTGCAGTCCAATGGTTGTCTATTTACGGAGCATCCCTCCATAACTGTGCAGGGGTGGATTAACACAGAATCAGAGGTGTGTGTGTTTATGTGGGGGAATGGTTTGAGGGGATTTTTTAAAAAAATGTTAAAAATTGACGGATGAACAGATCTGGTTCAAACTTGGCATGCCCAAAGCCCTATTTAAGGTAGCTGTAAGCATTTTGGTTAATTCCAATAGGCCAATATGCTATAATAAAGTGGTTATCTGAAAATGGAATGGAGGTGGCCACGCCACATCCATCACACATCCATCAAGGACAAGAACCAGTGTACTGGAGGTGGAAGGAGAAGGGGCAGGATGGGGTTGAGTGGAGTAGGAGAGCGAATAAGCCACAAGATGAAAAAACGCAACACACGCACATGAAAGTGACCAGCGCTTGCTGTGCTAATGAAACGGAGGTAAAAATCACAGGGGAACATCAGGAAAATAAAGTAGGTGTGATGGAGCTCAATATCTACTTGCAAATTACCTGTGAACACCATACAACCCAAATCTTATAAAGGATCATTAAGCTTGAGTTCTGTCTTCTTGTCTTTGGGGATAAATAAGGAAAAAGGGCATCTAACCAAGGGTAGTATCCTATGGGGCTGTTGCGCAAGCGCCCCCTTCCACTGATTTCATTGTGCAAGTGAGATCTGTTGCTTGTACAACGGGGATTTTAATGCTTCCTATAGGAAGCCCCCAAATGAGCAGAAACACTCGTTTCTGGATCAGGTTGGTGGAGCTCCCTTATGTGAGTTTCCAGAAACAAGCATTTCTTCTAATTTTTGGTTGCTCCTGGAAGTCCTAAATCTCCATTGAGCAACTGTGGAATGGAATTGGCGGGGGCGCTGACCCTCTTCAGATACTGCCCAAATTAATTAACTAACAGTTGATATTTGTAAATTAATTGCAGGAACAAATTGAAGTTTAATTATTAAAAAAACACTAGAACAGACCAAAATGTTTTATATACTATGGAGAGAAAGGAAATCAAAATATGTGGACTTTTGGAAAAAATGACTGTGGGTTCATACTAGTGCAAATAAGAGCAGAGATTGGCACCGATCCTGAAACCTCAATTGTGAGAGTAAGTTTGAAAACCCTCTGCTTTTTTTTTGCTATACTTACGCATGGAAATTTGGGGGCAGAGCACATGTTCATAACAGAAGCATTATTATGCCATTACCTCTTACGATCTCCATTCTGATGTGTTGCTTGCAGGGCACAGATTAGGGTTTAGCCGAAGAGACAATTCTGCAGTGCAATACTTTCCAGTATCTCAATTTTGAATTACTTGTGAACAACATCATCATGACTTCAACACAGATCCCATGCAGGTAAAATACAATGCACAATAATAATCTTGTTCGTTCAGGCGGTATTTGGATGTTTAGCATTATTTTTTCCTTTAAATTTAGAATCAATATAAGGGTCTATAGCAGGGAAAAGTTAAGATCAATCTGAAATGGCTGTCTGTCAAGGTGTGCAATGTTCAATGCGTTTAAGCTATGGTCTGACAAGATACCAGTCTATCTCAGGAGGAAGCTATACCTAGCCCTCTTTTAAAATCATAAATGTGAGTGTAGGGGAAGGGTCTTGTTGTATGTAGTACCAGGAACTCTGTTCTCTAAAATATTTATGCCACCCATCATTCCTTTCCAGAAGGTAACAGTGTCCTTTTCAGTACTTCCAGTGTATTATTTGTTGTACGGCACACACGCAGGTAGTATGACAGTAGAACAAGCAGGGCCTGCAAGGGGCTCGGCTACATCTCCTTCAAGCTCTGTCCAGGTTCCTTTCTCAGGACTGTAACAAATAGTAGAAGATTTGTAGGCTCCCTGTAATACAACACAGTCTTGTTGAACTAGCCAGTAAGTAATATCCAAGCAAAATCTGTATAACTTCAACTAGAAAAGAACTAGTCCTTGAATGTTCAAACACTCGCAGTTGTAGTCATCTTTATAACAAAGATGCATACAAGATGTGTTCAGACGCAATTTCTATCTTAAAAAACAAATCAAAACACAAGCAATGGAAGAGGCTTCCAAAGAGCAGGGCTGGCGGTGGGCAAAGTGAGAAGTGGTGGGTGACTGACGTCCTAACAATAATCTGGGATGGAGGGATGGGGTCCAGCAGGACCTTGGAAGTGATAGCTGATAAAAACATTTAAACTGTACCATGGCCTTCTCTTTATGGAAGGCCCATGGAGAGAAGGCAGGAGGCAACAGCTGCTGCCCCTCTTCCTCCTCCTCCTCTGATATCAGCAATGGGCCATGCCAGGGTACCGGGCCTTGTCAACTGCCTGATGAAGCCAATCCCTGATAATAGTGCCTGAGACTAGCAAGAGTCCCTTCTGGCATCTCGCCTCCCTCCCACTCCACCCAATGGTTTAGTTCAAAGACTGTGAGAGCAACTGATATAGGCCTCATCTACACCAAGCAGGATATTGCAGTATGAAAGTGGTATATAAAAGGCAGGAGCCACACTACTGCTTAATAGTGGTATTGAAGTGCACTGACAAGTGTTGGGGCCCACTGACACATACCATATATCACTTTCATGCCACTATATCCCGCTTGGTGTGGCTCCTGCCTTTTAAATACTGCTTTCATAGCGCAATATTCTGCGTGGTGTAGATAAGGCCTTAGAAATGTATCAATCCTGAGAAGGAGAAGTCACTATATGCTCTCAAAATGATAGCCAGAGAAGCCCTTTTCAAACAAGTACATACCATACTCCAGCTGTAGCCTCCTACAAGGTAAATGCTGTCATCAAGAACTGCGCATCCAGGACCACTGCGACCCTCTAAAATAGGAGTCTGCAAAATATTCCATTGGTCGCCTTTTGGGTCATAGCATTCGACAAGCATGACATCAAGGTGTGAAAAACCTGCATCACACATTCATAAAAAAATTTAAAAATGGAAACTACTTGTTTTAAGTTAATAATTACAGCCAGTATTAAAAGGTACTTTATCAAAGTTATCTTTTCTTAAAAAAAAAAAAAAACCTACCTTATGGAGGGGAAATTTATCTTTTTAAACTAGATGGTAAAGAACAGGAGCAAGCCCATTACAGGAGGATAATGTAATACTTGCTCTTTGTTTTCTTCTGCCAGCCAATTGGTGTAAACAAAACCTACTTTAGTGAGCTTCAGATTCCTTGACCTTGGCATAATAGCAAACACATACTTTCAACAGCTACCAGAAAGCATCCATTTTGGACTGTTACTGATAGGAGATTAGAGAAACAACTGATTTTTCTGTCGTCATGAGTGTACGTGGAAGGGTTATTTGGCATTTTACTCTGGAGATTTTGAGGGCATAATCTGGTGTGAAGTTCTGCTGTACAAAATCCAATCAAATAAATGGGAGCAGCATATGTGTATGACAGAGCTTCCATTCATTTCAATGGAGCTTGCAGAGAACAACCTCTTTGTAGATGTTGTAGATATTTTAATATTTTATTTTTCTAGAAGGTGAGTGGTTATTTTACGTTCTTGATTTTTGTGGCCTTGAGGATAGATTGAAAGAAAAATATAAATGAACAAACAGGCAAAAGTAATTGAAAAATGGGTGGAGTGGCATTTTAAGGAACGGAAACTCTAAAAAAATCCCTGCAATAAACTGCAAATACAGATATTACCATGAGAAAAAGATGCTGTTGACACTAGCACAAATATCCAGTTTTAGTAGCAAAAACAGTACAAATATGCTATAGTTCCTCTGAGCTTTTTGTTGTGAACTTATCACTTTGATACAAAAGAAATAGCTTCTTTTAGATAGTTGTAGTGAAAATGACAGATAGCATTTCATATTTAAAAAATGAAAGGAGCATAAAATACAACCATCTCGCAAGTTTCATTTGTGCATCAAATGAAATGCAGTGTATTGAATAAACTTGGGAGAAGCCAAGCCAGTTGTACTTAAAGAAAGGGAACTTAGTACAGGTTGCATTTGCATAACAGAAATTGTTCTAAATGATGTATATGTTTAGTATGCTTTTAATAATAAACTTGGCTAATCATTCTAATAAAGGGTTCGTTGTATGTCATTCAAAGAACACCCTCTCTTCCAGTCATCAGCTGTCTTTATGATACATCTAGCTGAGTGCAGATAACCCAAATCTCTGAAGATCAGCAACAGAGAGAACATGTCATTAAGGCTACAGGACTTCTCCATCCAAATTACAAGGAGAACAATATTTCCAAATTTGAGGGGTTGAAGTCCATTCTGCTTCCTATCACCAGACTGGAGTTGGAAAGATCATATTACTACAACATCTTATATAAGATTAATATAAAGAAAAGAATGATTTCTAGAATAAACATTTTGCAGGTAACGTTTAAGTCTAATAAAGAATTTTAACAGTGCAATCCTACACAAGCTTACTGAAAAGACCCATTGAATTCAATGTTGTGTACTTCCCAGGTAAGTGTAAATAGGGTTTCAGCTGAAGATTTGAGTCTCCTCCTGATATTTAGGAATGGTTTCTCTGTGGACAGCTAATATAGCTTCTTCTCCAGCTGCATATCTTGGGAAATGATTTACGGAGGCAAATACTGCTGGCAATTTGGGTCAAAAATAATCTGTTTGTTACAGTGAATTCATAGTGATGACAAATCATCCATGCTTCTGAGTAATGGAAGTTCCCATTTTTTATTATCTAAAACATTCATTACTCATTTATTTAATGTACTGTTATAATTTTTTTTAAAAAAAATGCTGGCTCAAGCATCATGCTAAATTGTGTGGCAGGGTTTTTAACTTAGTAATGACTAACCAAACAAAAAATGTGTTTATCAAAAGACAGAATACTACACTTTGCTAATAAAAATGTGACCTTTTAAATGATTTCCTCCAATTGCATACAGTCGATCATTCATTACAGCCAATGTATGGATGGCTCGCTTTGTGTTCATGTCTTGTTTTCTAGCCCAGACATCCATTACAGGGTCATAGCAATAGAGCCAGGGAACATATTCACCATTATGGACACCACCTGCAAATCAAATATGCCTTCATTAGTTAAAGTGAGGACAGAACCGTTAAAAGGAGAATTTGGTAGATAAGGTTTTGTTTTGAGAACAAAGGGAATCCAGAAAACAACTTACCTGAAATATAGATTTTGCCATTGTGTACAGCTCCTGCATGTGCTGCTAAGGGCTGTGGTAGGGAAGATACGTAACGCCATTCATTTGTCTCTAAATTATAGCATTCCACACTTGACAAATAGCCAGTTTCATTTCTCCCACCAATCACATACAAGTTCTTATCAAGCCGACAGGCATAAAAACTGGCTCTCCTAGAGAAAAAACAAATAGAGCACTTAGTTTCTAGTGACTAGAATTAATTCTGTCATTCTGTCTTACAGAACGTATCAGCTACTGCTCTAACTGTATTCGCTCACTAATTTACCTGAGAACCCAGATGACCTTTTCCCAACTGTTGTACTCTCAGGCATTAGCTAGACCTAAGGTTTATCCCGGGAGTGTCCCAGGGTCATCCCTGTTCATGTAAATGACACACAGGATATCCTGGGAGCAGGCAGGGACGATCCCGGGATAAAGCTTAGGTCTAGCTAAGGCCCAAGTCTTCCTATTCCAGGTATCATGGCAGGTTCTAAAAATTGCTCATCTGTAATGCTTTTTGGACCTTCCATCACAATTCCTTTTTATAGGGAAAGGGGCAGGCAGGTGACACTCTCCAGCAGTAGTGGAAGAAGGTTATCAATTGCAAGGAAACTAGATACTGCGTTGGCTGACACTAGTAGTGTCGGAGGGAAAACACACCCAGAAAATGGCTTTCTTGCTTGCTTTGCTGTTGTGTGGAAATACTTTTCTAATTAATAAATAGATGTTTACAGCTATCTCCTATCAAAAGCTCCATGAACACTCTGGGCCAATACATTTTGTTATCCAAATAGCTGTAGCACACAACATGAGAAGCGCATCCCCAAGGTGTACCTGCTATGGGGCAGAAACTGTTATACGGAGGTGCTTCATTGAACAATACTGTGAACCAGCATTCTGTGATCACAAGGACTCCTGAGGCACATAGTGTGCATGATCACATCCTTCTGGAATATCTCAAGGGATTCTGGAGCACATATCTTGGATCATGCATTAGATCGGCTTCCCTTGCTAGCTCCATTGAATGGGCAGCACTTTTTCTATAAATGTGCTGTCCCAAGCAACTGCCTGAAATACTTGTTTGGCCAGGCCAGGATAGGCCAGGCCTTCACAGTGACTCGATCCACACGTCATGACAAATTCCTGGGTTGTTTAATATCGGCAATTGTTGAGGTAACTCTGGGTTGTTTAACCCCTAAACAATACAGAGTTCTAGGTTCAGACATTATAAAAGAATCCAGGAGCAGAGTGTTCTTGCGTTGCTAATTGAAAGCGGAAGAGGGTGAACAGGCAGGAACAAGTTCAATGGGTTGTTTGATTATGTGAGCTGGGTCAGTGGGTTCCAATGAAGACATGGAGGGTCTTGCAAGAAATATCTGTTAGCCCCATTCAAGTCTTCAAACCCTGCTTACCTGGGACACAACTGGGACAGCACCATGTAGCCCCCCCCCCAAGATGAGCCCCCCCCATACATATAACATGGACATGGGAGAAGGGAGGCCTATGCACCTATAGCTTCTTTCTATTGAAGTTTGCACAGTATGCACAGATGCCTCGGTAAACCCCTACGTCATGTACAGTATGTATCAACAGGGGTTGAGTATGAGATAAGTGGGGGTTTGAATGCCCAAATAGGGCTATTCTATTTAATGTAAACGTTCCTCAGATGTTAATACTGAAGAGAAGCGAGTATTTCCTACTCAAGCAGACCTCCATGTGTCCATTGGGTCACCTGGTGAATTAGGGTGTGTGACTGGATTGTGAAACAAATATCTTTTGTGTGGTCCTTGTGTGATCTTCAGAAGGATAATTTCTTGGCAGTGATGGTGCAAATTAACATGCACACATTAGGTGAGACAGAACTTTAGCTTAAAAACGATGTGCTGATTTTATTAGCTGTGGTGAATTTAAACAGGAACTCATTAATGTTTGGGGGCATCTGGTACCATGGAAGGATATAACAACTCAGTAAGACAAAGTAAAAAAAATGGGATAGATAATGTAACAATAATAAATTATCTTGACATTCACTTTCTTTATGGTCCTTCAAGGGTCATTGTTCCCAATTTACTAAGAGAACCACATCATCAGATTTTTTTTCTTCAATTATCATTTTTTTCTTCTTTCTGCACTACTGCAAATAGAACAACTTTCCTTGTATTACATTTCTGCCCTCCAAGAAGGGTTTATCTGGCTAACTCTCAACAAAGTCTTTTCCATCTCTTTGGTTCCATGTGCAAAGGAAATTTATGACTTCGGTCAGGAATCAGAATTGACAGAGAACATCTTGCTATGTTGTGTTTTCGAGTCATTTTCGCATTCCTGAAAGCCTAATAGGAGGCACTTTATATGAACATTTCACACATGGCACTACAAGCACCCTTGAATCTCTCTTGTAGGTTTTGTGTGCACATGAGAACACTGACAAGATAGGAAAAGAAGTTGAAGAGACGATATTCAATTCATTATACATTCTAGCCAATGTAGTATAACATTCTAACCATGAACTCAGCTGGTAATTGTGAGGAGAATTGTAGCCAAAGCTGAGCCACTGAGATACAAGAGGGAAGTATCGGCATGTTTGGGGAGGGGAACCCGGATGTTTGCAGAATTTGTAATAATAATAATAATAATAATAATAATAATAATAATAATAATAATAATAATGTAAAAAAGAAAAGAAGTGAGCAACTCTTGACTATTGCAAAAGAAATATGGAAGTGGGGAAGAATGGAATACATTGTTTGGAGGAAACAGTTGGATGGAATACTGAACCAGAATACACCTATTAGGTGGGATTTTTTTGTTGCAGGTCCTACCTGTTATATTTGAATAACAGATTTAATCCTTGCATAGGGGCATACCAATGTCTACTTCTAAGAAGTACAGAAGTGCTGCTGAGCTCCTCTTGGATCCTCAGTGTACGCTGGCCCTCTGACAGAAATACATAAAAATCTCTTCACGCTATGCACTCAGATATAGTTATGATTTTCAGGAACTTTCCATCGACTTAAAAAAATGAGTGGAAGACAGCCTTTGGGCCTTATACAGATCTTGCCCACACATCATTGTGGGCCAGTATGGAAGGTTTATATAATACCAATTAAACTGAAAATATTATTAATAGAAGACATTTTACTATGCTATGAAAAATATGTATGTAAGTGACGTGTGTGCTTAAACAGTTAAAACATAGCTACACTTCAACAATTACAATTGAATCAGATGCTTTAAAACTTCATCCATCAGGGTTTTTTTTTGGGGGGGGAATCTAATATAAATGATAGGTGGAGGTGTTTCTTGCTATCCTGCTGTCTTTAGAAACAGGTCTCCTAATAAATTTATTATCTATGTGCATTCTTGACTTCATCCACATAGTGTCACTGTTAGGAGCAGAAATGTAACAGTCTGCTTCATTCTTCAGATTAAATGTGTGTTTTATGGGCAAACTCCCAATAGTAAAAATTTTAAGTTTCCCTTATCCTTCTTTTTCCACTAAATAAATTATACTTGAGCCATAGAACTCTAGTTAATTAATGTAAAATTTAATTGCTATAAAAAGTCCTCCATGCTAAAATATTGCACTAAAAATTCAGTTTAGAAACGAAATCATTCCCTCATATACATCTGGTCTCCAAAAATATACTGCCATCTCTAGTAAAAGAAATTACATCAAATTACTCTTGTGGATCAGGATATTGGTCCAACTACAAGTCCTGCAGTGGCTTGTGAAAAGTCCCTGTAATGAACTTAGCTAGATTTTACAATGCAGTTACATGGGAAAGGTAAAAGAAATTCTTTCCTGATCCCCACCGGCAATGAATTTATGCCCTGGATCTTGAAGTTTGATTGCCAATCAGACTGAATATCTATCAGAGTTATTACTGATCATTCCAATGCCAAGATCTTTTTAGAAGAACCTTGTCAGTTGAAGTGATTTTAATAAAACATTATGCTCTTTGTTATAATTACACATCTTCCTCTTTCTTTTCCTTTAGCATGAAAAATAAAATTAACTGGCATCTGAAGATATGTTGTGATTGGCCAGTTTTTTCATCATTTGCATCTAGAAATATAACTTGTTCCTATTAGTACTCTGCCTTTGGGCTGGAAATAAAATATTGTGGGAAAGGTAATATCTTATTAAATAGATAAGTCACTCACCTCTAACTGTTCTTTCAGTGGATACTCTGTGAATATGGGACTGTACCTGTGCAGACCATTGGTGGGACTTTCTAGAAAGCTCCGCAAGATTAGGCCTCCTCCCCACCATATGCAGTAGGGAGTGTTGCAATAGAAGGGAAGGCAGAGCCAGCACCTTCGCATTCAGTTCAGACCATTGACTGTTGCATAAAACATTAATAAAGCCCAGGTCACAGACTTCCAGAAAGGGCCCCCTAACTTTTATAGGGCTAGAGGATCCATTAGGATGGTCCACCTCAGAAGACTGATGGAGCTGAATGGTTTCCTGATAGCTCTGGGGGATTTTCCTGTCATTTTAGCTGGCAACCCTGTCAAAGCTGTGGTTGACCTCTGGAATGGGAAAATGACCCAGATCGTTGATGCAATTCCTCCTGAACACCCTCTCCCCACTAACAGAGGTAAGCTAGGCCTGAGGAGCTGTTAGTCATGAAAACAGTAGGGATGACAGCGGCAGAACATACATAATGGATCTGATTAAACATAGATTGGGTCTTATTTTAGAGCCTATTCTGTAGCAGTAACAATTAGGGGTGTGCATGGACCCCCCGCTCCGCCCCGCGGGCCAATCTGAAAATTTTGGATCGGCCCGCTCCGCCCCTCTTCGCCGCGGAGCTCCGGCTCCAAATCGGAGCTCCGCAGTGGAGGGGAGTGGTGCCAGGTAAGGCCAGGAGAGGAGGGTGGGGTTTTTTACCGGGCCCTGCCGCCGTCGCCGTCCGTGCGGCGACAGCGGCAGAGCCCGGTAAGGGACCAAGGGGGAGGGTGGCCTTACCTGCCTCCGTCCGCGGTCCGTCGGCTTCTTCAATTGAGCCCGCGGTTCAACCAGGAAGTCTGGGCTGCAAGTGTGGCCTAGACTTCCTGGTTGAACCGCGGGCTCAATTGAAGAAGCCGACGGACCGCGGACGGAGGCAGGTAAGGGAAAAGAGCGGGGGGTTTACCGGGCCCTGCCGCTGTTGCCGCATAGGCGACAGCGACAGCGGCAGGGCCCGGTAAACCCCACTTACTTTTCCAGCGGAGCTCCGGATCGAGGGGAAGGATCCGCCTTCACCTCGATCCTCTTCGCCACGCTCCGCCGGCCCCCCAATCCTCCGCCTTAAGGGGAGGCGAAGCACCCCGCTCCGCTTCTAATTCGCCGGTCCGATTAGAAGCGGAGCACATCCCTAGTAACAATGGTGAAGAAGTCTTACTTTTCTGTCATTCAGAATTGTCATAGGGCTTTTCTGGGTGGTGAGAGAGGTATTACAAGTGCCCTTAAGGAAGAAAATGAGACCATTTGGTGGCCCATTGTGACCGGTTTGCTAGATACTTTGTGGATAAGATCATTTGTCTATCCTGACTTAAAATGCCACAGTTCGGCCAGGGCCAGTAGATGTACCTTTTGCACCTGCTTGTCTGATTAAGTTGGACACTTTTCAATTTGTTCAACCTAAGGATGTGGACAGAATTATTGGAGAGGGGAGGCCTGCCACATGTATACTTGGTCTTTGCCATTCTTGGCTTATATGAGCTTCCAAAGGTGGATTGGATGAGCTGGTGTTGGGAATGGTGAAAGCCTGGTTGTGGGATGGTGTGGGCCTGCTGATTGACATCTACATAAAACCAATGGGAAAGGTCACTTGGGGATTTGGAATGCAATGTCACCAATATACAAATGATATTCAGTTGTATCTCTCTTTCCCATCACTCCAGGGAGGCTATTGAGGTCCTGAACTGTTGTTTTGAGTCAATAATGGACAGGATATAGACTGAAGCCTAACAACATAGAAGTACTCCAGTTCAGTAGAACTGCTCATCCTCGAAAAAGGATTCAACCTATGTTGAATGGGGAGCGTCTTCCTTCAAAGACTCAGATTTATAGCCTGGGGGTTCTTCTGGAGCCAGCCTTAAATCTAGATGCTTAGGTGATGGCTGTAGTGAGGTGTACCATTCCCCAGGTTAGATTAGACTGGTACACCAATACCAACAATTCCTGGATTCTCATTACTCTAGAGTTCCCAAGGCAGGGACAGCAGGAGTCCTCTCTAGCCTGGCTTTGTGGGGTATCCAAAGAAGGTCTCCCCATCACCTACAGCTTGTTAAGACAGCCTTGAAGGAGGCCCTGCTCCATGTCCCACCACTGAGAGAAGTGCAGTTGGTAATGAATATAGGATCTTTCTATCAAAGCTTCCTGCTCTGCATGGACTACCCTTGCTACAGTGGAGTGCATTTAAATTGTAGATTTTCAGCAGCAGCAGCAGCATTGTATCAACCAGACCAGTAGCTAGGTGTTTGGAACAGAGTTCAACAGGTGGCATAAAGAGGAGACAACTTACTTGGGAGTTTATATATCCTCAGCGGCATAATTTTTTAAAATGGGCACCATCCAGCAAAAAAATAAAATATTTAATTTGCATTCATTTCAGTGAAAGAAAGTTAAATACTTGCTTAGCTTTGTCTTTGAAATATGAAGGACATAAATGGAGCAAATCCTTCATTGTTCTTAAATAACAGATACTGAATACATACATATGCAGCTATTAAATGATTGATTTTTTAAAACAACCACAAACTATTCCAAAATAAATCTTTTTTGCAGGTGCCCTTTACAATCAGAATCTAGCACCCAGCACTGAATCTAGTTTCTCCTCCTTCAAGGAAGGATTCATGTTGTGAAGATCCCTAGATTGGGGTCATGGTGTTTCATTCTACATGCTTTTAAATGGTTAGTGCATTTTAAATTGTTTTATTTCTTATTGTGAGCTGACCTGAGGACCTTGTTAAAGGGGAGCCTATAAATACTATAAGTAAATAAAGCCTTGTTTCGGTGGGTTGAGGGGGAATCCTTATTGAGCTCAATAGATATTTTGTCATAAAAATGGTACGAGTGCCAAAGGCTCTTTTATTAAAGAATATTAACTGTTAACATCTGTCTTTATCAGCATTTGATTTAATAAATTGTAGGTGTCCAAGGAAGTCACAAGGGACTAGTCAGTAAACAATTCACATAATTTTTGAAACGTCTAATCACATTTTCAGTAATACTGTCTATCCTCAGAGGCTCTTACTACAGCGAAATAATTGATCACCGTATGAGTTATGTAGGCTCAGCTGAAGGGGGAAGGTTAATTATCTCACTGTAAAGCCCCAGCAAAAAGGACTTTGATAATTAGAACACAATTTTCAAACAGATTTTGGACTTCTCAGTGCTTTAAAATTATATTTTAAATATGAGACAGGCTTACAAGAAAATGCTGAGGCTGTCCAATATTTTTTTAACACATGGTACAAGCTCTGCAGACACTAAATCTGACTGCTTTTTAAGTTAGAGGCAGTGAGGCTGTGACAAGTAGATTTGTTCAACTGGATAATGAGCTGAACATCTTCAATTTTTATGGATGTCCTAGCTAAAGGGTATCCCCAAATGCTTTATATACTATTCATCTGTATCTTAAGACGTGGATAATGGTTTGCATAATAACAGCGCATCTCTCATTATACAATCTTCTCCGCCTCCCACCAACTTACTAAAGTCTACAGGAGCTCTAATCAAGTTCCTCTCTATGGGAGAAACTAAACATGGTCTAGAAGTGGAGAGTTTAGAATCTGCCTATTGTTATTGGCCGGTGCTCTTCTTTCCTTTCCTTTAGAAAGTTCTGCAAGACATTCCATAAATTTAGGCACCTGCTTTTTAAATAAATAAATAAATACTTGGTTATTTTATAATTGGCTTCTTAAAGTGTTATTTCTGAATACCTCAGCACTGATTTGAGGTGTGAACATTTGTTCGCAATCTTGAATTTGTATAAAGTAAGTTGGATTATAAATATTTTAATTTAATAAATAAAACGGGGGGCAACAATGAATGTTCATAATGGGTGGAGGAAGACGAGAGCAAAGAGGAACTTGCATCCTATGCAACCTGATTACATAGACATGGTGGGGACCCATCAGGTGTTGCCACCACCAGTTTAAGGGATTTATGAACTCCTGAACTTAATAGGGAAGCAGCGGTGTCATTGCTCTGCCAACCCATACTGAAATTCAAGAAAAGAGCCAGTGTGGTGTAGTGGTTAGAGTGTTGGACTGGGACTCGGGAGACCTGGGTTCTCGTCCCTACTTGATCATGAAGCTCCCTGGGTGACTTTGGGCCAGTCACAGACTTTCAGCCCAACCTACCTCACAGGATAAGATGGAGAGGAGGAACATGTATGCCGCCTTGGGCTCCTTGGAAGAAAGGTAGGATATAAATGTAACAAATAAATAAAAAATAAATAAAAGAAATGCAATAAAAATAAAATAGTCATGGAATGTTTTGGAGACATATGAAAGACAAATAAATGGATGTAACAGTTCATTCTTTACTTCAGGAGGGTTGAAATGTTTTTACTCGAGGGTCAAATACTCTTTCAGGAAAACTCTCAGGGGCCGCATTTCTGAGGTGTTTGGGGCCAAAGGTAAAAGGGTGCTGCCAAACCTACGTAAATTTCCAGCATATTTTACCTTAAAGCTTTTACTGCCAGTAACTAAGCCATAGAAGAGGCATTTTGGCCTTTTAGAATGGCACAAATTGTACAAATGCCATGAAACCACAAAACAATTGGTGTTTGGCGAAAAGGGGGACATGGCCAAGAAAGGGGGCACAACCATCTGGGATACCCCACAGGGCAAGATTGAGAGCCCAGGAGGGGCAGAGGTTCTGCACCCGTTTACTTGGAAATTTCTTCTAGTCATCCAGATAGGATATAGCACTCTGAGGTTTCATAGGCTACTACTCTAAAGCTTAGAAATGTCTAGCAATTATAAAAGCTACAACATTAATAAAATGTTACAGAAAAATGCATCCATTTCAATACCTTAAACAGCCCCACAGGAGTCTCTTCTGCCAGAACTAAAACAAACCATCTCTTTCAGAAACTCCGCCCCCCAGTGACACAACTCTCAGTGATACCCACCCCCAAATGTGTAATAGTTTTTACCTCTCTTGCATGGGTGGAAGTTGTATCCAGCTGTTAAACCTAGGATCATACCGGCTGACGAAGTTTGTACTGTGCTTCCCTGTAAAAAGATTAGTTTTGTTTTCTGTCATTACAAATCACAGTTTTATAGTATAGTCCTTTCATTTCTTGGCAACCTTTAAGGAGTTTTCCTCTTTAGAGCAATATTCTAAAAACAACAACAAACGTCTATGCCGATACCAAAAACATAAGAAGAATTATTTTGGCTCTGTTTAATAAGGATTTCTACAGCCCCCTTTAAAGACAGAAATTCATTGCTATTTCAAAAGATGTGCCATAAATAAAATGCTCATGACACAGTAGGAAATTATCGTTCTGGGGTTGGTGGGCTTCTCATGGAATTTCATGAATATTTTGTAACAAGCTGCAGAATCATGGGTGAATCTGACATTCCCTCCTCTCTCTTCCCTTTGTATTGGGAACAGGTTGATGATGACAGCTTACAGGGAAGTGAACAAACCTTTATCAAGTGCTCAGGCATCCTTACATTAGGGATTTGTTCACGTTGCATTCTTGAGATCTCCCCCCATAGTATACAATAGATTTTCCAGACAAAAATATCACATATGAGCAAGGCTTAGCTGTTTGTCCATACTGCCTTTCAGAAGAAGGATTTATATAGGCCATCTGGGAAAGAAAGCGTTCCTATTGACTTAAACCAGGTATTTCAGCTTACAAAAAAATAAAACAAGGAGTGTAGAAGCCTATGTTATTCTGACTGCTAAATTCTGGCTTTGTGTTTCTTCAGGATATTAAGATTGCATTATACAGATTGACATCAACACAAGAAGACTGGAGCAAGGGGGTGCATGGCAATTTCTGTTTAACACCTGAGCCTTCAACAACCATCTTTAAAAAAGCTCTTTTGCTTCTTGTATGTGTGACTAAAAAATTGAATCACAGTGACACAGCAACCCAATCATGTATCTCGCATGAAATAAATAGGCAGTGGATGGTCTGCCAGGTAAATACTTTTTCAGTGTCAAAACACTAAAATACAAAAATACATGATCACAGCTTTTTCTTTTCATTTTTTAAAATTTCTAACCTATCTTCCAACCTAGATCACACCCTCAAGAATTGATCCGAGATCATATTTCACAATGAGAGGGTGTATAATATTTCATACCTTGGAGGAAAAAATAACTACTCTCCATCTAGCACACGAGGATGCTGTTTGCAGGATTGAACACGCAAAATTCATGAGTCCTGACAAGTACAGAACTTTCAAAGGCCATCCAGTCATCAGATTGGGCATATAATATGCCCAAAATATCAAAACTGTGTACCAAGGAAACCCAAATTCTGCATTCAGAGTAAATGATGTAAATGATGTAATTTGTACATTCTGGTCTTGTTATATTTGAGAACATAGGAAGTTGCCTTATACCGAGTCAGACCATTGATCCATCTGGCCCAATATTGTCGACACTGACTGGCAGCAGCTTGTTAGGGTTTCAGGCAGGAATTTTTCCAGCCCTAACTGGAGATGCTGGGCATTGAACCTGGGACCTTCTGCAGGCAAAGTATCTGTTCTACCACTGAGCCATGCCCCTTCCAATTAAGGGTTTTTACAAAGTATTTTAGTAATACCAAGTAGCTCTCTTATTTGTACACATTTCTAATTATACAAAACTTTTGAAAGTGGGAGTCACTCAGAGGCAGTGCCCTACACTCAGCACAATGTAGGCTTTTGGTCCTGGGCGACTTCAACATCCCTTTCGGGAGTGGTTTGTCAGGTGCAGCTCGGGAGTTCATGGCATCCATGACAAACATGGGCCTATCCCAATTGGTCTCTGGACCCACACATTCAGCAGGTCGCACCCTCGATGCTGTTTTCAGTTCCGAACAGACAGATCTGTCGGCAGAGGTGATAAATACCTCTGCATTGTCATGGACAGACCATTTTCTGGTCAGGATTAATATCATGGCTACCATCCGCCCCTGCAGGGGTGGCGGACCTATTAAGATGGTCCGCCCTCGAAGGCTGATGGATCCTCTTGGATTCCAGAAAGCCTTAGAGCAGCGGTTCTCAACCTGTGGGTCGCGACCCCTTTGGGAGTTGAACAACCCTTTCACAGGGGTCGCCTAAGACCATCGGAAAACACAATTTGTAACAATGAAAATACATCCTGCATATCAGATATTTACATTACGATTCATAACAGTAGCAAAATTACAGTTATGAAGTAGCAACGAAAATAATTTTATGGTTGGGGGTCACCACAACATGAGGAACTGTATTAAAGGGTCGCAGCATTAGGAAGGTTGAGAACCACTGCCTTAGAGGGTGCTATGGCTGGTATTGTCGACGATCCTGTTGAAGCCCTGGTCAATAGATGGAATCAAGACCTAACTAGGGCTATCGACACGATTGCCCCCAAACGTCCTCTCCGACCTGCTTCCAATCGGGCACCTTGGTACACAGAAGATCTCAGGAAGTTGAAGTGGCAAGGTCGACGACTGGAGCACCGATGGAGGAAAACTCGTCTCATATCCGACAAGGCACGTCATAGAGAACATCTTCGTTCCTATGGGGTGGCAATACGTGCAGCGAAGAAAGCTTTCTTCTCTGACCGCATTGCGTCTGCGAATTCATGTCCAGCAGAACTGTTTAGGGTGGTGAGGGGTCTAACTCAGGCACCTCCTCCCCTGAACCCAGTTTTAGAGCCTTCGGTAGTTCGCTGTGATGCATTTAATGATCATTTCACAGATAAAATCTCTCGGATAAGAGCCAATTTAGATGCCGTCGTTATAACAGAAGCTGAAGCTGAAGTGTCCAGCAACTCCGTGAGTAGGATTACACTGGATCAGTTTCAGTTGGTGAGTACTGATGATGTGGACAAGCTGCTTGGACCAGTAAGGAAGACAGCTTGGACAAGTAAGGAAGACAACTTGTCCTCTCGATCCCTGTCCTTCTTGGCTGGTCACCCAGGGAGGAGATGCAGTTAGACTACAACTACAACATATTATTAATGCATCTCTCAGGGAGGCGAGTTTTCCACCATGTTTAAAAGAAGCAGTGGTACGGCCGCTTCTCAAAAAGCGCTCCCTGGATCCCCTGGACCTTAATAATTATAGACCAGTATCAAATCGTCCATTTTTGGGCAAGGTGATTGAGAGGGCAGTTGCCTTCCAACTCCAAGCAGTCTTGGATGATACAGATTTTCTAGAACCATTTCAAACTGGCTTTAGGGCAGTATACGGAGTTGAGACAGCTATGGACGCCTTAGTGGATGATCTCCGCATGAGCATTGACAGGGGGAGTGTGTCCCTGCTGGTACTTTTGGACCTTTCAGCGGCTTTCGATACCATCGACCATGGTATCCTTCTGGAACGCCTGAGGGGTTTGGGAATCCGGGGCATTGTGCTCCAGTGGTTCCGGTCCTACCTCTCAGGTAGATTCCAGATGGTGATGCTTGGGGATAGTTGCTCCTCAAAAAAGGAGCTGTTGTATGGCGTACCACAAGGTGCCATCCTATCCCCAATGCTGTTTAACATCTACATGAAACCGCTGGGAGAGATCATCCGGAGGCATGGGGCAGGGTGCTATCAGTATGCTGATGACACCCAGATATATTTCTGTATGCCTTCAATAACAGCATCAGCTAAGGATAGTGTGTCTCCTCTGAATGAATGCTTGGAGGCAGTAATGGGCTGGATGAGGAAAAACAAACTGAAGCTGAATCCAGACAAAACAGAGGTGCTTGCTGTCAAGGGCTCTGACCTAGGTTTGGAGGTGTGTCAACCAGTTCTGGATGGGGCTACACTCCCCCTGAAAGACTGTGTTCGCAGTTTGGGGGTGCTGCTGGATCCGTCGCTCCAAATGACAGACCAGATAGATGCAACGGCCAGGAGTGCCTACTATCAGCTTCGGCTGATATGCCAGCTGCGCCCCTTCTTAGAGTCTGAAGACCTAAAGACAGTAGTGCACGCGCTGGTAACCTCAAGGCTTGACTTCTGCAATGCGCTCTACATAGGGCTACCATTGTACCTAGTTCGGAAACTTCAACTAGTTCAAAATATGGCAGCCAGGCTGGTCACCAGTACATCTAGGGGTGAGGATATTACCCCAACATTAAAATCACTCCACTGGCTGCCAATTAGTTTCCGGGCAAAGTACAAAGTGTTGGTCATCACCTTTAAAGCCCTACATGGTTTGGGTCTAGGTTACCTGCGGGATCGCCTTCTCCCATATAGTCCGCCCCGCACACTCAGGTCCTCTGGGGTGAACTTACTTCAGTCAGCTAAAACTAGGCTGACATCAGTTTCCCAGAGGACCTTTTCTTCTGTCGCCCCCAGATTGTGGAATGGCCTGCCGGAGGAGATTCGTAAAATTAACACTATGTGTGATTTTAAGGCAGCTTTAAAGACTGGCCTTTTCCGGCAGGCCTATCCAGATCAATGTTAAATCATGATTTTTTAAGATGTATTGATTCCTGTTCTAATGTTCCCCGCCTCGATCCAAAGGGAGAGGCGGGTAAGAAATAAATATTATTATTATTATTATTATTATTATTATTATTATTATTATTATTATTATTATTATTACAATGCTCCTTTTCTGGAGCAAAGCCCTACTCTGTGCCCTTCATGTACACCTGTCGCTTTCAATCCCCCCCCATTATTCTCCCCTTCCCCCTCTCCTTCTTCACATTCCATCTATTCTATTCTCTTTCAGCTCTGACTTACTCGCATCTTTCTTTTGCTACACTTCCTTTGACTTCCCTAAACTTGTCTTCCACCCTTGACTCCCTTCCTGGAAACTGTTCTTCTTCCAGTTCCAACTAAGCACTGAAGTCTGGAACAGTATTTTGTATATTTCTAAAATAACTAACTAACTGACTGACTGACAGGCAGCTCTTTTTCTGATAGGGAAATCAAAAAGAGCAAGAAATAAGGTAACACTCATCTTTATGCCTTTGGTAATGGTGGGCAAGGCTATGCTGGGTGGACAAGTGCCCCCACCCAAATGCCTCCTATCTAGACAGGCAATGCTAAGCAGACCATGAGTGGCATCAGACAGGGGGATTTTTGCATTTCCCTACCATGGCTATGGCCTCCTGCTGCTGCCCTACAATAGCAACAATCTCTTTATATGGGGAGAGAAAGAGGAAGCAGCAAAGACCACATGGCCCATTCAGTGGGTGTTTTTATTGCATTGCTTTTCCTGCAGACAGCAGAAAATGGAGGCAAGTTTTGTTTTTAAAAAATAAGCCAGATTTTCTGGGTCTTTTTTTGTGATGGAAAAATGAGTGGAAGGCGCGGGAGGCGGATGTTGTTGTCCAAGAGCTCCATCACACGACCATTTTATTGCACACTCGTTACTGGGCACTCACGGATTTTCATGGGTCCCTCTCATGATGTCGTCTGCCTCCTGAGTGCCTCCTGCCACTTCTAGCCTTCTTTGCGTCACAAAAATGACCCCAGTAAGTCCAATTTATTTTAAAGACAGACGTTGCTGCTATCTCCTGCTGTGTGTAGGAGAAGCAGCACGATCAAAATGGCCCACTGAATGGGCCACATGCACGTTGTTTACCTTCCGCTTTCAAAAGAGAAAGTAATGAGGGACAAACATACGGGCAGAGAAGTGATGGTGAGCAAATGTGATTTTCCTCGTCTGATGGAGCTCTAAAGGACTCATGAAAAACTGTGAGTGGGCAGTAGTGAGCATGCAATAAAACACTTGTCTGATGAACCCCAATGTTTCAATTAAAATGCTTTCATCTACTATTTGCCTCTCTTAAAATGAGGAAATGGAAGGAAAAGAAGAGGGGTGAAAGCAGGCCAGCAGGTGTGTTTTTGAGGACAATGCTACCGTTTTTCTCCCTGTGGTTCAGCAGAATGCTTCACATCATTCTCCTCCAGCCCATATCAAAAATGGGAGGGAACATAAGAGTGAGTGCCCAGGCTAGGGAGAAACATTGATTTGACCAAACATCCATGAAACTGACCGAGTAATGGAAGGAGAAATTGTTTCCTGAACCCCCTTGCCCCACCCAGCAAACTGTATTTCTCAAAATTATACTGCTAATTCTTCAACATGTTTACTTGGGAATTTTCTCCAGCACGTTTATTCCCAGCACTTGGGAATTTCCCAGCACTTGGGAATTTTCTTCAGCACGTTTAATCAGGGCTTACTTCTGATTAGACACACATAGAATTGTACCCTTAGGGTGTACTCTTATGTATTTTTAGACAGAAAAATAACCTACAACTCTCAGCATTCCCCAGCCAACCAATAGGATTGTGCCCTTAATCCCTATTCTACCACCACTAACAAGGAATTTTAAACCTTTGAGTCTGTTCTCTAATAAAACATCTTTGGGTTTTTCATAAGATACTCTTATGAAAAAAGAAAAGCAACCCAAATGTTAAAAAAATATTTTCCCTAGTAGTTCATGATTAAAAACAGGGTTGCACGGAAAAGCACGATGTGATCCTTCCTCAGTCACTGCCCTTTCTTTAGAGGGGCATTTAACAACAATACATCTCCAATAAACTGAGCTGCTGGAAGAATGACCTTCCCACTCTAGGAAGTTTCCCTCCTCTGGTAGACATTAATCTGCTATCCACTATAATGGAAGCCCTCAGTGAGTGGCAAAGGAGTCAGCCATTTTGAATATTTCGGAATCCTAAAAGCACCTGAGAAAGGAGCTTTCTTGAAAAACAGAACAGTAGCTGTTCCAATTATCTTCCCAAAAGGATTTCATCTTGTCCTTGAATTACAGCCAAAACATAACTTCTGGTTTTGAAATGGGTTAAAGGGTTGAAAAATAACCCCTGTGTATTCAGTATAGCTATAGGGAAAACCTATCATGCAACTGGTTCATCTGAGAGTTTCCCACCTACTTATTTGGATATGGGATAGGGCATAAGGGTTACAACAGAAATCTTCAGACCAGTTCTATAGGTTATAGTTCAATAGGTAACCTCTTGTGCAGTAGCATTTCAGAACAGAGTAGAAAAGTTATTTTTCCAGAACACCAATTTATTTAAACAAATAAACAAATTCAACCAGAATTAGGCTTTTAGAGTGGGCTAGTTTGTATAGCTCAGTTTTTAAGGAAATGAACAGATGTAACACGTTTATATAATTTGGTTTACTGCAGATGCTGAAATGGGCCTTTCACAATAAAATATATGCAGTATATGTAATTTCAGCTGGATCTTCTGGCATTTTGAAGTGAAAATGTGTACCTGCAAGCTGTTTTATAGTTTCCCAGTCATAATTATCTCTGTTACACAGACTGCTACAACTGCAACTCTGCCTTCATGTGCAAGCTTTTCAACAATGTCTTGACAATATTCTAAATTTTGCAAGGCATACTCTTCTCCTTTTGCTTTGTTCAGAAGTCTGTTAAACTGTTTGATTTCTTGCTGCCGAAAATTTATGAAGTAATCAAATAAAAACACACATGCATCACACCATTAGATAATTTCTATGTGGATCCCTTACAAGACTACAAATAATAGTGGAAGAATTAAGACTTTTGAGAATGTATACATAAACATTTTACCTTGAAGCAACTGGTTTAGCACTGGAAGAAAAATAGCAAACACTGCAAGCAGTGTTTTATTGTAGTACGAAATATAGAGGAGCTATCACCAAACGTCTTAATTTAGAAATTATTGTCCAGACATCTCAGAGGATGTGATAGTGGGTGAATGACATAGATACCAAAATCTCAAATAAGCAGTTCTGCAGCACGTGGAGGGGAGCTAGACAGTGTATATAGAGTTCCCATTGCCTTCTATGGACATTTCCATTGTTCATGTGGAAGCATCTTCAACAGGTGAATGGGCTTGATTATCAAGTTGTCGCACAGTGTATTGGTCCAAACCCTCAAATGATACAGAAAGCTTTTGCTTGCTCAATGCTTAATTCCCTAGACCATTCACT
Organism: Elgaria multicarinata webbii; assembly: GCF_023053635.1. Taxonomy (NCBI): domain Eukaryota; kingdom Metazoa; phylum Chordata; class Lepidosauria; order Squamata; family Anguidae; genus Elgaria; species Elgaria multicarinata. The sequence continues at coordinate 62,377,064 of NC_086177.1, forward strand.
AATGCTCTGACCATGTTACTCCGCTTCTGAAATCTCTTCATTGGCTTCCAATTCACTTCAGAATCCAATATAAACTTCTCCTGTTAACTTTCAAAGCTTTTCATGGTCTAGCTCCTTCCTATCTCTCCTCTCTCATCTCACACTATTGCCCCGCTCGTGCTCTTCGCTCCTCTGATGCCATGTTTCTCGCCTGCCCAAGGGCCTCTACTTCCCTTGCTCGCCTTCGTCCATTTTCTTCTGCTGCCCCTTACGCCTGGAACGCTCTTCCAGAACATTTGAGAACTACAAGTTCAATCGCAGCTTTTAAAGCTCAACTAAAAACTTTTCTTTTTCCTAAAGCTTTTAAAACTTGATGTTGTGCGGACTTTATACTGTTAGTTTTACCCTACCCTGTGCCTGCTTACCCTACCCTGTGCCTGTTGGCATTCTCTTCCCCTCCTTATTGTTTTACTATGATTTTATTAGATTGTAAGCCTATGCGGCAGGGCCTTGCTATTTACTGTTTTACTCTGTACAGCACCATGTACATTGATGGTGCTATATAAATAAATAAATAAATAATAATAATAATAATAATAATACTGGGGGGTGGGGGTGGGAGGGTAGTTAATAATTTACGCTGCAATCCTAGAAAGCTATGTTTCAATTTGTTCACTTTTCAGTTTAAAATTAGCTCTAAACGTATAACATCCAGATACTGCATACATTCAGCTGTGGGCTTCAACTGTGATTTTCTACTGTATGCACAAACAGCAGCCTAATGCTGCAATCCTAATGCCGCTTTTCTTGGAGTAAGACCTACTGAGTTCAATGTGAAATATTTCTGAGTACAATGCATAGGATTGCACTGTGTTTTAATGGGATTCAGCGGATTAGTTGAATTCTCTATTCTAATCAGTTACTGTGTGATATTGGGTAATGATTTAGTCTTGAGACACTGTTGCCACAATGGTTGATTCTGTGTTACTGTATATTTGCAGATACTGGAGTCTCTCTCGACATCAGAAAACCATTACATGTGAAAGAGAAATTCAGGGAGCTCCTTTGCGTAGTGTACTGCCATATGGGTAGCTGACTATGCATGTGTGCAAGATCTATGGCTGCTGTCACATGAACAAAGGCAGATAACAGTAGAAACTCCTGTAGTGGTTGTTTTGTAGTTCTGTACTGTTCGCACATTTTTATTCATAGTCCTATTAGTTATTGTGTACATACCGTTAGGATTCCACTGGTCTTCTCCTCCCAATACGAACAAGAAATTTTCTACTTCCACAACACAATGATGGGCACTATTATACGGCATAACTGTGAATAAAACAGGTATTCTTTATCAAGTTCCATCTCTGTAAAACAGTTAGTTTAAGGTACTTACTCTAAGACAGCTCGAAACATTACATTCAGACAAACTGAAATTATCCTTCAGTTCCAGTACATATATCTAGTGAACTTAAAGTTGCTGAGTTCCAGTCCTTATAAACTATTTTTAAATTACTGGGAAATAACCAGATTAATTCATCACCAATTTCTCCCATGTATCTGCTTGCTGGTGTGTTTTGATGCCCTAAGAGCACTGCAAGTGTTGTGCTGGGTTGCAGCTGAAACTCCAGGGAAAACTGGAACTTTGAGGCCACACAGCCCAAAGGCTGTGTAACAGTTGCTGGCTCTGTTTGTGACATGTAGGCACTGTCATAACAGCTCCTCCAGATTTGCAGCTGCTGACTGGTAACTGATTGTGACCTCACCAACCAGGCACATTAGTGTCACCAGCTATTGCTATTACATAGCCGGGGGTGGAGTGGTCTCCAGATCTTCAGTTATGTTGGGGCTGAAGGGGGCTAACAAAGATGTGCCTTGCGGATTGTGGATTGCACCCTAAAAAAAGAAAAGAAAAACATATGGACACATTGCAAAAACTGCATGTCTCCAACAGTGCCATATAAATACATTGTAAATAGCAAAACATTAAAAACAAAACAACCCCCCCAACCACACATAACAAATAAACACAAAATCCCTCAACCAAGCTCTGTTTTGTTGGCAAAATTTCAACAAGAAGACTCAGAGTATTAAGTAGCGTTCTCTTACACAGCAATGAGCAAGCTGCATTTCCATACAGTTTTAAGTTTTTAAATTAAGGTCCTGCTGATTTAATGCCTTCTCTAAATCTATACGCTTAATTTCCTGTACAATGTCATTAGCAGCGCAATCAGACATTTTCCATCCATCTAATCAGGAATCCCTTTGTTGAAAGATCAAAACTGTTTTACCAGAGTTGCAACATCCTTTTTATTTTATTTTTTTGTGGGGATGAGATTACTACTGGGGAGGGTAGAGAAGTAGGAAATCTCCCCCCCCCATTCCATATATTTTCCCTAAAACTAGAGCAGTAGTACAAAAATATGCAATTGTAATGCCCTAAAATGTATTGCTCTGTGGTATGTGACACTATCAAAAATCGTATGTTGAAATGCATACTTACACAGCTTTAGTTATCATACCACAGGCGGTAGTTCTGGCCCGGTGTCACCAGTAGGAAAAATAATGTCCTTGTTCAGCTCATCATATGGGCACCTTAAATCTAGGTGAGGACAAATGGGGAGGTGATGTGCATGTACAGGCAGGGAACTTATTGCTTGATGCGGATCAACAGAGCACTTAGGAAACCAGTGCAGTGGGAAATCAATATGACTCAGGGCCAGCTCTTACTTCGTGCTCTTTTGCCAGTGCCAAAAAAAAAGAGGCAGCCTATCTCACACTTGGATTATTTTGGGTGATGTATCTCTCATTTCATTTGTTTTATTATCTTTTATTTTTCTCAATGCACTCGAGCCGTATAGCATATGCAAATAACAATAAGAAATATGTGCAGCTTTCTTGTTTAGGACACATTTTCTTAAAGATCAAGTAGTCTCATTTAAGCTCCTTACCGATTTTTTATTATTATTATTTTATTTTTTGCCAAGGCAATGATGAATAAGCAAGGTGCATATTTAGTTTCTAGTAAAGGTCAAATATCATTTTCATAGTCTGTGCTCATGCAGCTGTCTAAGCAAAAGCAATTGTTAGGCTGCTAGGTTTAGTGAAAATGCATTAATTAATGTTACTTATTGCTGGTAGATCTTATACAGCCATTAAGCAAGCCTAGACACTGTTAATCTTCAAATTACTTACACAAGTAGTTCCATGTAAGTCAATGAGAAGTTTTGGAAGATAAGAAGTGGTTTAAGGGCTATAGCTTTGGAAGGTGTACTGACTGATTGAATGGCTTAATTTCATGGGTAGGTTTATATTTATATTAGTCAATCACCACTACTTTGTTAATTTCAAGCTCAGAATCATATTTTGAGATTAAGCCCACAATCTCTCACACTTTTTACACTTTCAGACAGCATTTAAAGTTCCTGTGCTTAAAGAAATCACCATGAAATACCATCACTTGGTACTTCTTTTGTTTGCCTTTTTAAATTTGTTAAACATTTAACCTATCTGTGATATAATCAGTATACAGCATGCAAAGGGAGCGAAATGTATAGACACTCCTCCTGCAAATTAAATGGAATACCTTTGCATCATGCATTTAACTGAAGCTCTGTCCCTTAAGATCAGCCCTGAATAACTTGTGATCTACCCAGGTGAATGCAATCCATTAGCACTATATGGTGCCCACTGGAAGCTTAAAGTATCTTCTGGTTTTTCTGTATGTTGGGACTGCACAAACATGGTTTTGTCAAGCCCTTGATAGGCCACATTACATAGCTGGTGAACTGTGTTTAGCTTTGTGCATCCCAAGTTGTGGAAACCTGCTTCAGATTATATGAAACCTTGAAAAGCAAGCCCTGCTTCTATTTTAGGGAATGACAAAATACACACCAAGTGCATCAGCAGAGGAACAGACCTTTTCAAATATTTACTCAGACAAAGAGCAGATCCTAAGTCCATTTATTGTTACACTGCAGTGCCCCAGGACTGCAAGCCCAGAAGCATGGGGAACTCTTTAGAATGGTGTGATGCCATACTGAATCAGCATGTGTGTGAAGGTGGGTCGGTTGGTCACATGAGTAAACCTTTCTTCCCTTCAGAATGCAAATTCCATGTGAAAGACTCACGCGATCAGCCCTGCTCATGTGGTTATGTTCATTTATTTATTTATTTGAACAATTTTTATGCCATATTTTATATAATTGTTTGATTAAACAGTCCCAGGCTGGGTTACAATAGGTTACATGTGTGCCCTTGCAGTGTGCAAGCACATTGCACTAAAGTGACTACCATTCTGGTGCACAAGTTCCTTGGTGTGTAATATCATGATAAAGCAACTACTTTCAACATTATAGGAAGTACACGGCAACATTTCAGCAGCAATCTACTTGTTTGATCCTAGAATATCAACAGAAACCCTAGAAATGTAGAAATAGCAGAATTTCAATGTGAGATAAAAAAAAAGACTGTACAATTCTCAATATTATGATCTCATAAATCTGATCCATAAACACAAATGAAAGTTGCAAGGAATGATTTGAAGGGGAAATTCTGAAAATGTCACTCAGGTAAGAAAAATGGTTCTAAAGGCGATGGCTACAATTAAAAAAACACACCTGGATTACTAGCTTTGTACACCCAGTGTGGGGCTTCGGGACTTCGTGTTTCTCAGACAGGAACTGTCCAGTCACATGGCAAACCAGTTTTGGGAGTTTCAAAAGCAGCTTAGCATATTGCATGGGGTAGGGTGGTGTGGGTGGGGTCTTCTGTTCAAATAACATAAACAGTCTAAAGGTCCCAGAGATGCATGCAAGTCCTTGAGCATGCTTAGAATAGCTGTTTGGGTTACATGACAACATATTTCTAAATTCTGAAGGAAACAACTCACACTCTTTGCACTGGTAAACCTCACATTTCCCCAGGATACCTTTCCAGTAATCTTACTAAGTTTACTATGAATTCATGGGTGTAAATAACACAAAGTATGGGCCAATGTGTAGTCTAGTGATGCAGACCATTGCTCTCATTAATTGTACATTGTCCTCTACTTTGCTGATTTATTTTAATAGTAGTCTCAGACTCTCTCATCTTTACATTTCATTTCATCTCAGGTGAGTACCTCTTGTCCCCTCAAAAAAAGGTATTTGAAAAGAAGTTTGTACGCCACGCTCAAACACAGCCCAGTGTGAGTTTTTAGCGTGTCAGTCAGTGAGTTAGAGGGAAAGGGTAAAGAGAAGCTAATCAGGATGAAATGAGATTAAAGGCTGTCTAATTTTACAGCAACTGTGATCCATCAGCCACTGTGAAAGTGACAGTGGAAATGAATGATGGAGACAGACAGGTGGGGCTGTACATTTCACTGATTTATCCTCAAATGCACTGGGCCTTATTTTATTGAGTGAACATGACCGCATTTATCATGACTGTCATCTAAACCCACTTCCCTCCATTTAAAAAGGTCACTTTACTAGGAGGAAGTAGGATAGAGGTACTTTCAAAAGAGGTTTAAAAATCTTATAACATATGTTTATAAATCTCTGTGTAAGAACTCTCAGCTTTATTAAACAAACTAGTAGAGTTAAATAAAAGGAGAAAAGACCAATAAATAAGAAGAGAAATTCGACATCTGAAAAAATGTGCAAGGACCAAAGTATTGGTCCTAGAAATAAGTCTACATACATGTAAACATATTAGAGAGGGCAAACACAAAAAGCTTCTCTTTTAACCTACCTTCTTCCTCAAACTCTGAGATTCTAAGATAAAAATGCAGTAGTGGAGTAGAGACCACTCCTTCAGCATGTCATGAGAAGCATCTCCACTCAACTCTTTAATCTGTGGACCAGGTACCACTTCTCAATGAAGATAAAGTTGTTTTCCTCCAGTTGCTGTGTTTGACAGGAGATTCCCTCCTTCCACTATATACATTGCTTGGATTGTACGTATACATGTATTTGTTTGTCCATTGGCATCAACCAATTATAAGGAATTAGAAAGAATTTATCCTGTCAAAATCAAGCACAGCCAAAAGGAACGAAATTTTCATTTCCTTAGAGGGCTTTTCTAGACAAGGTTCTTTACCACTGCTTCTTCTTCTGGCTTCTTTGTAGGATTACTATTATCACCAGTGTGATGCAGCACAAAGGCGGAGAATTTCCCCCCCTTCTCTGCCTTTCTGTGTGTTCCCCTTACATAAGCTCTAGGTGGTGCTGTGGTACAGCAGAATTGTGCAACTAGTAGCGTTTCATTCTACTATTCCCCCAAATGCTGGATTTTCCTCTGTTATAAAAGCCTGCAAAAATGCTTAGAAAGCATGGGAAAGGCACTGGAGGAGGAGAATGTCATCTAAAGCAACCACAAACTACTATGAGTCAGGAATGGTGAGCACACAATAAAAGCCTCGTCTTTCACAGCCTACGCCCACCCCAATTGTAATTCTCGGCCTTTGTGCTGCATCACACTGGTGATAATAGAGGTGTTTTTCTTTGACTGGTGCTGTGTCCTTGTAAGACTGTGCCATTGAAAATACAAAGCTCAAACAGGCAAATACTCAACATTTTCCCTTTGCCTTCCAATTCCACCCCAAATCAAAAAGAATATTAAAGCTGATAACATTATTTGCACTGGGTAAATTGCCAAAGACATATTTTCTTCTTATCCTTATCCTTCTGATTATCTATTGTTTTAAAATAATTCAATATCCAAAATTCAATATCTTTACCCAAATTTGCTCTTCATAATTATTCAAAAATTAGCACTTGCCAATAAATTTCAATGTAACAGCTGTTAGGAAGATGTTCACTCTGAATGCAAAATATTCATTATTTGGAATGAATTACTAACTACCCAAAACATAGTAGGTTTCTGGTCACAAATTCACAAATCTCTGGGCTGCAAGAGGGCACTTCAAATGGGAACGCACCAAATGAAGATCAGTGGATAATGAATACCTTTGTGTTTCTGGACAAAATGAAAACCTATTTTGAATGTCAAAACGCTCATGAACTCTGCTTTGCAGTCATGGGGATAGAATTCACTTGGGTTAATCAAACAATAACACTGCCCTAGTGATGTGTGAATCAGCAAAACCTGAGCTTGGTGAACTTCTCCAGATTCCATCTCAAACCTAGTTCTGACTTGAGTCTATATGAGATTGCGAGGTTTGCTTTTTTTCTCTTCGTATGAAAATCTGTCCATATTTTCTTCTGTACTTTTCCAAATGTACACATCAACTGTGCGCATCACTGAAATGTAGGCATTCTTTTCCTATTGATTGAAATGTATTTGTGCTCATTTCCCCAAAGTACACATTTTTTCATATGCATTTTTCAAATGTACACATGCAGTCAAACCCATTTCTTTGGGTCTGTGAATCATCCTGCAAGCCTGGAAATGTACAGAGGTCAACTGCAGATTGCATCTGAGCCTGTGTCCATTCCGAAGGATGCAAACTGGGCAAATCCTGATAAAAAATGAACTGAAACTAATTTCTCATACAGCCCTACACTGCACGCAGGTGTTAAGTTCTTATCCTTAACAGAGACATTTTTATGGTATAAGTTTCTTTGAAGTCTTTGTCACGCCAACACTGTCTGGTAGGTTGCTTTTACATTTTCTAAATTGGTAACTAACACTGAGAGATTTGGGGCTGGTTTGGTCAATTAGTATCTTGTCTTAATAAGCCAAGATATGAATGAGTTTTTGGCGCGCAGTAGCCACTTTGCTTCCTCTGTTGCATGTCAACAACAAACCAGAAAGGCTTTCATCAACTAAAGTTTCCTGTTTCAGCTGAACTGGAAAATTATGGTTACCACCTTCAGAACAAACCAGGATATTGAACCAATCTCAAACCAGGTTTAGTACCCTGGCTTGTTCCAAAGTCTGTAACAAAAGTTTCCTGGTTTGAATGAAATAGGAAACTACGGTGAACAAAAGTCTTTCTAGTTTGTTTCCAGCTAGTGAAAAGTAAGGCGCAAAGTGGCTGAATGTTCATTCATACCTAGGCAATAATGACAAGATATTGATAATCTGAAAACAGCCACTGATTTATCCAAAACCATCCAACAAATGCCTTGCTGAGGACTATGAACATTAGTTCATAGATATGGATGATGAGTAAAGGGGGTGTTTTTCCCGTCATAACATCAGCAACTACTGCTATGCAGAAAGGGACTGATAAACAGGATGCCAAATTATAAATAACTTTTAAAATAGTCAATTGTTAAACCTAGTCATATAGTAGTATCCACTAAGACAAAATGAAGCTATTTTTTGGTATTTCTTTAGCAGACACATTAATGATTTAGAAGATTTGCAGCACAATCCTATGCCAGTTTATTCAGAAATAAGCCACACTGTAGTCAACTTACCCCCAAATAACTGGATATATACTTTCCTTGGACCAAGTCTCGTTGAACTCAATAGGGCTTACCTCTAAGTTGATATGTACAGGATCGCTTTGTCAAGTTAATCATGATAGCTGCGATATCCTTGGGATATTCTCTCTTTAAAAACTAGTTATTCCCTCATCCATTGCAATTTCAGACTGAATCACTAGATAGTTCACAGCTGCCTGCCCTCCTGTGCCCCCCCACCTCAGGATGATTTGAATTATTATATTAATCAGAATTTGCAGCCAACCAAAAACAAAGATGTGAAATGCAACATGAATGACATAGCTAGTTTCTCTCCAGCAGTTAACTTCTGTTTGTTCCTCCTGTTTAGTTTGAAGGAAAGAAATCAAATGCAGTGTACAGAAAACAAATGTTTTTGGTGCCAATCCTGTCAAGTACTGAGCTTCTACAACTCGCACTGATCGCAACAGATTTGGCACTAAATCTGCAATATCTGCTTTGTCTTTTCTTGTCTCGGTTCCCCGAACCCAAACTGAATGAGAATCAGCTTGTGATTCCTCTGGCAGTCCAAACACATCTGGTTTCCCATTCCATACTTCAGTCCTAGTAAAAGAATTGCTTCTGCTCACTGCCTTATGGCAGCTTCACACAATACATCAAAAGATGAGTCCTTGTAGTTACTCTATGAGTTGGCAACATTTTTTCTGTAATGTAAAAATGTGTTTTCTCACCACCAAAAACATGCATCAAACATCTGGCTGGGAATAGTAATAGTAAATAATAATAATAATAATAATAATAATAATAATAATAATAATAATTTCTTACCTGCCTCTCCCTTTGGATCGAGGCGGGGAACAACATTAGAACAGGAATCAATACATCTTAAAAATTCTTGATTTTACATTGATCTGGATAGGCCTACCGGAAAAGGCCAGTCTTTAAAGCTGCCTTAAAATCACACAGAGAGTTAATTTTACGAAACTCCTCCGGCAGGCCATTCCACAATCTGGGGGTGACAGAAGAAAAGGTCCTCTGGGAAACTGATGTCAGCCTAGTTTTAGCTGACTGAGGTAAGTTCACCCCAGAGGACCTGAGTGTGCAGGGCGGACTGTATGGGAGAAGGCGATCCTGCAGGTAACCTGGACCCAAACCATGTAGGGCTTTAAAGGTAATGACCAACACTTTGTACTTTGCCCGGAAACTAATTGGCAGCCAGTGGAGTGATTTTAATGTTGGGGTAATATCCTCACCCCTAGATGTACTGGTGACCAGCCTGGCTGCCATATTTTGAACTAGTTGAAGTTTCTGAACTAGGTACAATGGTAGCCCTGTGTAAAGAGCATTGCAGAAATCAAGCCTTGAGGTTACTAGTGCGTGCACTACTGTCTTTAGGTCTTCTGACTCAAAGAAGGGGCGCAGCTGGCATATCAGCCGAAGCTCATAGTAGGCACTCCTGGCCGTTGCATCTATCTGGGCTGTCATTTGGAGCGACGGATCCAGGAGCACCCCCAAACTGCGAACACAGTCTTTCAGGGGGAGTGTAGCCCCATCCAGACCTGGCTGACACACCTCCAAACCTAGGTCAGAGCCCTTGACAGCAAGCACCTCTGTTTTGTCTGGATTCAGCTTCAGTTTGTTTTTCCTCATCCAGCCCATTACCGCCTCCAAGCATTCATTCAGAGGAGACACACTATCCTTAGCTGATGCTGTTATTGATGGCATAGAGAAATATATTTGGGTGTCATCAGCATACTGATAACACCGCGCCCCATGCCTCTGGATGATCTCTCCCAGCAGTTTCATGTAGATGTTAAACAGCATTGGGGATAGGATGGCACCTTGTGGTACGCCATACAACAGCTCCTTTTTTGAAATCAATTTATCTATTTCTGGGGTCTCCAGCATGGTGCCCATGGGCACCCATGTGTCTGTAGAGATCTCTCTTGGCACCCACCAGACCCCCAATTAATAAAATGAAATAAAACAAAATCAGCAGGGGCAGGAGACCCGGAGGGTGCCAAGAAAGGTCTCTACAGACACATGGGTGCCCATGGGCAACATGCTTGAGACCCCAGAATTAGATCAATTGATTTCAAATTACTTTTCATCCAATTAAAAAGGTGCCACAATCTGTAGACGGCAAACAACGACGCAAAAGAGGCATTCCCATCCTCTCACACAGAAAGAAATGCTTCTTCTGTGATGGTGGCTGCTACAACACAGTTGCATAGTTTAGTGTTACATCCAAACACAGACCTAATACTCTTCTGCTGTTAAGCCACTCAAACCCTATGACCTCCCTCTTTCACACTCCCTGGGTGCTTCCAGATCAGACATTTGTCATGCAGTCACTCTGCCTCATGGATGGGATTTTATGGGGTGGGTGGGTGTGCTTCCAGACGAGTGTCTTCCATTTGTTATCCTCCTGTGTTTTCCTACTTCTTCTTTTTTCTTTCTATCAAAGTCCATTGAGGAGGAAAAACCGAAATCAATGTCTTTTAATTGTTAGCGCTAGGAGCCATCTTTCTGTACTGCAATGGTTACTCAAGTCAGCTAATTAAAAGTTAGGACAGTTACCTATTTATTTCAGTTATTTATGTCACTGTGTAGTGTTAGTGTACTAACAATTCCAAGATTTGCTTTCAATATATGACACACCACAATCTCTTTGTTATGGGATAATTATAGATTAAACATGTAGATCTTAAAGGGTAATGTTACTTCTGGATTCCTATAGTGAGATAGTGACAAGTTACTTAAGAGAAAGTTCCCTGTGATAAACATAATTCCAACTCTGCCAGCTGTTTGCAGCTGGTATGCCACTTAGGCCTAATCCGCACAAGCCGTTTATTCCTGAATAATATTGCAGTCGTCCCTACCAGGCCACATGATGTTCACCTACTCCCATGGTGATCTCAGGTTGACCCCTCAGTTATTCAGGAATATCGCTGACTGGATTTGTCACTTTTTTTCAGCTATCTCGCTGCAATCCTGAAGTCTGCAGCTGGTGTGCCTTCCCTTCATGAAGCTGTTGCTGTTCGGAGTGAGCTCCCGTCTCGGCGAACAGCCAACCCGCTGTCAGGGGCACGTCCAGTGGTTTCGGAGGTGTGCGGGAGTGGACCGTCTGCCATTTTTGGCACAGTTTTTGTTTGGTTATTGCCGTGTTGTGGTATTGACCATGCGTATTTTTTTTAAAACACAAACATCTCTGCACAGCATTGCATAATCGGTGGACCTCCTCTTCACCCCATGCATAGCTGTGACTTTGCGTTCATGAGCATCCCTTCTGATTCATAGAAATACCCCACCCATAGCCACACAACCCCGCCCACTTCTCCCGATCCACATGTGGAAGCACCGTCAAGGAACACACATGTTCCCGCAATGGCTCTCCTTTACTTGTGGGAAACTTCCCCCGGGTGTGCCCCATGAGCGACGACTGTGGAAGCAGGAAACTTGCAACTATCCCTCCTCTCTTTTGAAAGGGCGTTAGATGTAGATTAGGCCTTAGTTTCAGCCTTGCCTTGTTTCCTTTAGTACTTTCACCAGTTTATCTCGCCTCCCCTAGCACTGAGACACTAACAAATTTTCTCACATTGAACTGGATTCATTAACTGGACATGTGCTACACTTGGTCTTTTCTTAACACACTCAGGTTTCCTCTTCACATACACAGGCCCTACTTGCAAAGGGCCTGTTCTTGTTGAAGTTGAATGTGTGACTGCCAGGGGTGGGGCCATAACTGGTTGATGCATGGCTGGCCAGCACACTTAATGGATGTGTAAGACCTTGGTGATGAATCTTCTCCTTCCCTTGCTTTTTGTTCCCTCAGCTCCAGGCACTTTCCTCTGTTTTTGGCTCACTTCTAATGTTTAGATGCCAGGAAGGTATACAAGCATCTGGAGAACCTGTTTATGGGGAGGTGATGAAGGAGTGGAGCATTCAGTGCCCCTCTCCTGTGTGCTTCTTGCCCTGTGCAGTAGAGAGAATTGAGGCTGTAACTATGCCGTTAACGAGAGATGACAGGGCCCTGTATCTGCACAAGGGCCCAAGCATTACTTTGGAGGGGTTCAGTACAAACTTCTAACATGGGGCCCTTCCCCCACATGCCACAACCCTACTGCATATGCACAATCTCACGAGTCATGAATTCGTAGTTTCTATTTTAATCCTGAAATTTCTGAAATTACATCATGGTCTATACTGGGGCTTTTCTACCATATCCAAAAAATGCCAATGTGGTGTGTGTGTCTGTGGGGACTCTAGTCCATGAAAGCTTATGCCATAAAAATGTGTTAGTCTTTAAGGTGCCACAAGACTCTTTCTTGTTTTTGATGCAACAAACATGCTACCCATCTGAAACCTGGTCAGGATAGTGCTTTGTCTCTCCCACCAGCTACCCCTCCCTCTTGCCTACGTACAAAGAACTCGGGGGCTAGTATTTCTAGGACTAGTAGTTCCTGGGAGAGGAGGCCACATGAGGGAAACACAAATCTATACATCCTAGTTTAACTGCACAGGCTCACACTCTAGCCCTATACATATATTTGATAAAGTGTGCTGTTTTACAGAGGTGCAGAGTGCAAGCCATGCCACTTATGTTGTTGCTCTTGTCACGCTGAATATGTGGAAGGTAACCATCTGAGCCCGGAGAGCCTCCTCTACCTGTGGGGGCTCTCCATCCAGAATGCTGATTATCCAGTGTTCCAGATCACATGGAGAGCCCCCAAGGATAGAAGAGGCTCTCTACTTGAGGCAATAGCCATCGACATGTACAGGGTGATAAGAGAAATGAAGGCGAGGGGTCGGGCCGGAGTGCTCCTTCTCTGCACATATTTAAACAACACTTTTTCGAACTCATGAATAGGGTTTCTCTGTTCTAGAGAAGGGCCACCATTTAGAATGTGTCTTATTCTGCTCTAAGACTATTTGTGACTGGCCCCAACATACCTCACAAGATCTGGACAACAGAACATAAATACGAAGAAATAAATTTACATAAATATCCTCAAGCATGATCTCAGCATTGATATTTTTCCTCATCACAATTTCCAGGCCCTGGAGAACTCCCCACCGCCATACTTAGGTCCTAACCTTCACTTATACCCTGGAAGACAGAAACAACTTTCAAAGTGTTCTTGATAGGCTAGACCACTGGGCTGAAAAGAACAGAATGAAATTTCATAGGGATAAATGCCAAGTTCTATACCTAGGAAAAAATTACCTAGGGAGGTCATGGGCTCTCCCACACTAGAGGCATTCAAGAGGCAGCTGGTCAAGCATCTGTCCAGTATGCTTTAAGGTAGATTCCTGCATTGAGCAGGGGGTAAGACTCGATGGCCTTGTAAGCCCCTTCCAACTCTACTATTCTATGAGTCTATGATTCTACTATTTACAACACCGTTTCCCCCTTCCTGGATATGTCCAGAAAACAGCAGTCTGTAGATCTACATGCCAATCCACAACTGGATCTATTCACCAATAAGCCTCTGCCATAACAGGTTGGAGGCTTTTCTCTCCAGCAGACCGTGTTGGCTCGTGTAGCGCTGACTACCAGTTTCCATTAGTGATTAGTTTGTCAGAAAACTTTGAATTGGAAAGTTTTCTGCAAAAAAATCCTATGCAAATTAATCTGCATAGGGTAATTTGCATGTGATTCTTTCCAGTTTGCGTTGCAACATTTTCTGATGGCCTCAGTGGGGGTGGACAACATGCATGCCCACCCCCCTGGATTTTTACACCCACCCCACTGCCTCTTTCTTGGGGAAAAAAATGAGAGGAAATCTGATTTGGATACAGATACACTGTATTTATAGTTATTTATGGATATTTTGTTTGTGCAAGAAAATCACATGAAATGAAGTTTTATGTATTCTGGAATAAACAGAGGAATAACTCATCCAAGATATTAAAATATGTTCAACTAAATAATAACAGTAAAAAGGCTGTATTGATAATATTATCATCTAATGAAACACATTTAAGGAAAGTTCTGATTGTTGTTGAAAGGTATTTGAAACGGGAAAACATAAAATTTCAATCACACATGCAGCACACATTGTGACAATCTACTGGATTTCTATTCTTTCTTAGAACTTTTTTTTCTCTCTCTTGCTGTTAGATATGCAGCCATGCATCAATAATAGGAATACAGCCATATATCATGCTTGGCACAGGCAGTGTGCAGTTAAACTCCATACCACTCACTCACACACATACACACACACATTCTCACTGCCCTACTGACTTTCAGAAATATCCCTTGCCGTTTTTCAATGAAATGTAAACCCTTGGGATTTTGGAAATTGTCTTAATTTTTCAATAAAACTTGATACCTATACGTTTATTGTTGTACTAGTTTCTTCCCCTCATCTGAAGTCTGAATCTATTTGTCTTTAGGGTTTCTATTTTGTTGGACCAGGTAAAGGAACATACAGTGAGGGCTAAGTAGGCATTATACTTTTTTCTACATTCTTTGGATGTTTATTTTATTGGTCTTTATTTTAGAGAGGGATTATAGCCCTGTGATAGAGCTCTGGCTATTTGGCGGTATGGAAATGTAATTAATAAATAATAAATAAATACATGTTTTGCAGAGAAAAAGATACTGGGCCTGTTCGGACAACACACTAAGCCATTGTTAGGCCGCTAACCCTTTTGCAGCAAGTAAGTGAGTGTGTTTAAACCATGGTTATGTAACTACCATGGTTAAGAATGGTTCACACGACACACTAAGGCCTCAGCTAGACCTACTGGTCTAGCACGACGGAGGGGTGAAGATCTCGCAATATTTTTATCGCAAGATCTCCCCCTGTTTACACATGGCGTACAACGACCTCAGAGGGAGAGCACATTGCACCCGCGATTTTTTAAAGAGGAAGGAGTGCACGAGCGCTCGTGTGCAAAAGGTAAGGTTCTTTTATTTTAATTTTTTCCCCACTCCCCCCACCCCACCCCCAATAGGTACAGTGCTCCTGAGGAGCTCTGCGCCCTGTGCGCGGGTCCCAGCTCCTCGGGAGTAACCACAAGGAGCCAGGACAAACCGTGACGGTGGGCCACACTCTCCGTGGTCTCAGGATCAGCCCGAGACCGTGGAAAAAGCGGGCCTAAAGTGTAGGGCCAAACCCAGGGCAAGGGAGGGATCATCCCTCCCTGATCCTGGGATCCCCTGTGCATCATGTGGACGCACAGGGACGATCCCGGGGATCGCCTCAGGATAAAGCCCCGTCTAGCTATGGCCTAAGGCATGGTTCATATGACATGCTACTGCCATAATGTTTAGCTCAAAATGCTTAACCATTGTGATTTAGCATGCTGTCTGAACAGGGCCCCTGGGTTCAATTCCTGGCATCTCCAAGTAGGGCTAGGAAAGATTTTGGTCTGAAACCCAAAATAGCCACTGCCAACCAGTGTAGATAATACTGAGTAAGATGTCCAATGATCTGATTCAATCTAAGGCAGTTTCCTATTTCTTTTATGGGTAGTCTATGTATTTATATTATGTTGTGAGTTGCTTCACTTTTTATTAAAAATAATGAAAAAGAAATGTTTACACAAAAAGGTATTGATGTAAACATTGCAATTATCAGTACAGCCATTGTATGTTCTAGGGGAGTCTTTAGTTCTTCAGATATCCAAAGCCTTCATTAAAGCTGTCTAGTGTTGAGGCTGCTGCTTTAGTAATGAGCCAGTGCTTGTTCAAGCTTTGCAATGCAGGGCTGAAACCAACCTCAACACAGCACTGAAGCAGACGTCGTCCTGGTGCTTACGACTGCTGACTGTACAAAGTAAGATGCAGAAAATTTATTGGGGACACTGAGAGTTGCTCACCAAATTAAATTTGGGTGACCAGACATAATAAGTATGATAAATGTAAACTGTCAATCTTCAAACATATTGAAGATATGAGGGACATATAAAGAGATTTAATTCGCCCCCATTTCCTTAAACATCACAGTTTCCCCCATTATTCTACGAATAATCCTGGCATTTTGCTGTGCATTTCTTGCAAACTTACTTTGAGTAAGTGCCTAAAGGATTCACTGGTTCAGTCTTATGTTCAAAACAGAAAAGGTAACATCAGTCAGAGTTGGGAGAAAGCCGCCTCATAACAGAAAACCTAAAGAAGGGCAAAGCAACAACCCCCAAATGTACTAACAGAATAGATTTGTTTATTTCCAAGAAAGTAAAATACATATTTTAAACCTGCATCTGATATTATGTGAATAAAAAGGAAATGGCAGAGAGAAGGAGTGTTGGGATTATCATCCCATTGATTCTTGTCTATTTGTAGTGTGTATTTTGAGATGTTTATCTTATTACATGTTGTTTCCAAATATGCTATAATCCACCCCGTTCCTTAGGCAAGAAATGTAAATAATTAACTAACTAAATAATGATATAGATGATGCAGTAGAATTATATTAAGAAGAGGAACCATAGTTTAATGGTAGAACATGTGCTTTGCATGCAGAAGGAACCAGGTTCAATGAAGCCCCTTTTAAAAAAAGAGGGCCAGGTAGCCAGTAATGTGAAAGAACCTCTGCCTGAGAGCCACTTTCAGTCAGACCAGACAATCCTGGGGCAGATGGACAAATAGTCTGACCTGGTATTAGGCACCATCCTACATTCCTATTAAAACTCTGGAATACTGCATCTCACAAGGGTGATTCCTATATTTCAAACTTATTCAAATATGTCAAGACATCCATGTTACAGCCCTTCACAGGACTATATCACACCAAAGGGGACATGGGAGGGATTACTTGCTTGAAAGTGCCTTCTGTCAAATTCTGTCCCTCTTGCAAAACCAGCATATCAAATCTCTATGAAAAGTTTGGATGTGCGTATAACGGAGGTTAAGTGCAATAGATCGACATCCACTATAGTTGCAGAAGGCAGAAGTAAACAGCAGTGTACTATTTAATTGTTGTTGTTGTTTTAAGATGCAAGGAAAAAAGGAATTACAGGAATTAATTTGACTTTTGAACTTCAGTTTTCATTTTACTCTTGGAGACCTGTTGTGAGTCCAGCCCCTCACTTCACACGCTCTTGCTAGAAAGGACATTGCTACATCTGTTCCATGTTTTCTCCTATGCATTCGCCCATGAATGCCTCAGCACTGAATAAGAACAGTCTTTGAAACAGGATAATGTATGTGTCACTTCCGTCCACAGAAAGCAGCCTCAAAACAACTTTTACCTATGCTCACACAATCATGTACACACACATACAAATCCATAATTAACATAACTGAGAAGACAAAATCAACATAAAGAATAATTGACATAATAATGCAAATAAGAAGAAACACCTTAAAAATACAATACTAAAACTGTTCATCCACAACACACAATCCTCCCCATTCACCATGCAACCTAGAATGATCACCACAAAAGCAGCCCACAACAGTCAGGCCATAACTAATGACAGGTTGAAGCTGATAGCTGGCATTCCATGCCATAGAGGCCACCTGAGCCTTCAGTGACAACGATGGATGCTGGAGTACCACCAAACTGCACTCCTGCTCCTCCAGGGAGAGTATGACCCTATCCAGAGCCAGTTCCACTTCCTCCATCCAGACAGAGGAACCACCCACCAGCAAAGCCTCAGTCTTGTCTGGATTAAGCCTCAGTTTATTTGCTCTCATTCACTCCATTACTCTGGACAGACACTGGTTCAGCCCACCCACCGCCACATATGCTTGAACTGAAAAGAAGTAGAGTTGCACGTCATCTGCGTAGTGGTGACAATGCATCTCAAACTCAGTGGTTACATGTAGAAGTTAAATAGAATGGTCGATAGAAGAATACCTCCAAGCATCATCCTTTGGAAAAAACTGTCCAGGTAGGAATGGAACCACTGCAAAGCAACTTCAACAGCTGCTCCAGAAGGACGCCATGATCAATGATACTGAACACCACCAAGAGATGAACAGGGACACATTCCCCCGGTCTCTCTCCCGACACAGGTAAATTATACAAAGCAGCCAAAGCAGTCTCAGTACCAAAACCAAACCTGACCCACAATTGAAATGAAACCAGAAAATCAGTCTCATCTGCGAGTCTGGGCAGTGAACTTTGCCCAGGAAAGGGACCTGCACAACTGGTTCAAAATTATTCAGATCTTATGGATCCAGGGAGGGCTTCTTAAGGAATGGATTTTGCACTGCCTCTTTCAGATAGCCTTGGAAAACTCCTCATAAAGAGGCATAAGATTAATTTTCCCCATCAGTCTATCCTGTGGTTCCAATGCCACTATAGAAAGGTACATACTGTGGCAGAATCTACACTACTGCTTGTAACGGTTTATAATGGTTTTGACAACTGTTCAGGCCCAGGACACATTACATATACCATTTTCAAACCGTTTTTAAAGTGTTGTATCCTGCTGGGTGTAGATCTGGCCTGTAACTCTCCAGTCTGCCCATAACTAAAGCACAGTTCGGGCAGCCTCCTCTTCCTGAGATTTTCATCTTCAACCTTTCCAGTCTCAGAGAGCCACAGAATTTGGTCTACAGTTCCTAATAGAGCCCACCATCACCCACTGGCCAAGTTAGGATTGCTCCTAAAATGGCGTCCAGCAGTAGAGCAAAGTAAAAATTACCAGTTGAATGAATACATAAATTACACAGGCAATGCCTTTACCCTTGCAGGATGCTAACAGGGCAAGAATAAAAACTGGGTAGTTGGGGGCTAGTGGGGAAAACGCCTGCATTAATAGAAAACCCTACGCTTGCCCAAGGGTTGCTTCTGACCACAGACAATATAATGCTATGTATGCAGAAGAGGTGGCATAAGTTACCACACTCCCATTGGGGTCAATGGAGAGCTTCAGAAAGCCATTTTCTCTGTTTATCATCTCTTGTCCCAGGAGCGCATAATCCCCAGCCAGGGAAAAACATCTAATTTCTCAAGATCTAGGACTACATCACTCTGTCCCCTTCTTTATTTTAGGAGGATACAATGATGTGGTGTGGAAAATTTCCCAGTGCTTTATTTTCCCGTGGAAAAAATCTGTTTCATAAGTTCATTAGTAAAAATGAATGTATGCCAATTGCAAATAGAATATTAGGCAAGCTTGGCAGTTTCACAGTTGTATTTAACATTTGCCTTAGCAAATATGTGAGAGAACACATATGAATGAAATACATATATGTCTCAGAGTATAATGGAACTAATAAATAGTGACAGCAAAACTGAAAATAGCCCAACAACATTAGTAGAAGAGATCTGAACTCTGTAGTAACAGATGAGTGGTTGTTAGCATATGACGCATAGTTCTTTGGGCTGCTAAAATTAATTATTGGGTGAACAGTTTTCAGTACCTTTCTCCCCCCCTTTAAATTTAAACAATGTAAGGGAAGTGCATGCTATTGCCTTTAAATGTTTACAAGTATTCCAATAAAAATGCACATAATATAACATTTAAATCACACGAAGTGTGCTTGATTCCCCCCCGCTCCCCGCTCAAATATTTCAGGACAAATACTTGTGGTGTATTGGAACAAAACATTAACAAGGGGTACTGTTTGTTTATTTAGTCTTTTTACTAAATGCTAGTAAAATGAACATGCTAAATTAGTTCTCTCCAGGAGGGGCTGAAGGCAAAAAATACAAATACCAGCATAATGTAGTGCCTTCTCCTCTACCAACCTTCCCCGTCACTGAGGTCATCCGAGGGCATGCTCCTGGTCCCACATAGATCCATCCTCCAATTGGAGTCCACCAGGGGAAGAGCCTTCAGTGTGGTGGCTCCCCTATTGTGGAATTCCCCTATTGTGGAATAGGTCAGGCAGGTGCCAACTTTGTACTCCTTTCGGCGCCTCCTGAAAACATCATTATTCCAGGAAGCCCTTCCTTAATGTCCAGCCAGGAGTCACTGTATTTGCTTCTTTTAAAATCTGTTTTAAGTGTTTTATTCTGTTTTTATTTTCATTTTATCTTGTACCCTGCTCCGAAATGTTTAATGGGGAGTGGTATATAAATATTGTAAATAAATAAATAAATAAAGCTCTTACTACTTATAATTAATCCTTTGGTAAAGCATTTCAAATAGGGAAATGGGAGGAAGGCTGCACAAAAGCAGGGCAACTACCAAACAACTGGTGGTTGTGGAAAGGCGTGGAGCCAGAGGAAGAGGGAAGGGCTGTCTGGGGGAACTCCAGAGGGCCAGATTGGGACCCCAGGAGCGCTGGATTTAGGCCCCAGGCCTGAGGTTTAGAGGTATCCCAGACATAAACACCCACCTAGAACCTCAACTCGATGGCTGCATCTGGGGCAGCAAGATCTAGGCAACCCACAGTGTGAAGAAAGGTGCTCAGGAGATCTCACTAAGGTATGATCCGTGCACTTCCTCCCAAGGATGGGGTCAGGTTGAGTGAGGGAGAAAAGAAGGATGTGTTATAGGCTTCAAGATTACAAAGGCACTATCATGGCTCTTCCTTGTGGGTGTGAGATTAGACTACTTCTCTGGAGAATGAGATGTCTTGCTGCCTTTCCCTTTCTACTTTACATTACTATTACCAGCAGGAACACACACACACACACACACACACACACACACACACACACACACACACACACACGAAAGTCAATCTGTGTCTTGTGGAGGCCAGATTCACATCTCCCATAGGTGGAACTCAAATCTCCACCTCCTTATTCTCCTTGCATTGCCCCTTCCCACTGAGTTAGTGGGCAGCTCACAGTGTTGCCTCTTGTGAGCATATTATTTGTAGCTTCCACCTTACATCAGTGCAATATACCTGCTTCTCAAGGATCATTCTTGTTTCCACTAATGGCATTAGACAGTTGATGCTATTATAAAAGATACATCAGTAATAAAACTAACAACCAGTAATGATATCCTCTTTTTAATATTGTGCATTCTTACGTTTCGTCAGCAAGAAATTTAATTCTGATTGGATTCTTCTTCTTTTCCTCATCTAAGTGTTTTTTTTTAAAATGCTCAGTGATATTGGGATAGAAAAGCAAGTGTTTTAGCCCTGGTTCATCCTCATCATCTTAACCAGTACAACAAGACAAAAGCATTAAAGTAAAATTAATCATGTCAAAAGATTTTAGCAAAAACAAGTGAGACCATGCAGAAAGCGTCGCTTTGTCTAGGGTGAAGTCTCGCTCTGATTAAAAACATATAATGAAAGTAAAAGTAATACATCATTGCCTTAGTGTTAGAATTTTGGGGGGAAGTGCTATACAACTCTGACTACAACCACCCTCTACAGATTCTTTCACTCTCTCAGAGATTAAAATTATTTTATCACATTTCTAACAAGTTGTTTGTTAAAATTCAGCTTGAAAGGTTTTTCTAAAATCGTTAGGACTTTAACAAAATGGTTGCTGTAAATATTAAATAATAATTAAAATATAAATATAAGCAGCAGTCTCTAGCTTCCATTTCAACAATGTACAATTCCTGTGAGAAGCAGATGAACTGCAGTCCTACTTCTGAGAAGATAGGTATAGGATTGCAGTGTTAAGTACTATAATGAGAGTGTTTATACAGATAGTCATTAGCAACAATGAAATGTTTTTCCTGCTAAACCTGAACCACCCTATTATGCTCTTATGTCACAGACAATACTCATTTATTTAAAATGTATGTTTTGTGCAGGCCCTGTGTGTGGGAACAGTGGGTGAGTCAGCAAAGAAGCATTTTTCCTGTATTATTTTCACTTGATGTGCAAAAACTTTCCTGTATTTGATTATAAATATGAGACAAAAACACTTGTTTGAAATATCTATCTGCTTGTCCTCCTTTCAGTCTCCCTTTCTTTTGCTTCCAGATAGTCCAAGAGAAATACAAGCATGTAAAGGCGGCAGGAGATGTTGAATTCCATTGAAAATCTCAGCACCTTTGAACCTGTCTCTCCTCCGATTTATTTATTTATTTATTCTATTTCTCTAACAACCACTAGCTGAAGCTCTCTGGATGGTTCACAAAAGAAAATAGTATTTGCTATTTAAAACTGGAAGCAGCCATTATGCTGCTGCTTCTGATTCTGTGACTATTGTCTTGCATACTTTTAAGATAATTGTAGTGATTTTTCTTAATACAAATATTTGAATAATTTTGTTCAGCCAATATATGTGTAAAGAATAGCAGTATCCTATTTTAACAATAAAACAGGACAAAGCAAGAACTCCCCACCACCACCACCAGAGTTACTGTGTACAACATCAGCAAATCAGCTTGCAGCTCTCTGCATAGTTCTGGCTATGCCAGCTCTTGTAGAAACTAAGACCTGTGATTTATTTACACACCGTATAAAATAAATCAACTGATGCAGTCAGATATTGCTTTTCCTCTTAGAGATGAAAAAATAGCAAGGAAGCATCTCTCCTCCCCATTCCCCCACCCCCAAATCTCCTACTAGGCACTTATCTGATACATCATTTGATTGGGTCTTAACCTATTAATCTCATTAAGTTTATGGTTTCTCTGACTGGGTTTGCATAACATGATAAGCTAAAATGGATTATTTTTCTGAATTAGCCATGATGGTTTATCGTGTTGTCTGTTTGCAGTTCCCCCCAACCATGGTGGTTTATTTAGCCAAAATAAGCCACCCTAACAATTCAAGGTCTGCAGTGTGGTTTATTTTAACCATCATGGCTTACTGTGTTGTCTGGCATTCCAGAGTGGTTTAAACAGATCGCCAACAGAGTTGCCTAGCAAAAGAATAAGAGGAAAGGTCCTCTTATGGATCAGTAACTGGTTGAAGAACAGAAAGCAGAGAGTAGGAATAAATGGTCAATTCTCCCAATGGAGGGAAGTAAAAAGGGGGCTCCTACAGAGATCAGTATTAGGACCAATTCTTTTCAACTTGTTCATAAATGATCTGGAATTAGGAGTGAGCAGTGAAGTGGCCAAGCTTGCCGATGACACCAAATTATTTAAGGTGGTTAAAACAAAAAGGGATTGTGATGAGTTCCAAAGGGATCTCTCCAAGCTGGGAGAGTGGGCATCTAAATGGCAGATGTGGTTCAATGTAAGTAAGAGCTTTATCACACCAGCATTATACTGTGCAATCACTGTGAATTGCATGCAAAGGACTCAGAAGTTGTCCACCTTATAATCTGCTTTGATTGTGAAGTACTCCCATGCATCCTGCCTTAATTGTGCAATAAAGCAAAAAGATTCGTCCTATTTAGCCCCTACATTTTGAGCGTATCTTATGAGCCCCCGCTGGGGCGCAGGAGCAGGATTTTAAGGAAATGCTTACATCTGCGTAAGCTTTAAAGATAAAGACACCCAAATTGGCACAGTAATAGATATTAGGGAGAGCTTTAAGCATACCAAATTTGAATTGAATTGGGTCATCCGTTGATTTTTAATGATTTTTTACATTTCCCCCCTTAAACTCACATCCTGGTATGCAAAGGATCACTGTTGCCTGGTAGCAAAAACAACCACCGTGAAAGCTTAGTGCTACGGGGATAATCCGAGGGAAGCAGGTACGTGGGATGAAGCTTCATGTGTAAGGGCAAAAAACTCCAACTTCAAGTATAACCTGATGGGATCTGAGATGGCAGTGACCAAACAAGAAAGATCTTGGAGTTGTGGTGGACAGCTTGATGAAAATGTCAACCCAGTGTGTGGCAGCTGTAAAGTAGGCAATCTCCATGATATTATAAGAAAAGGAATGGAGAATATAACTGCCAGTATCAACAATCTATGGTGTGACTACACTTAGAATACTGTATACAGTTCTGGTCACCACACCTAAAAAAAAAAGATATTATAGAGCTGGAAAAAGTGCAGAAAAATGATGAAATGAGTGGAGCATCTCCCCAATGAGGAAAGGGTACACAACAGCTGGGATTGTTTAGCTTGAAAAAAGGGAGGCTAAGGGGAGACATGATAGAGGTGTACAAAATTATGCATGGTGTGGAGAATGTGGATAGGGAGACATTTTCCTCCCTCTCACAATACTAGAACCTGGGGTCATCCCATGAAGTTGACTGGTGGGAGATTCAGGATAAATAAAAGGAAGTACTTCTTCACATAGCGCATAGTTAAATTATGAAATTCACTACCACAAGATGTAGTGATGGCTACCAATCTGGATGGTTTAAAAAGGTTGGCTAAATTCCTGTACGAGAGGGCTATCAACGGCTACTAGCCCTGCTGGTTATGTGCTACCTCCAGTAGGCTTGTGTGCACCTGTTGCTGGGGAACATGAGTGGGAGGGTGCTGTTGCACCATGTCCTGCTTTGTTGGTCCCTGGTCGACAGCTGGTTGGTCACTGTGTGAACAGAGTGCTGGACTAGATGGATCCTCGGTCTGATCCAGCATGGCACTTCATATGTTCTTGAAGGTCAAAACCGCTACCACCACTCTGCCTCTCTTGGTCGATCTGTGTTTCCAAGATCTGCCTAGCAATAGAGTGCTCTGCAAACTTCCAAACCTCCATGTTTCCCATGGAGAGGCCACGCAGGGTTTTCGTTCTGCCTTGGGTGCCTCCTCATGAGGGGAAACTGTGTATGAAATATTGTTCCATTTCGGGACAAAATTTAGAGCCGCCATCCCCTTTTTGGTGAAAAGGTGTTTTTGCTCTCAAGTGCTTGTAATCATGCAGGGTTTTGCTTGTGCATTGGGTGCTTCCCTATGAGGAAAACCTGTGTATGAAATTTTGTTAATTCCTGCAAATGTCCAAGGATTTAGAGCCATTACCCCCATTTTGGTTCAGGCGGACAGGGGGAAGAGTGGTGTGAGGCGAAGTGGGGAACACTGCAGGTTGAGTGGGGTGATCGTGGTGGGGGTGTAGGCGGGCAGGAGGGAAGGGAGAAGCATGGAAATCTGGCTGTTAAAAATCAAACAAAAATACAGTTGCAATAGGATTTATGTCTACAGTCCAACAAAAGTTTCAGGTGAAATTGCCAACTGCTTAAAAGAAAAAAAAACAAACAGCCTGGCCTGCTCTTATGCATCTAAAAGCAGCATGGAATGAATAAACCAGCAAACAAATAATTTCTCATCATGGGGATATTGAGCATTGTGTCCAATTCTGGGCTCCACACTTCAAGAAGGACACAGACAAGCTGGAGCATGAACAGAGGACGGCAATGAGGATGATCAGGAGTCTGGAAACAAAGCCCTATGAAGAGAGACTGAAAGAACTGGGCATGTTTAGCCTGGAGAAGATAAGACTGAGGGAAGACATGATAGCACTCTTCAAATACTTGAAAGGTTGTCACACAGAGAAGGATCAGGATCGCTTCTCGATCCTCCCAGAGTGCAGACATGGAATAATGGGCTCAAGTTACAGGAACCAGATTCCAGCTGGACATCAGGAAAAACGTCCTGACTGTTAGAGCAGTACGACAATGGAACCAATTACCTAGGGAGGTCGTGGCCTCTCACACACTAGAAGCATTTAAGAGGCAGCTGGATAGCCATCTGTCAGGTATGCTTTAAGGTAGGTTCCTGCAATGAGCGGAGGGTTGGATTCAATGGCCTTGTAGGCCCCTTCCAACTCTACTATTCTATGATTCTATAATAATAAGTTACTGCTGATGTTTGCACTTAAGATACTGTTAAAGGCACAGCAGCAGTGGCAAGCAGAAAAGTGGGCAATCTTCCTGATCTTTTGGTCTACAGTGAGAAGAAAGTCTTATGAAAAAGCCCTAAAATATTATGTTAAATGGGATGGGGAAACATTCTGTAGTCACAGTGGCTGGATGTGGAGAGGAAATTCTGGTTCTCTGAATGGCCATGCTACGGACTGCTGCAGCAATGTGAGGAGAAGCTTAAAGCACGATGGCTTGGGTGGAGCGATGGCTATGGAGATCTGGCTGGGGATCTGGGAGGTGGGGAGCGGTATGGTGCAGCTGGGGTAGGGTGGTAAGGGTGTGGGTGCTGGGAAGCAGGTAAGGACTGACATCAGGGTGAGATTGGCAGGACAAGGCAGAGACAGAAGAAGACACCCCCTAGCACACAGCCAGCCATTTGGAGAGAAGAACGTGACGTAGTTGCAGCACGAGTGTTGGTGGGGAATGGTACCCAGTGCAAAGGAAGCTGGGATACTGTCACGGCCTGGCAGGAGGGCTCCCGAGGGTGGAGGGGCGAGGGGAAACTACTCAGCATACAGTTTTTGCCCAATCATGTGAGGGATCACAGTAGCTTATTGCATACCACAATGGGTTAAAGTGACCTGAAAACCCACCCATTCTCTCTCTCTCTCTCTCTCTCTCTCTCTCTCCTGTTCAATTCCACATGTACCCAGTTAAATTCTAAGTCATAGCATTATGTGGTCACTTGCTTGCCACAATGATACTGGTAATGATCTAAGATCTCTGAAGTCATAAACACATTGTAGATATGGTGTGTGTGTGTGGCTACTGAAGCCATCAAGCCATGTCTATCGTCAGGATTACTCCAAAGGAGCTCCACAATCCACATCAGAACTGGCTGTCAAACTTTAATGGATAGATTTTGGTTGGTTTCTAAACTTCGGCTAGTTTCGCACAACACACTAACTCACACTCAAGTGGTTGAATGAAGGTTGTTCTTGAACTGTGGGAGAGGTGCTTTATTTTATGTTTTCTTCTACTTTATAACATCGTTAGGTTTTTTTTAAAGTGTTTTAATGCAAATTAAACAAAATGATTTTGAAGAATTGATTGAAAATGTCATGTGCAGGTGAATGTCCCTTCTCTGCTTCACAGCTATGTCATACTACAGGTACAGATGGAGCTTGGGCCTTAGCTAGACCTACCTCTAAGTCCACGACGGAGGGGTGAAGATCTTGCGATGATTTTATCGCGAGATCCCCCCTCTGTTTACACGCAGCGTGTGACGACCTCAGATGGAGAGGCGGCGCATCCACCATTATTTTATAGTTAAAGGGCCAGCAGCACACGAACACTTGTGCGCAACATGTAAGTTATTTTTTTAAAAAATAATTACTTCCCCCGCTCCCCCCACCCCACCCGATGGGCGCAGTGCTCCTGAGGAGCACTGCACACCGTGCGCGGGTCCTGGCTCCTCGCAAGGAATTGTGAGGAGCCAGGACAAACCGCGGCGCGGGCCACACGTTCTATGGTCTCGGGCGAGACCGTGGAAAAACCCGGCCTAAAGAGGAGGGCAAGATCCCAGGGCAAGGGAGGGATCATCCCTCCATGATCCCGGGATCCCCTGTGCGTCATCTGAATGCACAGGGACGATCCTGGGGATCATCCCAGGATTTTGCCCCATCTAGCTATGGCCATAGATAGCAGGATGCACGCACAGAAAAAGCATTATAACCTTGCAAGTACATAAAGTCAGTCTTATACTGCTAGGAACACTCTAATACTGTTCCTATATTGGCTGGAACCAGTTAATTAAAAGTGCTAGCCATGTCCTTAAAGCAGCAAGTATGCATTTTATAAATATTGCATTTGGTGCTGCATCACAAGTGAGATTCCTGATGTACATATTCCACAGTGAATTCTCTTTCATTTGCTCCTGCCTGAGAACAAATCTACTGCACAATCAATCTCAGAAGCACATACTGCTGTCTGACAAAACTGAGTTGTTTTTCAGACTAATATTTTCCTGCATATTATTTGTTTTTAAAGAACTCCCAATGTAAATATACTGGGTTGGATCCAGACAGGTCATTCCTGTGAATGGAAGGGCTCCTTCCATTTATGGAACAGACTGCAGCAAACTGAGATAAGGTGGAGGCTCCACAGCGAAAGAGAGAGACAATATTCACTTGCAGTCCTCCATGTGACCTCTTATGCCCCTGGAGCAAATTTTCAAAGAACACAGGGGAATGCAGGGGGGGGGGGGGAATCAGCAAAAATCACCTCCTTCCCCTCCCCCAGCGAAATTGGATCTCTTCCAAGTATAAGTCTGGATTAAATTCACTATGCTATTCTATAAATACTATGAACTATATACATATAATATACTTTCTGATTACAGATGAAGTTCAACTGGTAGTGTGCCTTGCATAACAAAATAACTGCTGTGGTCTTGTAGTCTATGGCCATAGCTAGACCTAAGGTTTATCCCTGGATCGTCCAAGGGTCAAACCTGTTCATCTAGGTGACACACAGGGGATCCAGTGCTCAGGCGAACCCTGGATGATCCCAGGATAAACCTTAGGTCTAGCTGTGGCCTATGCCTTGTTTCTTCTTGTAGTTGGCATTCTTACAGAATATAATCTATTGCAAATCCAGCGTAGTAGTACCCAGGGAAACTTCTTGTTGGAGTTATTAGCAGATTATCATTTTCACTTTTGATACCAAACATCAGCCAAGAAGTGTTCTACCTCACTGTTCTTCAATTGAGGGCTTGGGACTCACAAGGGAAACACCCCTCAACCTAAGATGGTTCACACCAGCGACACCAAACCTATTTTCTTTTTTGTTGTTCGTATTTCTTTTGAGAGAGCAAGTGAGTGAGCGAGAGCTGCAGAGTGAGAAAGGATGACCACATACAGAAAAGTTATGCAGAAAAAGATATTTTGATAGATGCATTTTTTTCATTCCTCTGTGAGAAGCTGCACCTGTCACAATGCCTTCTGCTCTGCTAATAAAAATATAGGAGGCCTGCCCTCCATTGCATCTAATCACCCTAAAGAGAGAAGCAGAAAAATGAGAATAAATCATTAAAATTTAGAACTGGATCCCATGTTGAAGTTTGGGACGAATTTATTTATTGCATTTATAGCCTGCCTTTTTTCCTCCTTAAGGAACTCAAGGCAGCATACATAATCCTCTTCTCCATTTTATCCTCACAACAACAACCCTGTGAGGTAGGTCAGGCTGAGAGCCTGTGACTGGCCCAAAGTTACCCAGTGAGCTTCCATGGCTAAGTGGGTCTAGAAACTGGATCTCCCGACTCCCAGTCCAATACTTTAACTACTACACCATACAGGACCAAGACACAATTGTGGGTCCTGGTCCTGAAAATGTTGAAGATTATGGTTCTAAATGAAGAACCACATCTACCTTAGATTAGTTTTATAATTAATTATTCTACTACAGAAAGCCTTTCAATATAGAGGGAAATATACTGTTTTGTAAGAAACTAGGGAACTGGACATCAAATAGCTTTCATGAGATGTAATAATAATAATAATAATAATAATAATAATAATAATAATAGACATCTTTGTACTCTAGCAACAAATGGTGCTATTGTACTACTGCTGTTTCCTGTGAAGTACATTTTTCCAAGCTTCTGTTTGCACTGCTGCAGGTAAAGTAGCCTCTTAGGATCAGGCTTCCAAGGAAAGAGCATTTCTGCTAGCAAATCTAAGTTTCACCAGTTGTCTAGCTTTTAAAGTATGGCTTTGATTTATGAATCAAAACTGCTCGTTTATAATTTTATCTGAACAGCTTTAGGCAATTCTGACAGTTAAAAATTTAGTTTTATTGACCAATGCAGCTAGTCTGCTCACAAGGGAACCAGTACATATACAGCCTGCTGCACTGAACACCCCCCCACACACACTATTATTTGATTCCATGACCAAGTTAGACTGGAAATCGTAACCAATATAACAATAAGTTCCAAAGCCCAGAGCTCAGGACAAAATGCTTGCTGTAAAACACAGTTGTCCTTTAAGAAAGAAGGGGGGAAATCTGGATAGAAAGCCTGCCAAGACAGTTCTTGTAGCTAGAACATGCCACTGATACCTGGTTGTAAGAGAAAACTGTAAGAGAAGTAAAATACAACACAATACAATAGAGTGCCATGAACGCTAAAGTAGAATATAAATTGAATACAATCCAGCCAAAGTTAAGCACTTCTAAGTCTCATTAGTTTCAGTGGGAGGGATTTAAGCACATGCTTAAATCTCTTACTGAAACCAACGGGACTTGTACTTAACTTTGGTTGGACAGTGTCCATACTATAGGTGCACTGCATTAAAGCTACCAAGTCATCTAGAGAAGGAGGGAGGCTTATTTAAGAAAACTTAGGAAGTTTGTGCTAAAAATGTACTAATTGATTTTAAGCCAGATTTAATTTAGGCTTATTCCATTGTAAATGCAGTATCTTTCACAATCTCAATTTATTCTACCATTGTGAAATCCTTGTAATATATAAACAAATCTCTGTAGGGAAGCAAATCAATAAAGTGTCTAATTTGATTAACCATGTTTTAAAATTCATCAATGTAGCTCAACATAAAATAAACTGCTTACTTGTCAGTATTTTCCATGTCTTCTTTTCATCATCATAATACTGAACCAAATTGCTGGGTAGCCGGTCAGGTCCAGGAGGCAGTCCTCCAACCAATAAAAGCATTTTCTTGTTGGAGCGAATTCTTCACCCAAAAGAAAAGGGAAGATGAATAACCACATTATTGGAGAGTATTTTTAGTAGCAACAAAATCATAACCATCACAAGAATGTTCACTGCTTGCAGTTTTCTATTTCATTTTTTTGTTTCTTTTCCCTATCATGTCTCAACAACTTTTTGAATCAAGCAGAAAAAATAATCAGAAAAACTGCGTAGCCCTCTACTTGTGGAATAATAAGTTTCCTTTATGCAATTTGTTAAAGGTTCATTCTAGAATGACCTTTTTTTCTCATATTATCCCTTTAAATCATCACTCTTTACAGCTGAATACACATGAAATGCTCTGGAGTTGTACTAAGGTTAGGCATTAAAGTTGCATGTCAAAAATCGTATTAGTCAAAATCATTATTATAAGCCATTCTACACCCAAAGAACCTTGAAAAAATTAAGGTTATGCAGAGAGTTTGTGGGCAACTAAAACTTAAATTTCAATACTTCTGTACAATTAGCAGCACTTTGCTAATGGTTATACACTAAAATCTACTTACTTACAAAACACTTTTTGGTTGTTTCATTTAGCCCAGTCTCCAGCATTCCCTCCTCCTCCTCCTCCTCCTCCGCAACCCCTCCTTCCTCTGCTCTCCCTCTGAGCACCACTGGCTATAGCAACACCAATTGGTAAAAATGAGACTGTGATGTTGTTGTGAGCCTCCCCAGAGTGGAGCCCTGCCAATGCTTGCCACTGATCCAGCGGCATGAACCTGCTCAAGTGTGCAAAGTCACTCTAATTCCCTCCCTCTGTTTTTCTACCTTCTCCCCCAGGGGGGCAGCCACTGAAAAGAGTGACTACCCACCCATCAAGAGCTGGCAATTCGCTGCTATTAACCGTGACCGTGATTCCCAATCTGCCTGGCAGTTCTTAAGAACAGGACTGCAACGTCTCATATGCAGTAAAAGCTGTAATATGCACCCTGGCCTCCATCGCTATACCTGATGAATGCACGTTTCTTTGTAACACTAATGGCTTTAACACAATTTCAAGGGAAGAAGGGAGAGGAGACCTAGACCCCTAGATGAGTACTGATGCCTTAATAGTCACTTTACATATAATTGAACATCTATCAGTTACACAAAGCTTGGAAAATGATAAAAATCTAAACAGGGAACCATGGGAAGGCAATTCATTCTACTGTGGTATGAAATTTTAACTATATGCACATGCTATAGACCACAGTATATGTCCGATATAACTGTATGATACCAGTTTTCTTGTTGCTGACCCACTTGGTATTACTGGGGCTATGCTGTGTTCTTTACTGTATTAATCAGTGGCTCTGGCAAGCAAAACGGGACTTCTTTCCATTATTCAATCTGCATCATTACTAAATCATTTAGGAACATTCAAAAAAGGGGCAACACTTTTGATGTAGACACTGTTAATAAAAAACAACAACACTCCAGTAGAGGGAGCTTTATCACTAATGACCATATGCTACATTAAAAAAAAAGCTTACATTATCTAAGAGTATCTGTTCTACAGACTAATTTACATCTATATTGTTAGCATGATATCTTACTTAAAAGCATCCATACAAACTAAACTCAGGTTTTAAATTCGTTTTCTACAGCTCCAACAAATTAAGAGTACTTTATCAGAAAGGCTTTAGAAATATATAAAAGGTGTAGCCAAATATTTTGGGCAAGAATGTCATAATTCAAGTCCCATCTACAAGAGAGTGCCATTCTAAAATGTACAACAGGACATATACAGCTCACCCCGTGTCTTGGGGTAGTTTTTCCCTATAACATACCAAATCTGAAGTTAGCAGCAACAGGGAGGCTTAATTTTACGGCAAAGCTATGCCCACAGATCGCCTTCTATTGTCCAGGAGGGCCACATATCCCTGCTGCCTGTGCTACTTATGGCTACTGATGGGAAAATCCCCCTTATTCAAGCTTGGAATTGGACTCTAAAAAAAGATGTTTTCTCCAAACTTAGAAAATAGCTCTGTTCCTTCAAATCCCAATTCCAAGCCTACTTCATACCCTTCAGGTGATGTCACTGGAGTACAACTGGGTCCTTTCATCCACCGATCCGCTTCTTCCCCAACCTCCCCACACCTTTGTTGTTGCTCTGGCAGCAGCAGCAGCAATGGCCGTGTGAGTGTGTGTGCGTGTGTGTGTGTGTATGCAGATCTCACTTCCCCCCTCCCTCTCTAATATCTGGCATGCTCTATGGCTGCATGCTGAACGGAAAGGGTGCTAGATAATGCAGCTTTCCCACATGCACAGGCATAGCAGTTTGCCAGACATTAAAAGCTCCATCCGATGAGCGTTTTATTGCACACTCGTTACTGGGCACTCACGGAGTTTGCTCAGGTCCCTCACATGACGTCGTCTGCCTCCCATGTGACTTCCGCCCCTCCTGGCCTCCCTTGTGCAACCAAAACAACAACAACAACCCCTCATTAAGTCCGATATTTTTTAAAACTTGGAATTACTGCTCTCTCCTGCTGTGTGCAGGAGAAGCAGTGCCATTAAAACAGTGGACTCAATGGGCCTCGTGCTCATTCTGTACTTCCTCTTCTTGAAAGAGGAAATAACTTGAGAAAGCAAAACATGGGTAGAGAAGCGAAGGTAGGGACCATGTTACCCCCTTGTGTGATGGAGCTTTAAGGGAAGCAGGCAAAGAGAAAACACCTCCCCTTTCAATGCCATTGCTACATTTGGATGAGCTACAATCAAGGTAGTAGGGTAAGAGAGGGCTAGGAGGTGTGGATGTGGATATGGCGGCAGAGTGGGCGGGAAGCCTCTCTAGTTCATATTTTAATCCAAGTTAGAGAAGAAATGTTGGGGTTGTAAATCTTGTTTTATTTTTTTATTACTGCATTTGTATCCCACCGTTTTTCCTCCAAGGAACCCAAGGCAGCGTACATAATCCTTTTCCTCTCTATTTTAGCCTCACAACAACAATCCTGTGAGTTAGGTTGAGCTGAGAGTCTGTGACTGGCCCAGAGTCACCCAGTGGGTTTCCATGGCCAAGTGGGGACTAGAACCTGGATCTCCCGACTCCCAGTCCAACGCGTTAGACACACCATACTGGCTCTAAAATGAGCATAACAGCCTTCTGACTTGAGCTCTGAGAATGTTTCGAACCATCAATGCTTGTGAACTTCATGTTGCGGGTTGGCAACACAACAGTACATAGTTCAGCAAGGTAAACATCTCATTCCATTTACACAAAGGAG
Source organism: Elgaria multicarinata webbii (assembly GCF_023053635.1). Taxonomy (NCBI): domain Eukaryota; kingdom Metazoa; phylum Chordata; class Lepidosauria; order Squamata; family Anguidae; genus Elgaria; species Elgaria multicarinata. Next base: position 62,410,908 of record NC_086177.1, read on the forward strand.
TTATCAATGACTGTGAAGGTGCTTGCTGCTTATATGCAAGTGTGCATGTATCTAGGAAGGGCACTTGGTATTAGTTTCCTTGGCAATTCAGGTGGCTACTAGACGGAGGGCTTTCTCTGCTGTGGCACCCTGGCTGTGGAATGAACTCCCCAGAGAGGTCCGTCTGGCGCCTACACTGTACTCTTTTCGTCGCCAGCTGAAGACCTTTTTATTCTCTCAGTATTTTAACACTTAATTTTAACTTAAATTTAAATTTTACTGTTCTAACTCTGTATTTTAATCTTACATCAATTTTGCTGCATGATTTTATCCTGGTTGTGCTTTTTATACTGTATTTTGTATTTGTGTTTTTAACCTGTTGGTTGTTTTATTATGGTTTTAATTTTTGTGAACCGCCCAGAGAGCTTCGGCTATTGGGCGGTATAAAAATGTAATAAATAAATAAATAAAATAAAATCATCTTTAGCTATTATGCAAAGACTGCCTCTTAAAGTAAAATGATAGTTATTGCCTGCTTAAAAAGAAATTAAACACAGGCACTAACAAAGTTAGACAATGTAAATTTGGGATCATTTAGACTCATGGATTCAGAATCATTCTCACAGTCATTGCCAGTATGGGCTACCTTCAGATTCATGACAGATATATGAAAATTTGCATATGCTTCATTCTACTCAATGTCTCCAAAGAGGGAGTCAAATAAACCATTTTTTAATTCCAGCTAAGGTCGGTTGAACACATAACAAGAGACTGAGCAACATTTATGCCATAAGTCACTTAAGCATGGTCATCCTTAATGAGAGAGTAAATTGTTTATTCCAATCCCCTTGTGTAGCATGTTCTGTTTCTATCACGATCAACTTCACCTTTGCTTTAAAATTCTGAAAACCATGATAAGGTTGGCCAATAAAGACGCTTATTTCAATTTTTTTCATTAGTTTTTGCATTTCACTCTCATCTAAATAACCCTCTTCAAGCCTCATAGCACTGTGAAGAAACAAAGAACAATAAAAGTTCACTTGTCTTAGGTGCAGGATGAATGATGGCATTTTGCTTTGAATCACCAAATAGTGGTAACAGGCAGTATATGATTGGCCCTAACAGCATAAACAAGAAGGAACTCTCTGAAGCAAGTCTTAAGTTGTGCTGATCACCAGTTCAGTGGGGAAGAGAGTGAAAAGTTGGGACTAAATCTGTGAGGTAAAAAGGAAAAAAAAGAGTAACTGGTGAAAAGGGCAGTACATATTTTAATTAATAAATTATTGTATTGTTTATTTGTTGTTTCAACTGTCATGGTCATATCAACTTTACAAATGCATAGGTAAGCACACAAAAACTTTAAATACAAAAAGGTTTTAATTAAAAGGTGTCCACAAATATGTAAAAGTTAGTTTTAATACAAAGTATTAAAATATGAGACACTAAGAATTTACATTAAAAGGGCCATAAATGTATAAAAGTTAATACTACTGATATATTAGAACTTCATGTTAAATTTCATCATTACAGTTCACCATATTGACCTCTAGATTCATAAAGGTCAATTAATAAAATAATTAATTTACAATTATTTGTATACCATCACCCATTCAAATGAATAAATAGAATAAAAGAATAAAAACAGAATAAAAAAACATTAAAATACATTTTAAAAAGAAACATAGGATCTGTTGAGGAGAGAGCATGCTTGTGTATTTGAAGATTAACTTTCTAAGTTGGTGGTACATGTTCTGTGATGCCACTAAAGAAGTTAAATATCAGTGAGCATACTTAAAGTATGGCTTAAACTTTGGGAAATTGAAGCCAGACGTTTTTTCTGATCTGTAGAGGAAGAGTCTATTTTTGATACTGAAAATTATCTATTCCAAATATATTAGACTGTAGTGCATGCACATTTGCAATTATATACTTCAGCTGTTCTAAATTATGTTAACACTGATATAGTTGTCCACACTGAAACCTCTCATTATTTCACCATTCAGTCCTACTTCACACATTTTTTTTAATATTCACCTAACATGTAAAATATGAATGTCACAAACATAAATGCAGTGTACAAATACTCTTGTCTAAGATTCATGGTTGGCTACAGTTCCATGTTGAGTGTTCCTTCATTGACTAACCTGGGTTTGCCTCTGTACGAGGTGTGAAATCGCCCTGAGAAATGGGGGCTCTCAAATTCTATACTAAACATTTCAAAATTCTGCAGCTGGAATAAATTAGGCAAATCAACCAACTTAATATAAATATTTGTTTCACCCTATTTGAGGAGCTGCCCAATTTGTTTTTGTGAATGTTGGTTTCTGTGAAATAAAAATGGGAAATAAGGTTGGGATTAATGAAACAACTGAAAGGAAGGGAGATCTGCAAAGGAAAGAAGACAATCCATGCACAGGTGACAAAGTACAGGGCTGGTAGCTCTGTGCAGAGACGAAGCCTCGCTAATTGATGCCTGGAATTTCCATCCAGTCCTGCCAAAATGTTTTATGGTTTTGGTTTTCTCTACAAGCCTGAGGCTAAGTTATTTTAACTGAAAGCTTAGGTGAGACTTCTAACAACAGACAGATCAAAACCAGTATTGAATGCTGAAGTATAAATCTTACCACAAAAACGAAGAAGTAATAATGTGTACCTTTGGCAACATCATAATGGCAGCACCCGAGGCGATTAACTTGGATAGACAGAGGGCAGCCATCAGTTCCCCAGCCAGGACATACACACAGGAAGGCACAGTTTGTGTGATCTGATTCCTCTAATTAGGTGCTGTATGTGTAGCTGCTGAAATTTCAGTGATGGCAGCAGCTTCAAAAGCTGCTACTGACATCACAGAAGCAGCAGTAGCCATGCATACAAGTAGCCTTGTGCAGCCAATGATTTACATGAATGGTGTTTCCACATTAGGCCTAGCCAAAAGCCCAACAGTATGCTCCTGAAGTGATAGTGTGAACTCGTTCTTTTATTTTCAGACATGGTTAATACTTCATCACTAAAGAGTTAACAAAGAACGGATATTTCCCCCAAACATTTATATTAGCCTTGAGATTGAAAAGAAAATGTTTGGGTAGGAACAATCTACAGCTTGTATTACTCTGAAAGTAGAATGGAGAATCATGATATGTTCCTCCTTGCCATTAAATCCAATTCTTCTGGGATACGGCCATACTAAAGATGAGTTTGATTAATTATTGCTATAACATTTTAAAAATACATATTAAAATTTATTATTTAGCCAAGATTATGAGTGCAAAGATAGCAGCCTCCCTTTTTATAACATCCCCACTTTCATAGGTGTAGTGGAGGTAAGGAAAGAGGAAGGAAAATGACGGTCTGACATAGAGAACATGTGCAGACACTATTAATGAACATTTCTAGAGTAGCCTACAAATGAAATACATAAATCAGGGAAAGCCTGTGTAAAAAGGAATGTCTTCAGGAGGTGTTTAAAAGATGTTACATTTTCTGCCTCTTGAACTGCATGAGGGAGGGTTTTCCAGACGGTGGGTGCCACTTCAGAGAAGGCCCCCAGCTGAGGTTCTTCATGGCAGCATTCTGTTCGTCTCAGAATGACCAGTAGGGCCTCCTCTGATGGTCATAGTTGTCATCTGGGTATATATAAGGGAAGGCGGTCTACTAGGTATGCTGGTCCCAAGTTGTTTAGGGCTTTATAGGATAACAACATAACCTTGTATGTGGCTCAGTAGCTAACAGGGAGCCAGTGCAGTTCTTTTAATACAGGTTTTATATGAGCAGAGCTAGGTGTCCCCGTGAGCACCCTAGGTGCTGCATTCTGCACTAGCTGCAGCTTCCAAACCACACACATTGGTAGCCCCACATAGAGCATGTTACAGTAGTCTAGTTGTGAGGTTACCAGTGCATGAATGACCGTGGCAAGGCTATCACTATCTATGAACGGGCGTAGTGGGCGTACTAACCGAAGTTGATAATGGGCGCTCCAGGCCACCGAGGTCACCTGGGCCTCCAGTGACAGAGATGGGTCCAGGAGTACCCCCAAACTACAGACCTGCTCCTTCGGAGGGAGTGCAAGCCCATCCAGAACAGGCAACCTCCCCAATTCCTGGACCTGGGAACCTCCAACCCACAAGGCCTCTGTCTTATCAGGATTCAGCTTCAGTTTGTTGGCATTCATCCAAACCATAACTGTTTAGCTTGGAAAAAAGGAGGCTAAGGGGAGACATGATAGAGGTGTACAAAATTATGCATAGTGTGGTGAATGTGGATAGGGAGACATTTCCCCCCCCTTTCTCAAAATGCTAGAACCTGGAGTCATCCCATGAAACTGATTGGTGGGAGATCCAGGACAAATAAAAGGAAGTACTTCTTCACACCGTGCATAGTTAAATTATGGAACTCACTACCACAAGATGTAGTGATGGCCACCAATTTGGATGGCTTTAAAAGAGGGTTGGATAAATTTCTGGAGGTGAGGGCTATCAATGGCTACTAGTCCTGATGGTTATGTGCTACCTCCAGTAAGCTTGTGTGCACCAGTTGCTAGGGAACATGGGTGGGAGGGTGCTGCTGCACCACGTCCTGCTTGTTCATCCCTGGGTGATGGCTGGTTGGCCACTGTGTGAACAGAGTGCTGAACTAGATGAACACTTGGTCTGATCCAGCGTGGCTCTTCTTATGTTCTTATTTTCTTAACTGTATCTAGGCACTGGTTGAGGAAGTACACAGCCTCTTCCGATTCAGAAGTTACAGAGAAATAGAGCTGGGTGTCATCGGCATTCTGGTGACACCTTGCCTCAAATCTCCTGATGACTGCTTCCAATGGCTTCATATAGATATTAAGTAACATTGCAGAAAGGATGGTGCCCCGAGGTACCCCACAGTTATTATTATTATTATTATTATTATTATTATTATTATTATTATTATTATTATTATTATTTATTTATTTATTTATATAGCACCATCAATGTACATGGTGCTCTACAGAGTAAAACAGTAAATAGCAAGGCCCTGCCGCATAGGCTTACAATCTAATAAAATCATAGTAAAACAATAAGGAGGGGAAGAGAATGCCAACAGGCACAGGGTAGGGTAAGCAGGCACAGGGTAGGGTAAAACTAGCAGTATAAAGTCCGCACAACATCAAGTTTTAAAAGCTTTAGGAAAAAGAAAAGTTTTTAGTTGAGCTTTAAAAGCTGCGATTGAACTTGTAGTTCTCAAATGTTCTGGAAGAGCGTTCCAGGCGTAAGGGGCAGCAGAAGAAAATGGACGAAGGCGAGCAAGGGAAGTAGAGGCCCTTGGGCAGGCGAGAAACATGGCATCAGAGGAGCGAAGAGCACAAGCGGGGCAATAGTGTGAGATGAGAGAGGAGAGATAGGGCGGAGCTAGACCGTGAAAAGCTTTGAAGGTCGACAGGAGAAGTTTATATTGGATTCTGAAGTGAATTGGAAGCCAATGAAGAGATTTCAGAAGCGGAGTAACATGGTCAGAGCGGCGAGCCAAGAAGATGATTTTTGCGGCAGAGTGGTGAACAGAAACCAACGGACTGATGTGAGAAGAAGGAAGGCCAGAGAGAAGAAGGTTGCAGTAGTCCAACCGTGAAATAACCAGCACATGAACAAGCGTCTTGGCAGAAGAGACAGACAAAAATGATCGAATCCTGGCAATATTATACAGGAAGAAACGACAAGATTTAGCTACTGCCTCAATATGAGGAATAAAGGAGAGCGAGGAGTCAAATATAAAGCCAAGGCTACGAGCTTCCTTGACCGGAGTAAGCGTAACATCATTGACAGTAAGAGAGAATGAGAGATGAGGAGAAGGTTTAGGAGGAAAAACAAGCAATTCAGTCTTTGCCATATTAAGTTTCAAACGACGATGAAGCAGCCAAGCTGAGATATCTGAAAGACATGCCGAGATACGATCGTGAACATCAGGAGAAAGTTCCGGAGATGACAGATATAGATGTGTATCATCGGCGTACAGATGATATTGGAGGCCATGAGATTGAATAAGCTTGCCCAAGGGCAACATGTATAAGGAAAACAACAACGGGCCAAGCACTGAGCCTTGCGGAACCCCTACTGAAAGGGCAAAGGAGGAAGACGAGCTGCCATTAGCCAACACGCTGAAAGAGCGACCCGCTAGATAGGAGGCAAACCAGTTATAGACAGAGCCACAAAATCCAAGGTCATGAAGGGAATCTAAGAGAAGATCATGATCAACCGTGTCAAAGGCTGCAGTTAGATCAAGGAGAATAAGAACGGAATAATGGCCTTTAGACTTGGCAGTAAGGAGATCATTGGTGATCTTAGTAAGGGCTGTTTCGGTGGAATGTAGAGGACGGAATCCAGATTGAAAAGGATCCAAAGCAGAGTTACTAGAAAGAAAGTCAAGACAGCGAGTGTAGACCGCACGCTCCAGGATCTTTGAAACAAACGGCAACAAAGAGACAGGTCGGTAGTTAGACAGAGATAGCCTATCAAGAGTAGGTTTCTTGAGAATGGGAGAGACTGTTCAACTACCATGGGGCAGAAGTACATTCCCCCAATACTATTTTCTGGAACCAACCCTGCAAGTATGAACTGAATCACTGTAAAACAGTGTCGCCAATCCCCAACTCACAGAGGTGTTCCAGGAGAATACTGTGGTCAACGGTATCAAAAGCTGCTGAGAGATCAAGAAGTAGTAACAGGGTCGCACTCCCCCTGTCCCTCTTCCAAAGAAGGTCAACCATCAGGGCGACCAAGGCAGATTCCACCTAAAACCAGGTCTGAACCCAGACTGAAATGGATCGAGATAATCAGTTTCATCCAAGTACACTTGCAGCTGAGATGCCACCACTCTCTAGAGCACCTTGCTAAAAAATGGGGTATTGGTGACCGGACGATAGTTACCATAACTCTCTTGGTCAAGGGAGGGTTTTTTCAGGAGTGGTCGCACCAGTGCCTCCTTCAAGGCAGCTGGGACCAACCCATCACGCAGTGATGCATTCACCACTCCCCTGATCCAGTTGGTGAGCCCCCTGCAGCTAGCTTGAATAAGCCATGACGGGCAAGGGTCGAGAGAGCATGTGGTGGATCGAACAGATGCAAGTGTCTTGTCCACATCCTCAGGCTCCAAAAACTGAAATTGATCCCACAAAGCAGGATAAGACAATGCACTGGACACCTAGCAGACACTGAATCAATAGTGGCATTCAAGTCAGTGTGACGGTGAACAATTTTATCCTCAAAGTGACTTGCAAATTCCTCATAGTGAGCCTCTGAGGGTTCCAAGTTTGAATTAGGTGGGTTAGATGTAAGTAACCCCCATACCATCCAGAAAAGCTCAGCTGGACGACAGCTTGAGGATGTGATGGAGGTGGCAAAATAAGCCTTCTTTGCTGCCTTCACCGCCACGCAGTAGGCATGATCGTATGCTCTTAAGCGTGTTAGGTCACCTTCAAGATGAGTCTTACGCCACTTATACTCCATCTGGCTTCTGCCCTGTTTCATTGTCTGAAGTTCTCCAGGTCCACAATGTTGAAGAGGGCGCTCAGGAGCTATTGTGTTGATGGCCCTTTGCACCTCACCATTCCATAGTGTGACAAGGGACTCAACAGAATTGCTGGCTCTGGCTACTGAAAATCCCCCCAGAGCGTTCAGGAATCGCTTGGATTCCATAAATCTCTGGGGGTGGACCGTTTTAACGGGTCCTCCCCTCTGCAGAGAGGGACTGACACCATAAGACCAAATTTCACCAGGAAGTGGTCTGACCATGACAACGGGGTAATTGAAGACACAGCTTTGGTTCTGGTGGCTTCAAAGGAAGCCCACTTCACCTCAAGAAGCACCAGAAATAATCCAATTCTGCTCTTGCTTCGCCTGAATCCGACACACATTGCTAATAACTGCAGCCCTGTTGGAGCATTCAACTCACAAGTGGCACATTGTGGTTGCACCTGCCACATCCCATGTTGAGCGGGGGAGTATATAGAGGAAAGACCGCTCTATACTCATCAATTTCCCCCATGATGTGGAAACAAGGCTACACATCGTGGGAAGAGCCTACACATGAAGAACAGGTTCTCCTCTACAAACATGTCCCTACAACATGTGGACAGCAGCAGTGTGTGTGTGTGTGTGTGTGTGTGTGTGTATGTACGTGTGTGTGAATGAATGACAGGGACACAATGGTGGAATTGATGAGTACAGCTCTCTTGCACCACACCGAAACAGTTTGATTACAGGTAATAATCAGTATTTAAAAGCATCCCAAAAATGAATTAGTAACCAATATAAGCAGCACAAGAGAGAAGTCACAAGCTAAGATTTTCTATATATTTTTCAGTATTTTAAGATCACATGCTCAGATTTCCCCCCAACCCTTTGAAGCAGATTTGGGGAGCACATGGTGGGGGGGGGGCCACCATTACCCAATGTGTAATACCATTACCCAATGTGTTAACCTTTTTTTTTTTTTTTGCACGCTATCTGCTGTAGATATTTTAAAGGCAGATAAATATTCAAAAATCTCCTAGTAACCTGGTTATACATGCTTTAACTTCCCCTGCATATTTTTCAGTACTTTTAAGATCCAGATTCTTACTGGGACTACTTTTCATCACTACTACAGATTTATACAGAAAATCCCCCAAGCCTTGGAGAACACGAAGAGATGGTCTTTGATTGTAGTGTCTGAGGACTGACTTCATGCGGAGCTCTGTTTTAAAGAACATGAACCTCCTTTCCTCTCTTGCTAGGTTTCACCTCCAGCATGAAAGGTGCTGGCCTGAATTAATAGAGTTTGCTGGTATCTGATCAGAAGTTATGTGGTGGTCCTAATTTATCTCCTTCACTTGCTCTGTTCAAAAGACTGTACAGGGTGCATCCCAAATCCCTTCTTAAGTTTATCAAAGTCTCACAGGAACTCTAAAAGGAATGTTTGTTCTTTTGTTAAGGCTGGTTATCTTTTCTCCTCCAAGGCAGGGATTCCTTTCTTTCTTTCTTTCTTTCTTTCTTTCTTTCTTTCTTTCTCTTTTTTGGTCTGCTGTCTCAGCCATTGCTTTCTCCAGCCTCTCCCTGATCACTCTGCTTCTGTTAATCTTGGCAGAGTTTATTTGAGCTAAATCAGTTCTCTCCCTTGCAATGACACAGCAAGAGATATATGTTACTAGGAATCCTGGGAGCCATGATCTTTGTGAAAATGTTCAAGGGTTACAAGTAACTCAACTGCAAGAGCCAATGCCAAGAAATGTTTTTTGTTTGTTAAAGCAACTCCTGGTTTTAATAACAGTGATAGAAAATATTATTATTTATTCAACAGCTGATAGTATCCCTGTAGGGAGCTCCCTCTATTTCTTTGCATATTTGATTAAGTTTGACAGGATATCTCACTTTGCATGGATTTTGCCAACCATAAAGTGCTGTGCTATTTGAGGTTAGGGATTTATTATGCCACTGTGACTGAGGTCTATCCTGTGGATGTCTTTCTGCAGGCAAGTCCCAAAGATTAGTGCTAAAGGGCATTGGCTTTCTAGAGGGAAGCTATCTTCTGATTCTGAAGTTTATCTAGAAGAGGGGATATTGTGGCCAGGGGACAATATTTAATTTACTAAGCCTGATGACTGCGGGTGGTGGATTGAACATCTATTACTCAGCAGGATGGATGGATTTAAATCAGCACTCACTAGGGCTGCAATCCTGCACAGATTTAAGCTGTTAAAATCTCAGTAGAGTCCACGTTATTTAAGCAGACTGTGTGCAGGATTGCTATCCTAGAGAAAAGTTCAAATAAAATAACCGTGTTATATTATTTCCTAATTGTGCTTCCAATATTTTCTAAACAAAACTGCATAAACAATACTGATTGATACAACTATTAAAACATGTTGAATTGCAGCTGAGTAGAGCCTGTAGTGTACAGTACCTAGAAGGGAACACTTAAATAGTATATTTGTACACACAGAAGGACACTAAACAAGTCTGCTTACTTGAAAGCCAAGTACCCAGTAATTGCTGGTAGTTATTGGGAAAATCAGTACCTTCCATGAGATGAAAAATAAATTGAGCCAGTATGGTGTAAGTAGATAAAATGCTGAACTTGGACCTAGATTCAAACCCTGCCCAGCTATTAAGTTCTCTGGTTCGTCTTGGATCTGTCTCTGCATATATTTTTTGGAGAGGATAAAATTGGATGATCCAACATATGTTGTCACCCTGAGCTCCTCTGGAGGAAGAATGAAATGCACATGTGGTTCATAGATAAATAAAAGCCTGTGTTCTTTGTCTAATAGCCATATAATACAGATTCATAATTTAACACTGCAGAGCTCACAAAGAGATCATAAAATAGGAGTAAAATAGGTGTATCATCCAAGTCAATGAGATATCTCTTAGCTACAGGGATGAGGTCACAATGCCTGTAATGACTTGCCAGACTCTGGTCCCCAGTATCAACCTTGTAATAATCAACATATTGTGACATATCCATAATACTTGTCCTCAAAAACCAGATGTTGTCTCAGGGTTCCTTCTTTACATAGAAGAACAGCCTTAAAATTGGTGTGCTTGTCAAGAGTGCCATGATTTTGATACAAAGCATTACGATTTAATAATAACAGAAACCAGCAGTGATTCAAAGAGCAACCTAAGATATGCTGAGCGGCTTGCATGTGCTCAATGAGGTGTTTGTTTGTTTGTAACTTTCCCATCCTTTAAACAGGTGACCCTAATGCCATATCAGAAGCTGCTTTTGAAACTCCTCTCCACTTCAAAGCTGTTTTGCCATGTGGCATAGAAGGCTGCTGTTCAACAAATGTAAGTCTACTAAACATTATGTATATATTATCATTACATATATTAGAAAAAGGGATATGTTGTGAATGATAATCAGGGTGGCTAAAGGGGGCAGGAGAGCACTGGAGTGGGACTGTATAGCTCAGAGGAACCTCCAGGAATTATACAGGACAATCCTCTTTTAAAAGAAAAAGAAGCCCCACCCCACAACCTGGGAATTCACTGAAGGCAGCTACTTCCATTGTAGCTTTGTCTCTTTCCGGCAGTGCTTGCACACCCTGATTTTTCTTATCACTGGGTTGAGGGGTGGTGGTCCCACTGAGGGCTCCCTTCCCTGGCCACTATTTCTCCCTGCCAGCAACAAGGATTTAAGAAATCCCCCAAGAGCCTCTCCCTTTAGGTGGACCTGAAAGCCCTCTGGGACCAAGGTCTGCACATGGCCCTGACCCTTATGCTGCCAATGAAAAGACCCTCTGCTGGATGGGCTGCCGGTTAGAATGGCCTGACTTGCTGCTTTCCTTCCTTCAATCGATGGATAATTAGTCTTGCATGACACACATCCTCAGGTATATTTCCTCCAAGACCTATTTCCTCCTTATAGGATCCTCTAAACTGGGAAGTGCCCCCTCATACATCAAAGGACCAGGGCAGGAGGTAATTGTAATAAATAATTAATATAACAAATACATGCACAAATGTACATCCCTATTGGGGGCTGAAACAATTCAGAATTCACACTCAGAGGAGCATATACTTTATAGCCATGATTTCTAATCCAGCAAGTGTTTGGCATGCAGAAGACTCTTTCCATGTGTGGATCTCCTTAGTTGGATCAGGGCAAAGAAGTGGCAGCGGGAAGTAGTGAGGGAGCATAAAAGAAGGGAGAAGTCCTCCCATGCCCCTCTTTCTCACCATCTGTGGATTTGTTGTTGTTGTTGATGATGATGATGATGTCCACATGCATTATTTATAATAAACCCCACCCCCAAGTCTAATATTTTCATAGTAGCCTGTCTCTAATAGCAAGTGAATATATGACCTTGGCTTGTGCAAATCACTCCTGGCACCTGCAGCACCAAAGCCTGACCCTCTGCTTCCTTAGTTACTATTTTGTGATGGCAGCTGCAAAGCATAGGTTGCAACTGGGACTCAACTATACCTACATCCCACAGCTACCTACAGATAAACCCAGCCTAACTCTTAGAAAACAAAGTGGCAAAACCTGACTGACCTACACACTGATAACCTGCTTTAGCATGATAGTCATGCCTCTCATCACAGAATCATAGAATAATAGAGTTGGAAGGGGCCTATAAGGCCATTGAATCCAACCCCCTGCTCAATGCAGGAATCCACCTTAAAGCAAACAGTTGGCTGTCCAGCTGCCTCTTGAATGCCTCTAGTGTGGGAGAGCCCACAACCTCCCTAGGTAATTGGTTCCATTGTCGTACTGCTCTAACAGTCAGGACATTTTTCCTGATGTTCAGCCAGAATCTGACTTCCTATAACCTAAGCCCATTATTTCATGTCCTACACTCCGGGATGACTGAGAAGATATCCTGGTCCTCCTCTGTGTGACAGCCTTACAAGTATTTACCATACCATACCATACATCTTTATTGAGATCCATAGATCCATGAAAAAACAAGAATCAAACATGAAACATCAGACAGTTAGAGCTATTGTCAACTTTCGTCTAATACACAGAGAGCTCTAATCCTGGCCGCCACTGTGAGAAATTTAGCAACAGCCAAAGTTACTTTTGAGGACTTATCTTCCAACAGAAACTTAACATAAAATTTGTCGTACAAGTATTTGAAGAGTGCTATCATGTCTCTGCTCAGTGTTCTTTTCACAGGGCCAAACATGCCCAGTTATTTCAGTGTCTCCTCATAGGGTTTTGTTTCCAGACCCCTGATCATCTTCTTCACACAACTGACTCCACAGTCACCATGATTTTGACAAGTGGCAAAAATATAGCATCCAAAAAGCACTGTGATGCAGTTCATTGTATACTGGACACTTTCAGCCAAACTAATTTCACTTAGTGGTGAAAGTGGTCAGGAAGGGATAGGTATAAAACACAGGCAAAGCATTATAAAGTTCTGGAAACATATATAAACCATTATCTTCATCAGCCCCACTTGACTTCCTTTGCTCAATCACAGTAAATATTATTGTATAAGAGAGGGAAAGAACCAAAAATCAGTAAGATGCAAAAACAGGTGAGAGGAAGAACTCTATACTGTCTTTCTTGGTGAACCATAATTAGCTGAAAATCTTGGTTCACCAACTTCTCTCATTTGCTGGCAGGGGAATGGAATACCATTCAACTTGGAAAGGGGTACTCCATTTTGGCTTAAATCTAATGTCACATGAGCAGACTTCCGCTCACACAATGGGATTTCTCTGTCCTCTCCTCCCTGCTATTGGTCATACTCCACCCCAAATCTGCTGTGGAGGGTCCCTCTCCAGATTTGGGATGTGTGTGTGTGTGCGGGGGGGGGGGAATTACAGTGAGAGGGAAACCTCATTCCACCAGTAGTTTCCATTCCACTGGCAGAACAACACAATTGTATCCAAGCTGGAATCTCAGACCTAATCTACACCAAGCAGAATATTGCACTATGAAAGTGGTATAGAAGCAGTATATAAGAGGCAGAAGCCACACTACTACTTTATAGCGGTATTGAAGTGCACTGACAACTGGTGGGGCCCATTGACACTGCTTTCATAGTGCTATATCCTGCTTGGCGTGGCTCCTGTCTTTTATAAACTGCTTTCACACCGCTTTCATAGTGCAATATCCTGCTTGGTGTAGATTAGGCCTAAGTGTATGTGAAAAGGACGAGGGGAAGAGAATTCTCCCTCTTACTCCAATTCTCTTAGTTCCTGGTATTCTTAATTGCCTTATATGACTCTGGAGAGCAGGGAGTAAAATGTAATTGAAAGGAAATGATATTTCTTTAAAATCAGTCACCAGGAAACTGTAACTCATAATGAAAGGATGTGTTTCTCCCACCAGGTCTCTAACAAGTGGTTGCTAGTCAAATGAGGGGAAAAGCTGGAGTTGATGTTTTATTATTACCCTCTAGCAAATCATATGAACTTTATGGTCTTCATATGTAGCTTAGCATTTACTTCTTGATTCAGCAACTGAAACAACTTACACATAGGCCTTATTCAGAAGTAACAAATAACTGTTCTGTTGTTAGATGCACAAGCTGCAGCAAACCTCAAACTTGCACACTCCCTCTTCCTTTCCTCCTCCTTTGTACATGAAGGGAGAAGATTTGAAGTGCAATTCACAATTTTTAATGAACTACCTATTATTTCCCATTTAATCGGAATACAAGAAACATGATCCCCCCGAATTCATATTTAACTAACAAACCCAAGATATGAACCAAAGCATGGTTTGCTCTCCTGGTTTAACTAACTATGGTTTGTATAAACCACATTTTCCCATATTCTGACAAATCAGTAAACTCCTGTTTGTCACAAATTATGAATGGAAACTTTAAATCTTCTGCGCAGATTTGGCCCCCTGGCCTAAGATTCCCTTGAGGTTCAAATACACTCCCCTGATCTTGGTAGTGCATTAGAAATATAAGAAATATTGATGATTTTGTGCATCAAATGAAAAATTTTGTTTTGAGACAGACCATATTACAGTTCCAGATATGTGCCCTAGTTTTGCATTGGTGATAAGAGTATTAACATAATTTAGGCCTGTGATACAGAACATACATAAAATTACAATTTTCACACAGTGACTTTAGAAACATAATTCAAGCTTTTGGCTATTTACCCTTAATCTTTAATGAGAGTTTAAAGTCTGCAAATAGGGCAAATGCGAAAGCATCTGTGTGCTATACTTTTAAGTAGTGCATTAGGAACAAAAGTGTTATTTTAAGCAAATAAGGAAGACAGTTATCAAATGATGCTAAAGGCCTGATACAGCCCCCATTAAAGTAAATGGGAGTCTGCAGCAGGATGTTAATCAGTCTTTTAAGAGCAGGTGTGTTAATTCTACATTTCTTCATTATAGTGTACCAAACAGATGTCTATACTGCTTAACTGTTTACCTCTCAGAAAAACACACACTACCCAAATCTTTTGAAAACAGCCATATTTGTAAGTATCCTTTATCATCATCTTTTCATGAAACATTCCATGTAGTTCTAATTTACCTATGCCATTATTGCTCCCAGGAAACCAATAACGATACCTGAAAATCATTCTCTGTATTAATTTCTATCAATTTACTTTATTTTCATAACTTTTAAATATGCTTTTCCCTAACCTAAAATTCTAAATAATATTCCCATATCTTTTAAAGAATCTCTTTGTTTTGTTTAATATTAAACTTTTGGAGATAATTTTTTTTTAAAAAAATTATATCCCACTTTTCTACCTAAATAAGAATCCAAGCTGAATTTTAGTAGTAGAATAATAAAAGCATCTAGAATAGATGAAAACATACACACACCTACCTTTCTTCATATAAGATTGCTTTGTTTTTGAAAATTGTTGGTTTCTTCCTAATATTTTTACATATATGTGGAGAATAAGAGCATCATGGAATAATTCTGTGACTTTTAATGATTTTCAAACTATCAAGATACAATGTTAGACTTTTAATGAATGTTATCAATTCTGAAATCTGGAGTAAAGTTTTAATATGACAACAGAGGCTGATTGGTTTTAATACTTTAAATATGTCCATGCAGTGTTATATGTGTATGAAACTTATTAGTTCTACATCCGTATTTAAATATGTTAAAAATGTGAGAAATATTGTTCATGTATTGGAGAATAACATCATGTTCTATGTCTGTACTGCATATTTTAGCTTAAAGGGAAAAGATAGCTTCCAGCAGCAGAAGTATCAGCATCCTTGACACCTGTAAACATTCAGTGGTCAGAACACCACTACATATCCTTCAAATGATATGGACCAGTGAAGCTGGAAGGTATCTGCACTGAACCAAACAGTGTGGTATCTCAACAATCCACCACAACGCAAGACCCATCATGTCCCAGGTGGTGTGCAGAATTAAAGCTAAAGTAGGCACAGTAGTTTGTATTTAGAAAACTGAAATATTATGAGTGTGTTAATTGCCAGGCATGTTACTGAAAGGGCCCCAAATATACCTTGTATTTCATATAGCTCCTATTACAATAATATGTCCACGTTAGTATTTACAAAGCCTCTCTAGATACATAGAAGGATGGGAAACTCTTCAGATATAATTTGCTAAAGTAAGATACGTATTGTATATAGAGTTTTTTGTAAGGTCTTCTGCACAGAGCACTATACTATTTAAAACACTATGAATCTCACAACAGTATTTCCTAATAATAACTTATTAGGAATAACTCATTGTTAATTGTACAGTAAAAAACCAAAATAAAAGTTCTGAGAAGTGTACAGACTTTCAAATAGTATGTCTGCTTAATATTAGTGTATTCTAAAAAGAGAGGTATAAATATATTTGAACAGATAATATTAGAAGCTATTCATGTCATTTAGGCCTTAGCTAGACCTAAGGTTTATCCCGGTATTGTCCCAGGATCACCTCTGTTCATGTAAATGACATACAGGATATCCCGGGAGCAGGCAGGGATGACGCCAGGATGATCCTGGGATAAACCTTAGGTCTAGCTAAGGCCTTAATTTATTTCCTAACTTGGTAGTTTAAAGAGTTGTGTGATGTGCTTTGTCCAACTGGAATTAACTGTCTAACGTTATGGTTAATCAGTTACAGTAAAATACCTGTGATGTCACAGAAACAAACACTATGACATCACTCTTTCTCCTGTACAATAGTTGCATTATTTCAGTATCTATAATATTACTAGGCATAAAAAGTAATTTGACAACAAACTGTAAATTCAGGCATCACAGCTCTAAAAAAATATGTATTGTATTTGGATTATTTTATATAAAACTGTAAAACATTAAACTGTTATCAAATGCAATAACTAATAGCTTATTTTAAGCTGTACTTCTTGCTGTTAAATCTAATGTTTACATTTCATTGGAGTATCATAGGAACAGAGTATTATGTAATAAAGAATTATGGTAACTTCGACAATAGAAAGATGAGAAGCT
The DNA here is from genome assembly GCF_023053635.1 of Elgaria multicarinata webbii. Lineage (NCBI taxonomy): Eukaryota > Metazoa > Chordata > Lepidosauria > Squamata > Anguidae > Elgaria > Elgaria multicarinata. Next base: position 62,427,777 of record NC_086177.1, read on the forward strand.
GGCAAGATACCATCTCCCTGTAGAAAAGGCCCAGGGAGCTCATAATAGGATTTAAAACTAATGCTACTAAGCCATGGCTGTTTGCCCATCCAATTTTCTTCCCATATTGCATTTTAAGAGACATCTACTAAATTATCCAGCCCATTCCACTTTCTCTTGTCATCAGTCTGCTTTGCTGTACATAGCACCTCTAAAACTAGTTCAGTAAATGGACAAGCACCATCTAATAATGCCACCTAGCAATATGGGATGTGGAAGAACACCAGAACCTGTTACTTAAGTTTTTCTTTGCTTTTTAACTTTGTGGTCTTGGGCAGAACTTTATTCTTTCCCACCTTCTCCTTTAAAGCTCCATCACACCGGGGGTTAACACGCTCCCTACCTCGCTTCTCTGCTCGTGTTTTCCTTCCTCAAGTTACTTCCTCTTTCAAGAAGAGGAAGTACACAACAAGCATGAGGCCCATTGAGTCCGCTGTTCTAATGGCGCTGCTTCTCCTGCACACAGCAGGAGAGAGCAGCAATTCCATGTTTAAAAATACATCGGACTTAATGAGTTTTTTTTTTTTTTGATGCGCAAGGAAGGCCAGAAGGGGCGCGGGAGACAGACGATGTCATGTGAGGGGCCTGAGCAAACTCTGTGAGTGCCCAGTAATGAGCATGTAATAAAACGCTCATCGGATGGAGCTTTTAGATCCACCCCATCTCCAAATAAAACACATGCTGAATTAAAAGTCCATTTTAAAAGAAGAGGCTTGCTTTCTTCAAACACCTAACAGCAGCATTATGCGCTGTACCAACACTTCTTGCATCACTTCCAGAAGAGAAGGGGAGAGGCAGAGTTGCTCATACTCTGGTAGGTCTGGTCAGAGGAAGCTAGGTACAAGCGTTCCCTACTGCCTTAAAGCATTACATTAAGGGCACTGGTCAGTTCCTCATCAGAAGCCAGACCACAAGAGGACAGGTATAGAGATTCAGTTGTTTACAAACTTTCTGTAACTGTTTATTGATTCCGTACAATAAAAGTACCACCCAAACTACTACACCCTTTTTAAAGGGACTAAATTAACAATGTCTCACTATGGCTTTTTAAGTCATAATACCTGTGACTGTTGCTAGGATATTTTTCTGTGTCAACTGCAGTTTTTAGGTTTCTCTATTTTCATTCCCTGCCTATGGGAGGGTGTGTTCAGCCCTCCCCTTAACACTGTTCGCAAATCCTTCTCAGGGACTTCCCCTGCTTTGTTGGTAGCTTTGCAGTGTTGAAGTCAACTTTTGAACCTCACGTTGAACGTATGCCTGCAGCATTAATCCACTGCGAAGTATTAGGTTTCTGGATGAATCTCCCCCCCCCCCCTTCTCTTACCTGCTGGCCAGGCTCTGCCTGCAGTGCTGCCTGAAGGGCATCAGGTGGTAGTTCATGGCGTCCAGAAGCAGCTTCTGGCAAACGGGGTCGGTACGCATGAAATCCACCGACTGGACCCGCTCGACGAGCTCCGGGGCCGGGATAAGGGCGAAGCGGAGGCGCTTCATGAGGTCCGGAGCGTATTGCATGCGGGTCTCGCGGTCGTGCTCCAGCCACAGCACGGACATCTGGAAGAGCGCCAGCTCCGACTCCACCGGGGGAGGCAACGAGTCGAGCAGGGCACGCATCTCCTCGAAGTTGAGCAGCAGCACGTCTTCCACCAGGTACTTGTTGGCCAGTTTCTTGGTCTCCTCGAGGCCGTGCAAAGCGGCGATCTTGCACACTTGCTTGTAGTTCTGTACCGAGATCTGGTCGTTGAGGAACTGCACGCACAGCTTGGTGACCTGCGGGATGTGCAGGATCTTGCTGACCGACAGCACCTCCTCCACCGTGTCCAGGGACAGGGTCACGTTGGCCGTGTACAGGTACTCGAGCACCAGACGTAGCCCGATCGACGAGCAGCCTTGCAGCACCAGGTTGTTGATGGCCCTGGGGCTGGCCAACAGCTTATCCTCCGGGGAGGAGGAGGGCGTGCCGGGCTCCTCCTGCTGCTGCTGCTCTTTGGGGGGCAGGCCGTCCTGAGCGCCCGGTCCGACGCCCAGAGGGTGATGGTGGTGGTGGTGCCCGCTCCCCCCGCCGCCGCCCCCTCCGCCGCCGCCGCCGCCGCCGGTGCTGGAGAAGAGCGATCGGAAGTACTGCGAGCACGAGGCCAGCACGGCCTTGTGGCAATGGAACTGCTGGCCTTGGGCTGTCAGGGTCACGTCGCAGAAGAGCTGCTTCCTCCACAGCAGGTTGAGGCCGTGAAGCAGGTTGTCGCTATGGCTGGGGTCGAAGGTAGACGTCCTGTCCCCGGACCTGGACATGGCGAGCAGCCTCAACACCTGACTGGAAACCCACCTCCGACCTGGGCAAAGAGGGGCAAGGCGCCGGGGGGGTGGGGGAGGAGGAAAAATGAGTGGTTGGGGGGCACACAAACACAAACACGGAGCTTTACAGGCCTGGCGTGTTCATCCTTATTGCAACAGCCGAAGAGTCCTGTCCAACCGCCCCCTTCCCCGCCATCACCGCAGCCTTTGGGCTGCTTCGAAGTCTCGGTGCCCCCCGCCGTGGGGCTTTGTCCTTCATTTCTAGTAAGCCGGCTTCCCGCCCCCAAAGGGTGGCGGCGGGGTGGGATCGCAGGCAACTACTTTCTTTCAACCTGCACAGGGGACGGAGGCGCGCGCGCCACTTGCGGGGACCGGCTGCTGGTTTTCTCTGGCTTTGCAACCGTGCTGTTCCCATGCAGGAGTGGGGCGGGGGGCGGGAAGAGTTTAGGCTTGTTGTTTTGCAAGCTGCAGAAACTCTCGGAGAAACTGTCGAGTGACCCGGAGCCAAGACGAAGCCACCCAGTCCTTGCCAAAGTCCAAGGCCACGCCACTACTTGAGCCAAACTGAGGGAGCTGCCCGCTTCGGAGGCCCCTCCCCCTCTCCCAGACTGCGCCTTTCCCGCCTTTGCAAGCCCCTGGTGTCTGCAGAGCCAGGAGACGCTTCGCCTCGAAGCAGTACGTGGACACCCGCGGGCGGGGGGCGGGGGAGGTCCTGCTTGGCGGGGAGCGCAGCGGCGTGCACCGATCCACTCCGGCCATCCCTTCGGGCGTTGCGCGTGCTGCATCGCATTGGGCAAGGGGGCAGGCCGGGAGCGCCTCTGCCCCGCTCATTGTGCGCGGGTTGGCGTTCCTGGCGGCGGCGGCGGCGCTGCTTTAACTCCGGCAACTCTGGGAAGTTCAAGGGGGAGGTGGGCGAGCTTGGAGGGCAGGCGAGAGTCGAGGAGGGAGAGCGAGGCGGGGAAGTGGCCCCGCGCCGCGAGGAAACGGCGCTGGAGCTTCCCTGCCAAAGTCGGCGGGACTCTGAGGGCAGCGGCGGAGGGGAATCAATAAGCCGAGCCTTAACCTGGGAGCTGCACCTGCTAGCGCTGAGGGGAAAGGGACCTGCGCTGGCCCTAGCGCGCCTCCGGGAGAGCCGAGCTCGCCGCCGCAGCGAGTGGCGACGCCGCTGCCGCCGCTTCTCTGCGGGATTCCACTGAAGGCAGCTACTTCCATTGTAGCTTCCCCTCTTTTCGGCAGTGCTTGTACCCCGCGGTTTTTCTTATGGCCGGGTTGAGGGTGGGTGGGGGGTCCCGTTGAGGGTCGCCTTCCCCGGCCACTTTCCCTCCGTGCCAGCAACGAGGGTTTAAGAAATCTCCAAGAGCCTCTCCCTTTAAGTGGACCCGGTCATTCCTCTCCCCCCACCCTACACACACCTCCCATTCTCCCTCCCCTTCTTTCATCCCCCTTTGACCATTTCTTGCAGTTGGAGTTTATTCTCCAAAGACGTGTGTATAACACAAGTGTGGTCCCCCCACCCCACGCTACATACTTCTAAGCCCACAGAAATTGCACACGCATACACACACCACACACAGCATCTTCACGACAATAAACAAGCCACAAAAAAATACACCCAAGAAGGTTAGACCGAAGGCCAGAAACTTACCTGCTCCACAACCAGCTGCCAAAGTAAAGGTTCACTTAAGCTCCCCCCCAGAAAAATCAATTGTCCTTCCTTTTTAATGGTTTGATCGCTCCTTCAAAAAAAAAAAATACACCTTCTGGTTCCCAACTCCAAGCAGTCACTCTTTACAATTTATTTTGTCGTACATCATTTGATCACCATGAATTAGCAACAGCAAGAAAATGTACGAGAGGGAGAAGGAGAGAGAGAGAGAAAGAGAGAGAGCGCGCAGAGCTTTCTGCAAGAGAAGAAGAAGAAAAAATGTACGTGTGACAAATTATGCTACCAAGAAACAACACATCATTATCCTTGGGCCTGGGGCTCAGTGAGTCGTAACGAGAGTAATAGGAAATCCACGGTTGGGGAGAGAAACGGTCGTGCATGGCCAGTGGAGAGAGACCATACAGGGGGATGGATGCTGGAGAGACTCGCAAAATTATGGCTCAAGGCTATTGTAAAAATTGTCGAGCGTAAATGACTGCGATTTCAAACATCTTTGGAAGAAAGAAGGGGAGAAAGCGACCCCCCTCCCCTCTGCCTCTCTCTCTCTCTCCTCTCTCTCTCTATAAAGAACCGTCAAGTTTTAGTGCGCATTGCTAATTAGTCAATTTCTCTCTGCCTTCACAGGCTGGCGACTTTGCTGCTGAGCTGAAACTGCTAATTTCTGTGACCAGCTTTTTTTCTTAGCTGTGATCTGGATGAATGAGTAGCTGTCTCACAGAGATGACAAAAATAAACTCTAATCCCCCCCAAAATTTCCACTACATCTTTCTCATGCATAGATTTATGATCTTCAAGCGCCCAGTGCAATATGCAAACTTTTGTGTCTGTACAGAATACTGCTAGATTAACACAGCACTATATTTCTCTCCCCCCCCCCCCATGTGATGGAAACTCTGATCTCAGTACAAGAGATATTGTCACCCTCTAACCCTCTATGTTATTAGTTTGACAGTGTACATCTTCCGTTCATGCATATGTGAAGGGGAGGGATGGCTATTGCATAGTATTAGTAGCATAGCTGTTCCTTTTACTGTGGTTCATCTGCACCATCTACGATTTATGCTCTTGTTTGGAAGCATATTTTCTATGTCGTTTTGTCTGGTTAGACAACCGTCTCTGTACTTCACTGTCAGCTCCTCAACAGATAAAGGTTCAGAAGTCACTTTTTATTGTCAGATTAGCATATTGTCAGATTTGCCTTTCAGTTTAGAGACTTTGCAAGTGCAGAAACCTGATTCAAGGAGCAAGGAAACAGCTACTCTTAACAAACAACCTTTCAACTTTTTGCCTGATCTATTGGTATTTATGAACCACACCACTCATTGCGTAGGGCAGGTTTATTTTTTAAGCTGCATTATAAAACTGAGTCACAGGCCTTTAAAGAAATGTGTATTCCTTCCACCAACAGGCACTGGAGTAGAGGACAAGTTCTCTACACTTGATCCCATGATATATTATACCCTCGCATTTATAGCTCTGTTCTTCTGTTGTCAAATTTCCAGTTGTCCAAAAAGACAAGTATGACCTTGAATAAGAAGCACATTAAAGGAGACTGAAGAACAGCACTTCAGAGGAAGTTGGAGCTGGGTTAAAATCCTAAGATTCCTAACTATAAAGACTCTTGTAATTAAAATGCTTGCCAGGGGGTTTATCTCAAACACTAGCCCTTGTTTTCTCCCTTCTTAGTTTGCAAAACAATGCAAACGCATCTGCTGATAGAAAGAAACCAGCTGGAAGTTGAATTATACAGGAAATGGGAAGAACCCACTTTGCAATGAGGCTACTGATACCATAAAAATAACGTTGATGCCTAATTATTCAGAATATGGTACACTTTTTGTAATATATTGTCTTTTGTCTGCTCTTAAATACTTTCCATGACTTGGCTTATTGCACTGGCAGTTTAAGGACATGGTCTACATTGGGCATGGGAAGATTCAGTGTATCCCATCTTCAAAAACCACCTGGTGATCCCACTCTGATCTACCAAAGATCTTTAGATGAACATAATGCCATGGAATATGCTCAGTTTTGTTAGCACATATTTGGTGTGCTAAAGATGTGTCAAATGAGAGCATAGAATGTGCCTGTATGAACATCCTCCAAAGAAAGCACCTACCGTAAGATCTTTACAGCTACAGAGTATTACTAGGGTATCTGGGAAGAGCACTTTTTCTGTCATCCTAGTGCTATTGAACTTTACTATATTACTTTCTTTTATGGCTGTAAATAACCCCAGAGGGCATTTTGTACAGTTTGTCATTAAATTATGTGGCACAAAATGCTATACCAATTTTAAGTTGCAAAGAGATGTCTTCAGAGGTTTTGTTAGCGAACAATTTTCATTGTATTGTCAGTGCTAAGAAATGGGAGTGTTCTGCACATTAATGGCAAATAGTTGTGTTGTTTACTTTCAAAAAGACCCCAACAAAGTCAGATTTCATGTCCCTATGGGTAGCTTTGGGCTGCATCCAGTGGTGTCCTTAGCCAGCAGAACGGACACCACTGATGGATCAAATTTCTCCTCCTGCCCCCTCCCCCCCCCCCCCCGCAAACCCTATCTGTGTCTCAAATCTCCAGAGGTTGGAGGATCCTCCAGAGCAGTTTGGGGGAGCTGCAAGGGGCAGAGGGGAAGGAAAACTTGTGTAAGCAGAAGTCAGTTTGTGTAAAGTTGGATTTATAAATGATTAACATTCAAAGCTAGTACAAGAGATTGTAGCAAAGTAAACAGTATATATTTATGAAATGTAAAGTTTATATTGGATGTCATGATGATTTTGATAATAATTGCTCCTCTCTGGGGCAATTATGCATGCAGCAGCAACTGAGGGGCATCAAAATTATATGGTGTTTTATTTAAGGACATCATATAAAGCCTATCAAGAGAGGAGAGTTTGCAACTCCCTTACAACACAAAAAGGGGTAGGTTTGGAGTTTGTTTAATGTAGTTACTGGAACATTTCCCTCACAGGCCCATGCACACTCCCTAAAGGCCTGTGGTTACAGAATCCACTATTCTCCAGTTGGGGCTTTATGAAATGTACTGCCTTAGGCAAAGTTTTGCATTGTAGAAACTTTCTGCTTTCTGCACATGTGTAAAATGTGCTAAATTTATTTTGCATGAGGTTAGATTTAAGATGCTTTAATGTAATCGTAATATTATTTATTAAACATATCTCTTGCCATATGGCCTTGGGTTAACTCTCAAGTTCCTGAACATATACAGTAAGACAGCTAGCTCAGAAACCTGTAGTTCTGGTTTGCACAAAACTTTATAGCTGAAAGTTACTTTGTCATAAACTGTTAGTGGCAGATTAATTTCAGTTCACCTTCTTGTTCAATGTGCAGAGATTGGCTCTTGTTGTGTTTGGTTTATTCAGCTAAGCAGTATTAGCAATTTCCATCTTTGCCACTTTTATAATTTTAAGATAGGAGAATATAACAGTAGCATTCAGCATGACGAACAACCATGAATATGTGTTTCTTATTCTGTTAGTAAATTTATACATAAAAATATGTGCTAAAAGACACATAAATGCTCATTGAAGCGATTGCTTGGCAACTGCCCACCAAAAGGATATTACAAGTTAGATAAGTCTTTCCTTTAGCCCTCTGTAGATCTCAGTTTTTTCCAGACCCTTTGGCATCACCCATGAAAATACTTAATCAAAGATGAGTTACTGAGTGGGTTCAATACAGGGATGGTTTTCTGCTGTTTTACCATAGGCAATATATTTGTTTCTGCACTCTTGAGTAATGTAGAGATATAGGATATCTACACAGTGACTGGGGGAGGGGGTCTGAATCTGGTCTTTAGGGCAGGTGATCACTGCTAGCTAGGTGACACTTATTTAGGTACATGCTTGTCTCCCATCTGTCTGTACAGTCAATAAGCAATCATGAAGTTGGAGATCATTGTGGGTGGTATGTCTGTCCACTAGATGCAGTCAACCTACACTCCCTCTAAAAGAACAGGTTCATAGTTTGGGGGTGCTCTTAGATCCAGCATTGTCACTCAAGACACAGAAGGCTGCCTTGGCTCATAGTGCCTTTTATCAGCTTAGTTGATATACCAACTATGGTATATACCATAGTTGATATACCATTACCAACTATGACCCTACCTGTCCAGAGATAGCCTTGCGACAGTTATACATGCTCTGATAACCTCCCGTTTGGTTCACTGCAACACTTTATACATGGAGCTGCCTTTGAAAATGGTTCGGAAACTTCAGTTAGACCTAAATAGGGTGGCTAGACTGATAACTGACTGGTCAGTGTGATTTTTAAATTATTTCTTACCCAAATTTATATACCACTTTTTACAGAGGTATCAAAGTGGTAAACACGAAATAAAATTCATGAAAACAACAATAAATATAACAATAGAACAGCACAATACAAAATTAATCAGCAGTAAAATTGCACACTCTACTGTGGGCTACAGACCACAGTTGGTTGGGTCACACTTCAGATAAAGCCTGTGTGAAGTGATGGTTTTAAAGATGTCTAAATGTCAGAATTGTAGGGGCCTGTCTAATTTCAATTGGGAAAGTGTTTCAGAGGGTAGGTGCTGTAGCACTAAGTGCTCTACTGCAAGTGCTCCTGAGGGAACCTCAGAAGTGCTCCCTCTGATGATTGCAGAGTTGGGGCAGGGGCATAAGGGGTGAGGCGCTCCATAAGGTAACCTGGCCTCAAGTTGTTTAGGGATTTATATGTTAACAACACCTTAAACTTGGCCCAGTAGCTCATTGGCAGCTCGTGCAGTTCTTTTAGCAAGGGTGTAGCTTGCTGTCAGAAATAAGACCCTGTTAGCAACCTCAGCTGCAGCTTCCAAACCTGTGATAATTTAAGGTTATTTCTCCATCTGTGTTGGCTGCAAGTCTATTTTCAGGTCTGATTCAAAGTGCTAGTTTTAACTTTTAATGCCCTGAACAGTTTGGGGGCAGGTTATTTGAAGGAATATCTTCCATATTTACCTACCTGGTCATTAAGATCATCGTCGGAGAGCCTCCAGGTGCCTCCAAAACAGGTGGCTACAAGAGAAGAAGGCCTTTTCAGAGGTGGCACCCATTTGTGGAACACTCACCAGAAAGGATGTCTACATTCAGTCTTTCTGGTGTAGGTGAAGAACTTATTCTCCCAAACGTTTTAAGAACTGCTTTAATGCTTGTTCTAATTTGGTTATATGTGCTGAGATAGTTTTATTCTTTGCTGCTGGTTTTATCTTAGTTTTTATTCTGGGCTATTTTTATTTAATTTTCTTTTTGCTTTAATGTTTGTATTGTATGTATGGTACAACACACAGAGAACTTTGGTTATTGGGCTGTTTAAACATAGTAAATAAATAAATGGGTGTGCACAGTTCACTCCTTAGTGGTGATGTTGTCATAGGTTCTCCAACACTATTTATCCTTCATTTTTTATGCCAAACTGGGGACACAAGAAAGCTGCTTTGCACAGGTACCCATAATTTTCAGTTCATGGAAGTATTCCTAATTTCTTAGTTGTACTGTTTTCTCCTACTCATTGAGGGGCTTTGGCTCAGTGGAAGTGCATCTGCTTTGTATGCAGAAGTCCCCAGATTTGATCTTCCAGGTAGGGCTGAAAGAGAATCCTTCCTGAAACCCTGGAGAGCTGCTGCCAGTCAGTGTTGACAATACTGGGCTAGAATCAGTGTAAGGCAGCTTCCTATGTTCTGGTGGAACAAAGGTCAAATCATTGTGGGATAGATGTTTACAAGTCAAATGAAGAACATGAAAAACTGGAGAACTAGTTGACTCCAGTAGCTATATATGATGGCTCCACAGCTCTGTAGCAATGGCATTATCGATGCTAAAATATGACTATATACTATTCACCCTGTGCTTCATGAATGTACATGGGGTTGCTGTTAGAGATGTGAAGGCCTGGGAGAGGGAGTGGGTTCCAGGTGGTACTTCTTCCGTGTTTCCCTCCAATGCTTGAAATGTACAGTAATGGCAATTTTGAGGGGAGGTATGAATTGAAAAAGGCCTCTTGTAAAGTATTTTCCCTTCCAGAATGAGTAAAATGTTTATTAAAGCAAAGTTTTGAAATAATAAGTTACAGCCAATTCACATTTCACGTTGCAAATTTCTTAGATTTCAAAGATAGGAATGTTAGTGATGATAGCACTGCAACTGCATTTTACTATGTTTCTAAACAACACTCCTAGAATTTGATGTTAACAGCATTTTCAATTATTGCAGAATACATAACATGTTCAAATATTTGCTTAAGTCAGGAAGTGCTGACTTACTGTCCTGCAACATGGTGGCAATGCCATTGTACCATGCAGTCCTAAAACCTCTTGTTTCTCACTTGGCTCGAATTCTTCCACCCCTGCTTCGTGCAATAAAATGATAAATGTCTGAAATTTGTTGTGAACCGCCTAGAGAGCTTTGCCTATGGGGGCGGGGGTATAGAAATATAATGAATGCATCAAATAAATGAATAAAAGTACACACACACACACACACACACACACACAAACAAATATACATGCCCTCAAGACAAATGAGCACATGAAAGTGTTGAGAAGCTTCTTCCAACACATACAAATGTTATATTTTCTAAAGTCCAAGAAACTCAAAGTGAATGATCAAAATCAAGTTGTGGATCTTTCACATGCTGATTCCATTAAGAGAAATAAACATTTTAAAGAATAGATTATTTACTGTGATAGAATAGGATAGAAAGAAAGAAAGATGACGATCTATATAATTAAGAGAAAATGTTATTGAGCCAAGTGGGACTTCGCTGAGTAACCCTGCAAAAAGTGCCACTGCATATAAAAAGAGGTTTAAGGGTAGCTAATTTAGTCTACAGTTATGGCAATTGTGGCATCACCCTGTACATATTTACTCAGGGGCTAGTCTCACTGAGTTCGGAGGGGCTTATTCTGAGATAAGTGCATTGGGCTGAATCCTTACTCTGTATAACATACTAATGGGCCTGTTCAGATAACATGCTAAGCCATGGTTAGGCTGCTAACCCTTTTGCAGCAAATGGTTAGTGAGTGTGTTTAAACAGTGCTTATATAGCCATCTTGGTTAGAAATGGTTCACATGACACGCTAACAAAATGCTTAACCACTGTGGCTTAGCGTGTCATTTGAACAGGTTCAGTGAAAAGTTCAGTGTTATACTGTTTACTCAATAGTTCAATTCATTTCTGAAAGTTTCCTTTAAAATGTGTGTTTCTTTGTTTTCCACATAAATATGCTTTGATCTATATACTGACAATGATTGAATGAGCTAACTTTTTCCTTTGGACCATAGATCCCAATGCCATATCACAAACTGTTTTTAAAACCCCTCAGTTTCAAAAGAGGGTTGCCATGAAGCCTGGGGTGGGGGCTGCTCTGCAAATCCAGTTTCCTTGGGCATATTGAACCCTTTGTCTGTTTTTGGCGGGAGGGGTGATCCAGCATCTAGCTATTTGCACACCTTCCTGCAGCACATCACACCACACACATACACACACACTCCATATATGCTCTGGAGGATTCTTCAACCCTCCAGAGGTTGTTTGGGGAAGTGTATAGGGCGGCTAAAGGGAGGAGGGGAAATGGCTAAAGTCTCATTCTGCAGGCAGATTTAAAATATACAGAAAAGGCCAACTGTAATTCATCTGTCTTTTGTCTTGGATCTTAATGTTTTCAGAAATGGGGTGGTGGTCACTAATTCTTTGTGGCTGCTTCATTTGATAACTTTTGTCACAACTTACATAGGTGTGATAGGCATTGGGCTGGGTCCATTGGTGAGGGGGAGTGAGATTGGGCTCCAAGCTCCCCCATGATGAGGATTTCTGTAAGGGATCTTGGGGACATGGCACCAAGACCAGACCAGCATGGGGCCTGCAAGCTGGCCACATCCGTGGCGGTGGCAATGGGTTCACATTAGCAGTCTGCGCCATGGTGTGCCCCTGGCCCTTCCAACCACCACTTGGCATGCATGTCAGAGGAATTGGTCAGCAAGTGGGCTGGCCAATTACAGGATCCACGCCCTATGCCACTGCCAAGCCTATTCAAGTGAGTCAATAAAAGTTGTGGCCAATTTCTTAACCCAGCTATGCCTCTGTGTCTATTTGTCCTCATCCCTTTGCCAGATGGACCCAATTAAGCGCTGCCCACGCAATTCATGGCCACAACATTTGGCCTAATCTTTGTACTCCCCCACTCTGCTTTTTCTACCATCTAACCTGATGAAGCGTTCTTAACTCAAAAGCTAGCCCGTTTTTTGTGGGGTTTTGGTTGGTCCTAATAAAACTTGTCCCAAAGTAAACCAGTTTGTGTCCAGAAGCTCACAATCTAAACAGAACATAAGACAAAAGTGAAGAGGGGTGGGCAGGAAACTGTTTACGAAGTGAAAAAAGAAATCATGGAAAAAATTAGAGTAAAGGAAAGTCCTATGTAATAGCAAATACAAAGATAAAAATAAAACTTAAAAAGAAATACAAGAGAAGAGAACATGGGATTTATTTATTTATTTATTTATTTATTTTATTACATTTATATACCGCCCCCCAGCCGAAGCTCTCTGGGCGGTTTACAACAATTAAAAATAGTAAACATTAAAAGTATACAAAAATTTTAAAAAATATAAAAACAGTATAAAAACAACAACAGTATCCATTTAAAACATTTATCATTTTCAGTAGGAGTTATCAGGTATTCATTGATCAGCAAGTTACAAGATTTTGAAATACTTTGAATTTCTTCAGATTAATCTTTTTATTAGTAAAATTTACATTCCAAGTAAACTGAGCTAAAAATCACTTACCATGCATGACAGAAGAGAGCCATGATGGATTTTTGTGTGTGTTTTGGAGGGGTGTGTGTGTTATTTTTAAAAGGTCAGGGGCCTCAAAATTTATCAGAGCAGCAGTCTTGGGTGAGATGTTAATTGCCTTCCCCAATTTTAGAGTAAAAAATTTAAAAACATCTCCACAGTCACATATAGTTTGGTCCTCACTTATTCATTTATAGTACCTTGGTTTGACTTCACTTGGGCAATTCTTGGATTACCCCACTGTACGTGCACACATTTTGTAGAAGGGAAATCATATGTTTGCTTTATGGAAGATTTTCTATAGTTCTTACCAATGTGAGAAATCGCACAAGCAAAGAGGGAGTTATCCTTTTTTCTTTCTTTTTTAATGGTGAAGTGTTCAACTTTCATGCGATTCTAAAAAAGCTAAATTACATAAAGAAACTGTGGGAGAACTGGATGCCTCAGGCAATTGATAATGGTTTATAGAACCTTTCATGTTCCAATCATCAGTTGAAATCGGACTTAGGTCAAGAGAGACTGGAAATAATTACTGTCCTATGGCAGCTGTGAGCTTGGATGTGATGAATTGGTTGTAGTTGTGCTTCACAATACAAAGATAATTCCAAACCAAGCCATGGTTGTAATTGGTACTAATTGTTGTCTGGTTACCATTTCAGACAGGGAGAGCATATACTTATGTAGGATAAAAGCAACATAGAAATGTTATTCTGGATTAAATCTGCCATTTAACCCCAGTACCATGTCAGAAACTGAACAGCTCCCAATGTCTTAGAAGAACCTTACAAGAAAAAACCAGTGATGGTTCATTAGCCCCCAAAGAAGGCCTATTTTTTTAAAGATAGGTACCAAGTTGAAATGTTTGCTCTTTGTTATGGCTTCAGCAATAAAAGTTGATGATTAGTTGGGAAAGATCTGATAGTTGAGTTAACATTAATTTTTCTTGCGGTGACGATGGTGTTGGTGATTTAAAGGATGCCAGGACAGATTATCCTCCCAGGGCAGTTTACAATAGTCTGTAAAACAGCATAATAAAACTGAAATATTAAAATATAGTAAGGTTACAGAAAAACCACAATGATAGCATATAAATCATAGACCTGAATAGAATGATCAGCCAGCACAGATAAAACAGTTACAGCACTACCCCAAAGTTGACTAGATTAAAAATAGAGCCCACCTAAAGATCAAAAACGAAGAGCCAAATATTCCCTGCAGAAGACATTTGAAATGCAGGGCTACCACAAAAAAGGCCCTGTCCATGGTACTTACCAACATAAGAGCTGCTACTGATGGACCAGAAAGAAGGATCTCAGATACTGTACTTAATGGTCAGGCAGGTCCTTCTCTCATCCACCTTGCACCACACTGTGTCACCTCAAAATATGCTCCAGAACGTTTCCTAGCTCTTCAGAGGAGATTTGGGGGGGGGCTGCAGGGGGTTTCCTTCTCCTGGTTCTGCTGCCAGAACTGTTTCCATCAGTAGAAAAACACCATTGGACATAACCCCAAGGGTGTGTATGGTCCTTTAGATAGCGTGGTCACATACTTAAAGCTTTAAATTGGGCTTCTTCAAGCATTCTAGTTGCCACATTCTGGACCAATTGAAGCTTCTAAGCTGTCTTTAATGGCAACCCCACATGGAGCACATTACGGTAATCCAGCCTGGATGTAACCAACACATATGAAGCAAAATAATAAATAAATGTAATAAATAAAAAAAATAAAATCTGCCTACCCTAAATAAGACTGCAGTTGATGAACTAGCCAAAGGTGGTAAACATATTCCACTTTGATGCATTCAAAAAAACGTCCTGCACAACTTTTAACCTATCAAGAAAAACACAAAAGAATAGCCAAGTAAAAGCCCTTTGTATTTTAACTGATCATATAGACAATGAAAATACATATTTATTTTATTGAATACATATATCCTACTTTCTTCTATCTTGGAACTTCAAGTAAACATATGTGGGATTCCCAGGCACTGATCAGATCTAAACATGCTTATTTGAACAAGGTGGCTGCATTATATACCTTCAGATCATGTTCTGCAATTATAGATAGATGGAGTTTAACTCTTTAATTGACTGTGTTGATATGGTCTTATCTTATTTAATATAAAAAGTGGGCAGCAGGTAACAAGTTTTAATCATTGGTGTATAGAGGAAACCGTTATGTAAATTGTAAGGTGTAAGTTGCTGTCTGAAATATATGGATACTAAACAGATCTGTTTCTCATATCCCTCAGATGCAGCAAACATATACATACACACCCATGTGATTTTGGGAACCTACTGTTCACTATGCCAGCATATTTTTGCATTGGCTGTGTTGATGGAAATGTGTGTAACACATGGAATGTCACAATATAATCAAGTTGTAATGCAGAAAATAACTTTGTTCTCTGCTACATATGTACTGTATAATATCTGTTAATACCATTTATAGATTCAGATCTATTAAGTCATGTTTCTACTCCACCTTCAGACCTTTTGTGTGGTTTGCCAGACAATTACTTTGTCAAATCTGAAGAAATAGCATAATAAATTGTATACATGCATCAAACATGAACAGCAGAGGGGTATAACAAGCTGTATATTTCCAGTCCACTTGTTCTTTCATCTAAACAGTAGCTTCTGTTTTGAAAAGCAATCCTATAGCCTCTTCCAAGTCTTGCAAGAAATGTGTGTACGCATTTATCTATCAAGCTAACTAGAAATAATTGAAACACTTTAATATACACAGTAATAAAGAAACGCAAGAACAAGTTCATTATTAATGTCTATTGATTATTTATATTTTCAAATAGGCAAATGTAGCTACTAATATTTTATGATGTTACTCTGTTTGCATTTTGACTTTACCTGTTTATTGGCAAATTTACAATCCACATTATGGGTGTTTTTTTTATCACTGTACACTCATTTGCTATGAGCATAGCAGAGGTCAGTTTATGAAGTGACTAGTGTTTACTCAATTTGATTACTATGTAATGTAGCAGGGAGGACCCCCCCCCCTCCGCCTGCTTTGGAATATTAACTGTGCAAAAGAGAGCCCTGTAAATCTTTACCTAAAAATTTCAAACTTTAGATTGATTCCGGCAGTGGGTCTGTATTGATCTAAAAAGCTTTGCGTTCCTAACTAAAAACTAATCTTTATTTCACCCTTTAGTGACTGCAGCAATAAATATGTTCACTCCTACTGGAGCTTAGTGGATTAATGGTTATTGGAGATTGTGGCTTCCAACTGAGGCTGGTAAACTTTAACCTTTGGAGGACAACATGAAGGCATTTACCCCTTGTCGTCCATAATAGCTAGGTCCATTTTTGACAGTTACCTGAGTGTTAAAGAGGAGTCAGAGCAGGAGATAGGAAGTAAAATGGCAGCAGCTCACTTTAGCTATTAATCACATCTTAGGCTTATTACTCTTATCAGGCGGGTACTCATTTTTATGCAAAAGCAGTGAAATGAATTATTTTGTTACACTTCAAATACTTGGTTAGCAGGCTGACGTTATTAGCAGTTTTCAGGTGTACCATTTAGCTAAAAAAGCTATATCTTAACATTCAAAACTCTCTTTCCCCTATACTGTTTTATATGAGATGGATGTAGTATACAAATAAACACTGGCTTTCTCACATTGGACTTTAAAGACGGCTTTTAAGGAGTGGCCTCTATTTGACTATAGAGTTATATTAAGCATTTTCTAATGTAGTTAAGGTTCTGCACTGAACAATATTCAATTCCAACATTCTGTATCTAAGGAAATCCAGATTCTGAAACCAGAATAAAACATGCACATTAACTTTGCATATGTTCACTTATTTGCAAACAAATTTTATTCTGCATCCAAGTTTGCAATTAAATGTAGAATGTTTTTGCAAGGACTGTTGAAACCAGGAAGAGAAAAACATAAAGAATGAAGATAGATGCAAATATAGTGGCAGATGATGCCAGCAAACATTTTCCAAAGTGTTATGCAGTTTATTAAAAAGCCTCATCCCCCTGGCGACTGGATTTGCCTAGTTTCCTCTGCTGTAAGATTTCAACAGATACTACCCATATTTTTTATTTATTTAATGTAAAACATATACTGCGTTTTTATTTTTTTAATAAACCTTCAGGGTGTCTAATAAAGGATTATAACCAATAATAGTCTAAATTGAGTCACATTCATTACAATGAGTCTACTCTAAGTAGGACTAACATCGACTACAACCTGTTGTATATATTTAAAACACCTATCACATATATACATGTTTCTCTAAACTTCTCTGTATTGTTCTGTTTGAAATTTTCCTTAGAAATAAAACCAGTGGTATTAGGATCGTAAACTTTGTACTGGATAAAATACTCAACACTTGCACAAAGAATGCATGGAATACACAACCTCTGGATGTCATTCTGCGCAAAAGCACAATGCAAATTAATCAGCTATGGCTGGGATTTGATTAGCTCTTGAGGATCATGTAAGGGACTTGCACTTGTTAGTAGTTTCCTTGAGCTGCAGGGAAAGGCCTGTAGTTCTGCAGAAGAGCACATTTTGGTCCCAGGTTCAAAAGCTTCCATCTATAAGTAGGGTTGGGAAAGTTCTCTGTCTAAAACCTTAGAGAACTGCTGCAAATCAATGACCCTGTTCAGATTACACACTAAGACACAGTGCTTAAGCATTTCGAGCAAAACTTTCTGGCTTAACGTGTTGTGTGAACCATGACTTAGCATCTTGTGTGAACCATTCCTAACCATGATGGCTACATAACCATGGTTTAAGCACTCACACTAAAAATTTGATGCAAAAAGGTTAGCAGCCTCACCATGGCTTAACGTGTTGACTGAACAGGGCCAATGTAGACCAGGGGTGTTGAACCTCTTTCAACCTGAGGGCTAAATTCCATTTCAGAGAAGCTCTCAGTGAGCCACTTTCCAGTGGTGGGTGGGGCCAAACATACCAGCATATCGTAGCTTAAAGCTCTTGACTGCTAGTAACTAAGCCTTAGGAGAGGGGTTTAGAATGGGGTGGGATGCACAAAAGCCAGGAATCCAGTAAACAATTGGTGTTTGGATTAAAGGAAGTGAAGCCAGGGGAAAGGAGCATGGCCTTCTGAAGAACCCCAGAGGGCCAGATTGGGAACCTGCCTGAAGTTCTGCATCCTTAGTGTAGACAGTACTGAGCAAGATGTACCATTTCTCTGACTCAGTATAAGGTAGCTCCCTGTGTTTCAGTGGTAAGGTTTATTGGGGAAAATAAAATTGTATGAGTTTTGTCATGTGAATTTCTGCAGTCCCCTAAGCCTTTACTGATGGAGGGAGAGTTTATTCTGGCAAACCTTCCCATGCACCGTTTTTATTTGCATGAGGAGGAGTTTGTGGCACTGTGCCATAATTTAGGGATCAGTTTTATTATGGCAATAATCTTTTCTCTTTCTGTAAATTCTTTTCATTCTGTAAACCATGTTCCCACAAGAGAAATTACTCTTGTAACCATAATGTAGAATTGCAGTTATTGGCAGCTGTTACAAACAATTATAATCAATTCAAGTCCCTCAGGACATTATCCCAACATCCCAAACTAATCAGGGCTTGGGGATATACTTTTGGAACAATTCCTAAAACTGGTCTATAATCTTGGATCAAAAATCACCAACTCTGGGATAACCACAGATCATGAGATGATGTCTTACTCTGCTTTGATATCCCTTCTCGGCTCTTGACAACAGTTTGTCTCTGCATATGTTTTTTTTAAAAAAGTGGGATGTGTTAAATATTTGAAATCATGGGAAGAATATGAGCATTTATCAAAACATGAATCTTTTTTCACCATTTCAAACATGGTGCTACTTTACTTCTTTCTGAGGCTCATACTGGTGTATCAGCGGAGCAAAAATTGTTGGGTGGAAGCGTGATGCTTAATCCTTGCCCCATGCAATAATTTCCCCATTCAAATGTACTAAGAGATGCTAAACTGCATGGACATTGAGGTCACTTTTGTCGTTGGTGCTGTCTAATGGGATGAGGGATTTGGTTCCAGTAGGGTGACCATATGAAAAGGAGGACAGGGCTCCTGTATCTTTAACAGTTGCATAGAAAAGGGAGTTTCAGCAGGTGTCATTTGTATATATGAAGAACCTGATGAAATTCCCTCTTCATCACCACAGTTAAAGCTGCAGGTGCCCTGCCCTCTTTTAAATCTGGTCACTCTAGTATAGCTCCTGCAGCTTGCACTGTTGTGATGAAGAGGGAACTTCAGCAGGTTGTCCATATATACAAATGACACCTGCTGAAATTCCCTTTTCTATGCAACTGTTAAAGATACAGGAGTCCTGTTCTAATTTTCATATGGTCACCCTAGGTTCCAGTGATGCTGCATACAATTCTTTCTCTATTTTTTAGAGCTGCCCTTATTTCTATTCACCATTCTGCTCAGTTCTGGCCATAGAGATATTAAACAGCTAGGGCCATATGCAGCTTCAATGCCCAGTATAACATTGGTCATTATTATCTGTGGATAGAGAGCCTAGACCTTGGTGTCTTTATGTATTGAAACTTTGTATTGAAACTTCAGAGTGGAAGACCACTTCAGTTGTATACCAGAAGTACTAACAAGTACTGTGTTGTGGCTGCAACCTCTTGTTCCCACCCAGGCAGGGGAAAATGGGAGTTGCAGTACATATAATGTGCACCGCCGCTCTTCCTCCTTCCATGCTATGGCTGCTTGGGGGCTGGAAATTATATGTCAGAGCTATGGAGCAGCAATCACTGTACAGGTGAAGCCCATCCTTTAAATCTTCCCAGTACAGGTGCATCCCACCAACTGTGGAACTCCTGTGGGACTCTGGTTTGAACAATAAAGGGCTAAAAATTACTTTCTTTTACTAACATTTCCATGCATGTGAATCCCGCTGGTGTCAATGGGACTTACATTCATGTAATTATGTCTAGGACTGAATTATTGCAATGCAAATTTTTATTAGAAAATATGTACTTTTCACATTTGGCATTTGATCCTTTAAAAAAAAAGAAGTGCTTTGCTAGTTAGGCAAAGAATTTGGATTATGCTGACTTGCTTGATTAAAAAAGGCATTCAGTCAAAGAAAGTGGAATTCTAGTCAATCAACTAGAGAGCGTAGTTCCTATTCAGGTTGCCAAAAGGGTTGTTTTGCTGCTAAATCTCTCATACTATATGGAGATCCACACAGGATTATGTAAGGAGCATGCAGGTTGCATGCTATATGCACTGTGTATGTCTCTCTCTGTGTGTGTCAGAGAGAATATCAGATCAAACTTACACTTTACTTCTAAACATATTACAATGAAACGTATCCTATTAATTTCAATGGGAAATTGTCCTATATAACATGTTTAAAGATTGGGGTGTAGGTAGCAGACAAATGGGCACATCCTTCATCCTTAATGGTATGTGCTAAATCATCCTTACCAGAAAGAGGAGAAAACTGAGCCAATGGCACTTTTTGGTTATCTTGCCATGCAGCCTCTTAAATGATAATGTAAAGCCTTTTTTTTCTAATTTAGCCTAATTTCTACAAAGTGTCACAGCCCAGTGAACCACTGAAAGTGAACCAGTTCACTGAACTGAACTGGATTGAACAGATGGAATTCCACCCTCAGTATGCTTGAGAGACTCTATGAACAATGCAAAGTCTTTTAAACCTCTCCTCTGAGCTTGCTACTTAGAACAAATACGTAGTTTACTCTGAAGTCATAAAGCCAGTAGCAAATCCTTCAATCTGATACAGATTCAGCTGTAGTTCTTGGTTTGAAACAAAAATTATGCCTTCTTTTAGTTTTATTTCTATACAATGTTGTGTTTTCACATGATGGTGAAGGACAGGATTGCAGTGTGTGTGTACACTAATAAGTGGTTTTCAAGGGATTTTCATTCAAACACCACACACACACTGTATATCTGCGAGCAGATATTTTTGCTTCTGCAGTTCTGAAATCCAAAGAGAAACATGGCTCAGGCAGTGTTGCTATATTTGTGCCTACTTCTTTAAATTCTCTCCTCTCATCCTGTGCAGAGTAAATGCATAATACTGTGCAGGTATGCATGGTCTTGCTTCTTCTCCCACCCTCCCTCCAACTCTTCCAACCAAGAACACACATTTTGAAAGCTGTTTGTGAGCTAAGCTTCATGGAAATTTGGATTGTTATCGCACGACTGTAATTTCCACAGCGTTTCATGTTTCTGTGGACACATTAGAGGCTAACTCCTCAAGCCCTTTTACAGTACTGTCTACTAAGGAGTGCCTAAGCTTCCAACAGGCCATATAAATTGGTTATGCAGCATCTCTGAGGATAAACAGCTTGGGTTTTAGCAGCCGGAAGGTGTGAAAATCTGTAACCAGCTTTCAGGCTTCTTCAAGGAATGGTGACATGACTTTGTGTATCAAGTTTCCACTTTTCTGTAAGTAACTGTATGTCTCTCCCTGCTCACTGCAGTCTGTAATACAAGGCTATATCCAGCTTGAAGCTGCAGTTATCACCACATAGATCTCCCTCAAGAACTAACTATTTTTGTGTTAGTTTGTTTTGGTTGGTTGGTTCTGCAAAACAGCATGAACTTTGCCAGAAGGCTACAGCACCTAGTGAAATTCTTTCTTCATTACAACAGTTAAAGCTGCAGGACCCCTGCCATCTTTTGTATCTGGTCACTCTAGTATAGCAGGACAGGGTTCTTGCAGCTTTTACTGTTGTGATGAAGAGAGAACTTCACCAGGTGCTGCATGCATACAATCAACACCTGCTGAAATACCCTATTCAGTACAACTTTTAATGATTCAGAGCCCTGTCCTCCTTTTCCTATGGTCACCCTAGAGCTTCAAGTATTTCCAGAGAGTATTTTTACCTTAATTTTTGTCAGGTTTGATTTCTAAAGGTGAATCGAAAGGACCGCCGACAAATATAAACGGTGATCTTTAGTTGGGAAGGAAGGTTTTTAACTCCAGGTAATTAAGCACCTGTTCTGAAATTGTTTTTGGTACCATCAGCATTGGAATCCAGTGTGTAGGGGGAATACAGCCCCATTATCCATCCGTCCCTATAATGGATGGAATCAAAATAATTTTACTGCTTCTTAAATGCTAGAGATTTGGGGCCTCATCTGATACAACATTTGGTGTTCACAGGATGATCCTTCAAGCACATATACATAGAAATATTATATTAGAATTAACTGTCCATGTAATATTCTGTGGACAAAGCTTTAATCAGACCCTATCAGAAACCTAGGTATATTATGTCCAAATTGTCTCTTCTTTATCAAACAGATTATTGATTCAGCTCTTGGGGATATTTAGGAGTTGAATCCAAATTATGAGGCCAGTACTTCTTACTAATGGTTTTTGTGGAATACCCAACATTTGTGGGGAAAGACTGGAACCAGGTTTCACTGCTGAATCCATTCACTACTCAGAGAAGAAGCTGTTAGGAAGGCTGTGGAAACATACACATACAACAGGACAGAATTTTCTTCCTAATACTCAGCAGAGCATTACAAGCCTGCCAGCTAGACAACACATTCCTGAGGGGGTCTGATCTACTGGTTAGTCAAGCATATTTAGCTTTCCTCCCTTCTGGCTAGTGTGTATCCTGAAGTTGGCAGCAAGCATCAGTGAAGGGCCTACATCCCCCTCCTGAAGCACTAACAAAGTGCTACTTTCCAGATCACACCTTTTCAGTCCACCACAAGATGTCCTATCTTGCCTGAAACAATCCCTTTGTTATCTGATATAGAGGACTCACTAGGCAAAAACTCTTTTCTTTCCTTCTTCCCCTGACCCTCAGACAATGGAAGATTTAAGAATTCTGATCATTAAACCAAAATATTGGAGTAGCATGAACATATTTTTTTTACCTAAAGGGCCTTGTGCACTCTTTTGGGACGATACATCAAGAGGGTAAGGCGGGGTGTTCTTTTGTTGTTGTTATTTTGGTTTGCTTTTTTAAGAACAGAATGTCTTCCATCAGTAATTAACTCATAAGAAATCTGTAATGAGTTTGAACTGAAGATCAGAAGCAGTTTTCGAACAGAAGAATGCAAGTCTCAAATGGGCTCATTTATGGGAGCAAAGAAGCTTTGATTCTTTTCTTTTAAACTGATTGGCTTCACACAACGTAGTTGGACATCTATATGACTTTTCCTCCCAATTGTATTAGTTGTGGGTCACTGAAATCATGAAGATCCTTCCCACCCCAATTTCTGAAGGTTCAGGTGTGAGTTTTTCCTCTTTCCTTTCCTCTGGGACACCAGGAATTGCTGTAACTAGAACCAGCATCTTGGCTGGGGTGGATGCATGTCCAGTAACATTTTATTTCAGAGAATGGAATTAAATTCCTGATCAGGATCGACCTGATCTTATATTTAGCCTTAGGAAGGGATTTTTCTTGATGAGAACTTCAAGTGGTTCTGAGAGATACTTTTTCATTCCTCTGCTCCAGGTTTCTCCAACCTGGTGTCCTCCAGATGTTTTGTACTACAATTTACTGTATTCCTGACTTCTGGCTATGTTGGCTGGGGCTG
This sequence comes from Elgaria multicarinata webbii, assembly GCF_023053635.1. Taxonomy (NCBI): domain Eukaryota; kingdom Metazoa; phylum Chordata; class Lepidosauria; order Squamata; family Anguidae; genus Elgaria; species Elgaria multicarinata. Next base: position 62,451,127 of record NC_086177.1, read on the forward strand.
ATGGGAGTTAAAGTCCAAAACATCTGGAGAGCATCAGTTAGGGAAGGCTGTTCTACTGTATACTATAGGGTTGGTTTGCACAGTCACCACAGCCCACCTTAGCTTACTGAAGCCACAGTGGGTTGTGATGGATGCCAGTGACCATTTTGAATATTCATCCCCTGGCGGGGGTTTGTCATGGTTTGCTGTGTCATCCAAACCCAGGTGGCAGGGGTTGTTGAAGGCGGAAACAACACTCAAAGGACCCTTCAAATAAGTAAGGTGATCATACAATCCCACCTGTATGACATGAGCACTGAAACAGGAAGAGATGAGTCAACTTTGGATATCTTGAAGGTGTTGTTGCCATTGCTTCTAGGATCAGAACAAATCACATTCTCTCCAGGAGATGGCGATTTTCTTTTGAATCCACAGAATTCTTACACATTGCAAGAGCAATGCAAGACAAGAGAGCAACACTCTGCTCTGGGTTACCTTTGCAGTGACCAAAAACATTCGCTCCCTGAAAACATGGAGTGACTATTTGAATTGGATCTGATCGCTTGCGCCTCATTTCTCGTCCCAGTGAATAGCTAGCTAATAGGTTTTTAGCCAGTGTGGTGCAGCGGGTAGAGTTTTGGAGTTAGTTCTCGTTCAGCTAGGACATTCCCTAGGTGCTCTCTCTTAGCTCAACCTACCACAGAGGGCTGTTATGAAGATAAATAGAATGGTATTTTGTATACAGAAAAATAAATAGTATAAAATATATTATAAATCAGGACTAACTAGTCATATAAATCAAAGGGCAAACTGAGAAAGGGTGAGTGGGATAGATGAAAGTGGTCCTCATGCTGGATACTCAGGTTCTTGTCTCCGCCTAATCCTGAAGTGTCCCAACCTGAAACCTTTTAGTGCTGGGGCAGGCAACCTGGTGCCCTCCAGATTCTTTGAACTACAAATCCCATGAACCCCAACCATTAGCCATCCCGGCAAGGGAAGATGGGCATTGCAGCCCAAAATGTCTGGCAGGCACCAGGTTGCCTTCCCTTGTTTTAGTGAGATGACAGAGGAGTATTCATTGCTCTCGGTCAGTGAAATCAATGGGGCTGCTAGTAGGATCAAATGCAGGGCTGCAAGGAAGTGCCGCCTACAGGCAGCCCACAAAGCCATTTTGAGCAGCCTGCCAGCCCCCCTGTATCCATTGCCCTGGTAGCACATCCTATCACTTGATTATTTCTGAACTCTAATGCTAGCAAAGGGTTCCTTTCCTTTAACTCTGATCGCTGATGAGTGATCAGAGTTGAGCAGTGATCACGTCAAGGGCATTGAGGCTGGGAGGAGGCTCAACCTTCATCCATCCCCAGCAACCCTGAAGCAGCCCAGATCTCATCAGGGCCGAAAAGTGCCCCCATAACTTGTGAGGACAATCAAGGATGTTTTCATCCCTCTATTTCATGTTTTCCTTCCTCTCTGCTTCCTCTCCTTGCCCCACCCACCCCGAGACCTTTAACATTGCACCCATATACATGAGTACCTAGGCTTCAGTTTTGATTGAAATATTCCATGCATATTGTTCTTTGTTGGTATTCTCATAATGTTTCCTCATTCATTTTAAGTCTGCCGAATCTCTCCGTGCCTCAAGGGCAATTTCCTTTCGAATAAGGAAACTATGTTGATACCTTTATTATTACGTCTTTCTGGGGCCACACTAGTTTCTCTCACACACTCTTATGGTTTCAGCTTTGATTAAAGCCAAAGAGAATAGAAATCTCACAGGCTCTCCATTTTTTAAAAAGTAATGCACACTTTTTTCCATTACAGTCCACAAACAGTTGATTCCAATCAACTTTCTCCAACTCATTCCACTCACACTGCTGTACTTTGATAACCATTCACACACAAATATTCTCAGAAGTGTTTCCAATCTGGTGATATTATGATAACATAGCCCTAAGGGTTTATTAGCGTCATGCTATTCATTTCACCTACTTTCATTTCCTTGGACTAAGTCCAGAATAGCCCCTGGTCCTGTTGATTGCTCTTCAAACAGGAGAAATAGCCCTGTATTACATTTAGGAACATGCATCCAGTTTCTAATGACTCTATTGCTGCTATACCCATCAGTGTCAGGGTAATTGAAATTCCACTATAGTCACTGCTTCTGTATCTCTTCACAGCTTATTCCTTATTTATATAAGGATGGGTGTTTTTTCTTCTTCTTTTTGGTTTACCGTTTTGTTCTAGGCATTCCCTGGTCTGTGCCATTTTCTCCCTAATTGTTTTACACCATTTTAAAAGGTGCTGCTCCCTCAGTCTGTTTTTATGGGCCTGTTGACTAACCAAATGCAGGAGCAATGTTATGAGACTTGAGTTACTTGATTTTTTGCTTCCCCCCTGTTAATTTCACAGTAGAAGCCCATTTGAAGATACTGCTCAACAATGCAACACATGGCAATCCGGACATCGGGAAGGATGGCTTAATGTGGAAGAGCTTCCCCAAAATGCAGTTGAGAATGTCTGGTCCCACGTTCTGCATGCTAAGCTTCCCTGCTTCATAACAGATTGCTGACTGACCTTGGATGTTTTGCTTCAACTCCCATTCCACTTGTCTGCTCTCTTTCTCTCTGGATTTAGGAGAGCAATTAGTACTTAAAGGCCACAAGCCCTAACTCATCAGATTCTGTGGAAATCCATCCCCACTCTGCAATTTAAGGTGTTCACTTGTTTCTCTGGCTTTGCAGGATGAAATCGCCATTATATGTGGCATACCTAATTCCACATGCCTCAGTTTCCCATCTGTGAACAGGGCCATCACATCTCCTTCAGAAATATGGCCAAACAAATGACTGAGTTACGGTAAGGTTAGGTAAGAATTTAAGAACATAAGAAGAGCCATGCTGGATCAGACCAAGGGTCCATCTAGTCCAGCACTATGTTCACACAGTGGCCAACCAGCTGTCAACCAGGGACTCACAAGCAGGACACGGTGCAACAGCACCCTCCCCCCCATGTTCCCCAGCAACTAGGGTATACAGGCTTGCTTCCTCTGATACTGGAGGTTGCACTTGGTCATCAGGACTAATAGCTATTGATAACCTTCTCCTCCAGGAATTTATCTACCCCCCTTTTAATACCATCTAAATTGGTGGCCATCACTACAGCTTGTGGTAGTGAATTCCATAGTTTAATTATGCAGTGTGTGAAGAAGTATTTCCTTTTCTGTATCCTGAACCTCCCACCAATCAGCTTCATGGGATGACCCCAAGTTCTAGTATTATGGGAGAGGGAGAAAAATGCCCCCCCATCCACATTCTCCACACCATGCATAATTTTGTACACCACTATCATGTCTACAAAATTTTGTACAGCTCTGTCATGACTGTACACCTCTATCATGTCTAGGTGCAAGAGTGCTTTGTTTATCATTTGAATCGATCAAACCTGCTGCCCCAGAAGAAGAACCACATGATCCAAAAGATGCTGGGCCAATAAATGACTCTTGGAACACCTTTGAAATTTCTTTTCCTTTTGACTTTGCATCAATGGCTTCCTCTCTTTTTTGTTAGCAAACAAATGAGCACCACTCCAAACAATTCTGTGGAGGCTCCTTCACCTTTGATCTGACAAAGAGGTCTGTGACAAAATCACCTGCTTGTTATGTTAATCTGTTTTATTATATTTATATGAAAGTATTTAGTTTTGCAAGAAATTACGGTTAACTGTAGGCAGGATGGGGCTTGTGTGTGATTGGCTGTTTTAATTCTACCTTAGTTGTGGCTGGTAAAAGGTTAGCTAAGTCCATGGGTACCAGGGCTGGGCAGGGGGTGGGGTGGGGCAGTAGGGCCAGTTGGCATGGGCCTACGATTTTGAGGGGGCTACTCCAAGTCTTCCTGGGCAAAGTTGCTTGATTTCTCTGTTGTTGTTGATGAATTTGACCAAAGAAAAGCACGTAAAGCATTTCTGAATGTGAAGAAGTGATGTCTTATATAAATCTTGAATAAAAGTGCTTGCCATTATCTTTTTTATAAATCATTCTAGTTCATACATATTTAGAACTGATTAAAAAATACTTAATGAACAGTTTGAAATGGGGCCTACATTTCCCACCTGGCCCAGGCCTACTACCAGCTTTGCCCCGCTCTGGTGGGTACAGCTGATTTGGGAGCTACGTCCCACTCCTTAGGCTTATTATCCTCAGCATAAAGGGATAATAGGGGAAAGCCTGGGTAAAAGGAGGGCTGGCCGTTACAAAGTCAAATCAAAAGGTCAACAGGGCATTCCTGGGAAATGGTTTGTGTCTGACATCCAAGAGCTCGCTACTCCTTTTACTTCCTTTAATGACACTGGCCCTGTTTGGATCTTTATCAGAAAACATAGAATGTCCTTAGCACCATCTTGCACACTTGGTTGGGTCAGTTGAATAGTGCTGGAGTATGTTCAGAGAACAGTGTGTGAAGGTCTGTCATAGTACTTTAGTGCAGGCTACTGGGCCCATCATTCAAATGTAAAGTGAAATTGACCTTCAGGGGGAAGATGGGTTTTCTCAGAGACTTTACTTTCAAAATGTAGTGATGTTTAGTTAATGTGTCCTCTTTAAATCCCACATACTGTATTTGCTGAGCAAACCATCAGGGAGCAGCCTGTCCTTGGCAGTATTGTGGGCTGGTCATATTTTCATGCAGATTAGCTGTTTTTAAATCAATATCTTTGATTTATTAGGCACAAGTGGACTTTAGCAGGGCCAGTAGGCGTTGAATATTTAGGAAGCCTTCCTTGAACAATATTTGGAAGTTTAATTTGTCACAGAATCTCTTGGCTCAGAATATTGGACGGTTGTTGTTGTTGTGTGTGTGTGTGTTTGGTCTTCTGGTTGATTGAAACTATTTCTTTAAAAGCTTTACTTCAATTTCTTGAAACAACTTATGTTTCCTTTCTATCTGACGGGGACCTTCTTTCCTGGAAAGCACTATAAAAGGAATAGGATGTACGTAGTCTCCAAAAGCATTTTTAAAAATCCTGCCATTAATAAATCCCTTCCTACCTTCTGACGTTTGAGTAAATGGAAGGAGCAATGCTATTGTTTGACAGGACATAGGATACTGGGGTTCCCCCTGCTCTGATGTCAGAAATAGTGTTCCAACCCCCTCCCCCTCACAACCTGCATGGACAGAATCTCTTCAGCTGACCTCCAAGGTTAGAAAAGTATCCTTGGTGAGGGGGGGGGAAAGAGTGGGTTTTCTTGTGGATGGGAAGGGGAAGAGACTGGAGAGGCCAGAATATGAGCTATCCTGGGCCTCTTTCAGACTCCTTCCCTCCTCTTATGAAGCACTGTCGCTAGACAGGCAAAAAACCCATCTAGGGAAAAATGCAAAGTGGGACAATGGGGGGGATTTGCCTCTGCTGCTGCTCCTGCCCTGCATTGATGATCGGAAGCCTCCAAGTTTGGGAATTTCTAATCATTTGTGCGTGGTTTAAACACAAATGGAACAGAATAGTACTGGTTTTATAGGACCCACAAAAAGCCTTCGAATTCTCCAGAACTCTTCATCAGGTCTGAAGAACATTAACACTTTTCATACTATTGTGACATTTGGCTGGTCTGAGTGAAGTTATTACCATTCCTAGGCTTTCAGGATTTTGTCTAATAGACCAGCATGACCAGCTACAATTCTTAGTAGTTTTGTACTCCATAATGTAGAGAGCATTATGAATTGTCTCAATTCTTTCAAGCTTACATATGCATCAGTATGTGAAACTTCATAGAAAAAGATGGAAGGAAACCTCCAGGAACTTAGGGGAAAAAGATCATTTATTTAAAGCCCAATGTGTTTCAAATAACTCTTCTTCCCCAAGGACACCTCTGAATAACAATTTCCAACCTACTATCTATGCACTGTTTAGGGTGGCAATGTGTCCTCCTTTACAGAGAACAGTTCTCTATTTGAAGGGCTGTCAAAGAACGGAGATTTATTTGAAGGTGTTCTCTAGTTGAAGAGCTGTCCAGTCCAAAGCCAATTTAAATACTCAGGGAACAAGAGTCCTGTGCTTCTGCTTTAGCACCGGCAACTCCCTGCCACCTGAGTCTGGCCACAAACACACAATCCACAGCAAATGCAAGTGCAAGCCTATAAAAAGCCTCACAGTACTTTTCATGGGACAGTTCTTAGAAATCCAAAGTCCTAATAGAGAGTCCATGTGCAGAGTCCTTTCAAAGTCCCAAGCGGAGATCAATCCAAGTAGGAGGGATTTCAGGCCTTGTGTCGAGAGATGAAACCTAGCAAAAGCAATTCCACTTTTGCTCCATCTTATAAAAGCTTGTTCAAAGCCACCTGACAGACAGGACCTGTGACCTGTAAAACATGCCCATGTGCCAAGGGGGTGGAATTGCTCCACCCACTAAGATGACGCTACAATCTGAGTGACTCTTTCAAACAGTGCACCCTGCCTTTCCACCATACCCAGGTTCCCAGGGAAAGCTTGTACAGCTGCAAGGCCATGACAGAGAGTGAGAGAGCTACTCCCCTGAGAAACTCTGACAGGGATAAGCTTTCAGAGACATTGACAATCTACAACTATTACTAATAAAACTACCTACAGTCTCCGGCTTTGTTGAAGACTTATGCCTGACAGGCGCCACCCTCATATTATAGAGCCAGCCCAACTTGGCCATTTTTGGTTTTCATCTTTGGCTTTGGTTCTTGCTTTTCTTGCCATAGCCCAGATTTTGCACAATCATATTTTGTTTACCTACTTGCCTTTATAGCTTGTGGAAGCTGGCCCCTATGGGATGGGTTCTTACTCAGGGCATCGCTGAGCCAGTCACTTCAGAATAAACGCTGCCAGTTTGTCTCTAGCCCCCCTGGAGATCGGCTTATGGTTTCACTTTGGTTTCAGGGATTTCAGAGATCTGGACCAACTCTGTTACACTTTGTTTTCCTGGAGAATGGCATCCCAATTGAAGCTGTCAAATCAGACTGCAGGTGGCGGCTAGTGCTGTGGACGTTGCTGGCTTTGTCCGGAACTGCAGGGCTTCTGCTGCCATCTTTGTTAATGTTGCCATTGCTCTCTCATGGGATCCCTACTTAATCCATTTTTTCCTCCCAAATATCTCTAGCAATTGTATAAAGGTACTGGAGAAAGTCTAGAAATACTTTATACTAAAGCCTTTTACATTTACTTTCTTTCCAGCTGCAAGCTCATGATTTAGGCTCAGTGCTTGGTCACTCTCACCCTGGATATCGGATCTTCTAAGCATAAAGGTTTAAAATGAGGTCCTGGCCTGTCAAATGTATGGGGTGAGTAGACCGTAATGGGCGTCAGGAACTTGGGAGCAACCTGTTTAGGCAGATCTGTGCTCAGGAAGCTTATCTGCATCCCTTTACTCATTTATGGGGAAACAGGTTACAATGGCTCTTAATTTCCCATATGCTTTCTAGTCTACACTAATATTGTACATAATCTTGCACTTAGGAATTGCAGGTTCTGCGGTGCAGTCTAGTGTTTATTTCACTGTCTGTCTCTGGCCCAGGGTTAAAACTATTGGAGGTCCAGATGACATCTGGCTTCTCAGCTCTAACAGAATATTGGCTGCAGTGTTTATCAGTGCATTATTCATCAAAACTGATGATGCAAAGTACAACATGCTGTCTGTAGCTCAGCGTATGAGTGGAAAGAAGTTGGCAGAAATGCCCAGTGTTCTGTGAGCAGCATGTAATCAATAGTCTGGGTGCTTGTTCACTTTATGTTGATGACTATTCCCTCTGGTACGCCTTTGTATATTTTTGGGATCACTGTCTTACCAGCTGTGCTGCTTTTTCAGTCTCTTCTTGATACCGTCCAAGAGAGATAGAACAGAAGGGACAACCTTTTGTGCAGTGGGTGTCAAATCAGCTAAGCTAGTTACACAAAGCATGACAATAAGAAAGGAAAGGATACGGGGCAGAATTTCCATGAGTGCTTTCCTTCCTTCCTTTTCTGCAAAAAGAGGACGTGAAACACATTGATTCACTGGTCCTTGCTACCCCAGTCCTGACGACATTGTATCAAAACTATCCCTATTCATGTCAATGGAACAGGACTTGGTTTTCTGTCTATTGCTAAAGTTTAGCCTTGAACTGAGACTTGTTTTGAGTTTGACAAAATAATGTTAATGTTTCTTAAAGCTCACGGATGTTCCCCTGAATGGGTAATTCAGCTCGAGGGATGGGGCTTAAGATGAATACCTGGCAGATTGTGTGTGAGAAACAGCAGTGGGCAGCTTGTAACTGGGAGGCAGAGAGAGAGAGAGAGAGGATCAAAGGATACTGAGAGCTGGCTAAAGGTAGGGCACCTTAGGGTACAGGGTGACTCTCTGAGACAAGGCCAGCCCAAGACATTTTGCTGCCTGAGGTGAAGAACAAGATGGTGTCCTCTCCTGCTCCATGTATAAGAGCTGACTGGACTGTTCCTTCAATACTGACAATGGAACAGCAGCCTCCAATGCACACAAAGGCAGCAGGTTAGCTTAGGGGCCACAGGACAGGCTGTTTGGCACCCAGTTCTCTCCTCCAATTCCTTGCTGCCACCTCCTACCATCGGCCACCTGAGGTGATCACCTCACTCTGCCTAATGGTAGGGCCAGCCCTGGGTCTGATGTGGACTAGCAGCCCTACTGCTGAGTACAAGAGTTTGTTCTCTTCCTCTTATGATCTGCTTGGATATTCCTAAATAAAACAAAATTAACAAATCAAACAAATGTAAAGCAAAGGTGCCATGCATCTCCAGTGCTCATTGATCCAAAAGAAATTAAACTTGGTAGTGCTGCCTCTAGATTTTTTTTTTTAACCATTCAGGGTAACAGGCTGAGCTGCAGCAATTTTTTAAAGTAGTAGTATTAGGCCTGGTCCACAAGTTTTAATGTCACAGTACGGATGCAGCAACATGTGGATTGGCTGTCCAATATAGTGCTTGCAACCAACTCAAACATGCCATCCCAAGCTTTCTTTAGTTGCCAAGCTGAGCCTGCATTTCGCCCCCCATGCTCAAATCTGCTCCTGGCTTCCCCCATGAGCTTTCTCCATTTCAGCACCAAACTTTGCATGGAGCAGAGAAACTGGTGGCCAGCTTTTTGTTGTTTCTTATTGTTAATAATAGAGCATCCTTCCCCAGCTGGGTGTCCTTCAGATGTTTTGGACTGCAATTCCCAGAGTTCATGACCATTGCCCATGCTGGCTAGGGCTGATGGGAGTTGAAGCCCAAAACAGGTGGAGGGCACCAGCTTGGAGAAGGCTGCAGTAAAGAGTCGGAACCCCTTGCTGATCTACTACCAATCACCCAGAGATCTATCAGTCAATCCTGATCTACCTTCTGCCCACCCCTGTCTTAAGGTACCCATCAGGAAGGAGGCTGCCAATTAAATGGGAAGTAACTCTGTGATTACCCCCACTAACGTGGCTGTAATATCGGCATAAATAAATGCCACCATGTGGGGTAGCTGCATCAAAGTGACTTCATACGAAGCAAGCAGAGTGCCCTCCCACTGCAAGGCACTGTGTTCTCACTCAGCCCGGTTGTATTTCCATTGCTGGAAGTTGCGATTACATTCCTTTGTTGTCGTTGTTTTCATGGCCAGCTTCCACAGCGTCCTTTCACTATGCTGCAGGTGCATGTGGTTCTGCTCGTTTTCATTTCTTTTGATCTACTTGTTCCCATGCGGGGAGAAAATATAAATATATTGCTAAGCCCACTGCCTGTCTTTTAGCACCAATCACTGCTGTTCCCTTGACTGTGAGAGACTCACTATAACAAAGTGTGAGAACCACTGCTTTATTGCAAGTTTTCCAGAAAGAACTTCCAGTGCATTATTTCACTTCAATCTTACATAGATATTTGGCAGAATCTATACTGACACAATCTTTTAATCTCTCTCCCCCCCACACCCCATCTATGCCAACAGCCTTCATATAGTTGAGGACTCTGTTCTAAGACTTTTGGGGCTCCAGCAGGAAATGCCGGGGGTCTTCCAGCACACCTCTACAAGGGGATAAAGCCTGAGTGGTATTTGTTAATTTCTTATTTAAAAAAATTCTATTTTGCATTTCCTTTAAGAATCCAAGGAAGGTAGGGTGGCCAGTTATGCACCACCCTCCTGAAAGATTGGCATAACATTTGCATATGCTAATTTATAATCCATAGATGCACCTCTGGATATATAGATGCAGACTTGGAAATTCCTATATTGTAAATAGAAATATGGTGCATCTCACCATAGTGGGGACTGATAAGTTTACCTGTGTACCTGTTCAGTCTGCTATCCAGGTACAAATTCTTGGTGGGTAATCTCAGGGCCTTTACTCTCCCTCCTTATGGCTCTTTCTCTTTAAACTCGGCTTAGACTAGGGCCATGGCTGGACGAGGGGGTAGTAGGGCGACAATCTCATGATTTTATGATTGCGAGATCGTCGCCCTGGTCTACACGCAGCGTGCGACATTGCAGCCGCCATTTTGTTTTTTTAAAAAAAAGAAAAATGAGTGCAGGAGTGCTTGAACGCAAGATAAGTTTTTTTTTTAGAAAAACCTTGCCCTCCCTCCACCCCACCCCTGATGGGCACAGAGCTCTGTGCCCCGTGTCTGGCTCCTGGCTCCTCACAGTCACTCCCGAGGAGCCGGGACAACCCACGACCCCTGCCCACACATTCCGCGGTCACGGGATCATCCCAAAACCATGGAAAAAGTGGGATTAAAGGGTAGGGTGAAATCCCAGGCCAAGGGAGGGATCATCCTTCCCTGCTCCCAGGATCCCCTGTGCATCATGTGGATGCACAGGGATGATCCTGGGACAATCCCGGGACATAGGCCTCATCTAGCCATGGCCCAGACAGTCCTTTAAATAGAGGACTATCCTTTGTAAAGTAGGACACATGGCCACCCTAACAGCTAAAAATTCAAAAACATAATTTGGACCCAGAACAGCTAGCCTAGGTCTACCCTGGACTTGCTCATTTCGCCCATCTGCTCTGAATAGGAAGGAGAAATGTCCACATGGGTCTTGCTCAGTGAGGCTGCAATATTCCTAAGCAAAGAGTAGGTCCTACTGAACTCAGCAAGATTTACATCTGAGTATCCATGCTTAGGCTTGCACTGCAAAAGAAGTTGGCCCTTGTCTGTATCCGTTCCCCATGTCCTCCCAGGGCAGTTGCTGCCAGGACCAGACCCACCTCTCGGATATGCTCCAGTATACCTTGGAGGCTAAGCTATTCTCATCTTGTCCTATCATCCTCAGGTCAAGATGCATGGCTCTGTTTTATAGGTCAATTTCCTAGCAGAAGAGAAGTAAATGAAGCAGATCCTGAAGATAATTTATAAGCATAACTGCTTTGTTCTCCAAGATGCATAATTCCTAGTATAGAGGTAATAATAAACAGCATGTGTGCAATCCTTTGCCTCATGACAGACAGCATGATACCAATTCCAAGGTTCTTCCCAGTGTCCGTGAAAAGCAAGCTCCAACAGGAGAGTAAGACAAAAAGTAGGAGAGTCTTTCTCTCTAAAATCTTGTTTCTTCAAGGGGTCCAAAGCAGCACCCCAAAATGGTTTTCTTAAGACTCAGTTTCTGCTGACACATAAAGTATAAGAACTCACAACACTGCCAGCTTGTTTAATGTTTCTGAGACAGTGTGGTGTAATGAAGTGGGGCTCGGGAGATCCAGGTTCCCATCACCACTCAGGCCATGAAACTCAGTGGAGAGGCCACCTGCTTGCCCACTTGCTTGCCTGATCGCTTGCTCTGGGATAGTTGCCCAAATAAGAGTTCAAGTAGGCATGTGGCCTCTTTGCAAAGTTATGTCAGCCACAAAGCAACTGATGAGCCTCTCTGAAGAGGCTGCCTGCCCAATCTCTCATTTGGAGAACCTTCCCAGAGCAAGAGATTGGGCAGGGAGGCGAGGGGAGGGAGCAGGTTGCTGTGGCGTGGCTGCTACTGTGGTGCAGCAGTGGCCTGTGTCCCCCCCCGCCTCACGTGGCAGGACATCTTGACCTGCCACTAGTCTCAGACAACAACTAGTGGCCCCCATATGGGTATGCAAATCACCATCTGCCTCAACAGCTACATAAGCTGTTTTTTAAAACAACAACAACACTACCCACCCTTGATGGGAGTTGATGAGCATCATGATGCAAATCTGTATCGTGACCATTCTCAACTAGCTCCACATGTGCACCCACTGGTTCCAGTATGGCTAGACCTTGGAGCCAAAATCTAGGGCCTGCAGCCGAGGGAGGGGTCAAATGTCCACCCAAAGATCAGCAGGTGATGAGGGTATTAGGGCAACAGAAGCAAACTCCATTTTATCCCTCTAATCATGATGATGCTAGAATTTCAGTGAGTTAAAAATGTGAATCTGCAGGTGCTCAGAGTATTTGGCAAACCATCTGTTGGTTTATTGCGCTAACGTATGAGGAACGCTGAAGCAATTGTAAAGCATGGGATGGGATGGTGACTGGAGGTGAAGAGATACATTAGCTGTGTTCTTCACTACTGAAGTAATATACGTGGCCTTTTAAAGGACACCCCTCCCTTTCATAAAACCATTAAAGGCACAATCCTATGTATGTTTAGACAGAAAAAAGTTCCACAACACCCAGCATTCTGGGAATGCTGAGAGTTGTAGGATTTTATTCTGTTTAAACATGCATACGATTGCACCCTAAACTAAGAGTCTAAAATTACCTAGTGACACAACTGCGTGCATCCACAATGGCTGAGCGTATAGAAGCCTGTTTCTTCACACAAGTATTTGGGTATATTATATGTGATAAAACTATCTGGTAATAACTGAAGAAACCCCTGAAAATGAAACATGGATTTAAATTTTCTGTGCAATGAAGAAGGGGAAAAAGGTAAAGTGACACCCGAAAATTACTCCTACCTATGCAGTGATGTAAGTAATTCTAATTTAATTTTTCCTATACCATTGCTCTTCTTTACACAGATAAGCGGTTGCTCATTCCTTGAAAGTTTTGTGTGAATGGCTGGGTCTTGTGTGCAGGAAGGAGAGCCATCACCATTAACTCTTTGACAGAAAAAGTCCCTCCAAAGTTACAGAAGATTTTCACCAAAAATGATTAACTTATATACAGACATTGGACCTTATCAAAACTGTGCATGAGTGGAGAATTAACCATAAGCTGGCATTTCAGTTGGGTTAATATGTTTCTGATACTTGTATGTAACCCTTAGACCAGGGCTGGGCAGAAAGTAGATCAAGATATATTGGTAGATCTCTGGATGATTAGCAGAAAATCATTCGGGTTTCCATCACCCAACTGCTGAACAAAATGTCTTTCTCCTCCTTGATTAGAATACTGAACTCAAGAAAGCTTGAGGTAACTAAGAGCAGACTTTTGTGTGAATGGACTGTGAGCTCAGTTCAGTTCTGGTACTGAAAATAAATTCCCACACTCAGAATGTTGTGATGAAGAGGCAGCAAATGCAAAGGGGCAGTGGGGGCAGCTTTCTCATGAACTCTCTGGCTCTTCCTCTCTGTTGGAGGAAAGAGTGGTGTATGCCATGCAATCTCCTGGATCCCCGAAACTAGGCAACAGTGCGGTAGGGGAAGTAAGATTCAAATGCCAATCCAGTCAGCTTCTGTATATGGACTGAAGAGGGGTTGCCACCTTGTCCTTCATCTCATGCAGCAAGATGTCTCAGGCCATTCCTGGACTGGGGAGAGGTCTGTAACCATCTTTGCTTTCCCAATGCCGCTTGCATTTCCCAGCAGGAGCCAGAAATTGCAAGAGGCAGCCACCGCCGCCCAGGTGAAAGAGCTCTGCTTTGCGTGTGGCTAATATCTGGCTGCTCTGGTTACCATTTACAGGCTGGGGATCATTTCTGTGAAGTGAAGGGTAGAAGTGGAATAGAGAGAAGTGGATGATTATATGAGGGAAGGGTAGGATTATATGAGAGAAGTGGGTGATTTTAGTATTCTGTAGTGGAACCTTATATGAGAATAGAACTGACAGAAACCAATATGCTTAGAACATTGTAATCATACACATTCGAACTGAGGAAACCAATAAGCTTATGTACACACACTTACTAATGTTAATAAATACTAATTACTTTTAAACAACTGGTGTGGTCTGCGGAGGAGTGACTGTGGAGAAAACAATTAATGGTGGTAGCGGAATGGGAAACTGAGGTCTGTGTTGCTGGGCTGTGGAGCCTAAAGAACAAAGGCGAGACAGGAGCAGCAGCAGTAGGCCAAAACCCTCACACACTTCATCAGCACAGGGGGGATTGAGTGGCCCTGAGTGCTAGTGGCATGGATAATCCTGTCAGGTAGCTTGTGGGTGTCTCAAGTGAAGCCAAGACGTGGCAGGACACTTAGGGTGACCATATGAAAAGGAGGACAGGGCTCCTGTATCTTTAACAGTTGCATAGCAAAGGAAATTTCAGCAGGTGTCATTTGTCTGCATGTCACACCCAGTGAAATTTCCTCTTCATCACAACAGTTAAAGCTGCAGGAGCTATACTGCAGCTATACTGTGACCAGATTTAAAAGAGGGCAGGGCACCTGCAGCTTTAACTGTTGTGATGAAGAGGAAATTTCACCAGGTTCTCCATATATACGAATGCCACTTGCTGAAATTCCCTTTTCAATACAACTGTTAAAGATACAGGAGCCCTGTCCTCCTTTTCATATGGTCACCCTACAGGACATCACAGGTCAGTGGGGGAGGAAGCAGCAGCCAGGTACCTCTCCATCGTGCCTGGGTCCAGCTCCAGCTGAGAGCCGCCTCCCTCCTGCTACCAACTGTCACTGCTGAACTCTGCAACTAAGAATCTAGAGCCTGAATTTGCTTTTCTTCCCCCCCTCCTCCCTCCCCTTTCCTTTTGTGTCTTTTTTTTTTTTAAGATTGTAAGCCTGTGGGCAGGGACTGTCTTAAGAAATATTTTTGTAAGCTGCCTTGAGAGCCTTTTTGGCTAAAGGGCAGGATAAAAATGCTAAAATAAATAAATAAATAAATAAATCATTTCCTTTGAGACCTGCTATGGCCTCGAGATTCAGAAGCGGAACATTAGTTGCTTCCCCTCCCTAGTAACTGTTATTGGTTTCATTGTGTTTTAAATATACTGTAAGTCACCTTGAGAACATCAGAGGTAGGATATAAGTATCCCAAATAAATAAATATACCAAATTAATAAATGTATTCATGCAATTAGATGTCTATTTTAGTTCTTCTCATAGGTGGAAACTCCCCCCCCCTTTTTTTTTGCTGCTCCCTAGGAGTCAGGTAGACAATATTTAGAATTTTTGAAAAACTGACTGAACAACATATTAGAACAAAGAATAAAACAAAATACTACCCTTCTCCTGCCATGGCATTATATATCTTCACAGAGGGAAAGGAGCAGAAGTCTGGGGATAAAACAATGCAGACTAGCTGCTCTTTCTCACAAGCTTTGAGGAACTGAGATGCATTGAGTGATTGTCTTCAAAGTTCTGGTCCATAGGGGAACACAGAAATAAGACTGGAGCAGGGACTTGTACTTTTAAAGATGCTGTTCAATAGTCCAGAAAGGACAGGACATCCTTGGTCTCTGTGTTGGCAACCATCCATGAACTCTTTCAATATGTGGCATATGTCCTGGAAGCATAATCAGAAGAGTACTGATTAGCTCGTCAGACTGACCTGCTCATCCCATTTGTCTCAGTTCAACAAGCACATGCAGCTAAGCATTTCAGTGTCTGAGTCATGGGATCTCTAGCACAGAATCTCTTTGATCCAACATCTACAGTGCTCAGAAACTCCGCGCCATCTCAGATAGAGGTACAGATACACACACAACGAGTATAGCTACTACCTACTCTGTTGTACATTTTGAATACTGAATAAATAGCTTTTCTCCAGGTTTTGGAGGGCCTTTGGGCAAGACACTCAATGGGTACCCTTCCTTGTTGAGTCCATCTTCTCACTGCCATTAGCACCCACCTCTATTGCTCCTCATCTTCTTCACATCATTGCTACTACCTCCTTGTTTGGCAGGCAGAAAGCCAATGGCCAAGTAGGCAGGGGGAGGTACTACTACTACTTCTCACTACCAGCATTGTCTGGGCCAGAGCAAGAAGCAGGCCAACAAGCAGGTTGCAATGATGAAGAGGAGAGGCAGCTCCAGGCGGTTCTTGTCAGTGGGCCCCTGCTGGGGTGTGTACCCTTGGGAGCTGCCCAACCATGCCTAGCCTTGATGCCAGTCCTGGGTGGATTTCCATTGGGAACACCATGCAGGGGGAAAGGGTTACAAGAACCCTCCCTGAGCTGTTGATCCTAATCCCCCCCAGGGCTGTTTTTATTTTTAAGGAAAATGCAAGGGTACACCTTAGGTTGGATTAGCAGAGTTCCACTGACATGGGAGGAAGGAGGAGGAAAGGTGAGCTTCATGATACCTCCTCTCCTTGCAGCCTCCTGTGCCTCGTAAAAAGCTGCACTGGAAGTCTGGGTAACCTTTGGGAGCACATGAGAGGGGATCCAAGGGATTGCAGGGTGAAGGGGGACTTGTAGAAGATCACCTCCCCACCCCCTTCTTCCTTTGGGGCATTTCCACTGGATCCTGGTACCTCCTATTCACAGAATGCCTAATCTGGATCCAACCCACATCTATATAAATAAAAATGTAAATGTTCGTTCGAAACAGACGTTATATCTCCAAAAGTTCTTCACCGATTGCTTTGAAATTTTGACACAACGTTGCATTCAAATACGCGAGCGTTGTTATGTAACTATGTTCTATATGGGGTCAAAAGTTTGTCTTAAAATCGAAGAAATAGGCCTCCTAAAAACCAGTCCTGCTGATCATTGTGACATCGCCAACCAGTAGGCCAATCCACTGCCTCTGCCTCCTCTCCTATTTGCATGTTCTCTCCTATTTGCTCTTATAGGTCATTGTGACATTGCCAACCAGTAGGCCAATCCACTGCCTCTGCCTCCTCTCCTATTTGCATGTTCTCTCACAATTGGCTGAGTGAATATAGATGTCACACCTGTGACAGTTACATGTTCTGAAGAAAGGTAACTGCCAGGAGTTTCCACTAACCTCCTCACCGTAAAAACATCCTTTTTTAAAAACCAAACAGTAGGCTAATCCACTGCCTCTGCCTCCTCTCGTATTTGCATGTTCTCTCACAAAACTTTGCATTAGCACGCGGCTTGCAGTAAAAAAAATTACTGAGCAACGTCATAGAAGGAACAACCTTGACAGGACCTTTCAAAGGTGAAGATGTCCTCATTCCTCGCATTCCTATGATTCCAACAGATATGCCATTTCAATTTAAGAGATTACAATTCCCAATTCGATTGCCGTTTGCAATCACCATCAACAAAGCTCAGGGCCAATCTTTAGAATTGTGCAGTTTAGATCTAGACACAGATTGCTTCTCACATGGAGAATTATATGTTGTGTGTTCTAGAGTCGGCAAACCAGACAATCTCTATATCTACACAGACAATGGAACAACTAAAAATATTGTACATCCACAAGCATTGTGAAATTAAACATATTAGAAACATCCGCTTTGTCTTTTCTTTCTTTTCAATTTAACCAGACTGAGCCACAGCAACGCGTGGCAGGGTACAGCTAGTAATGTCATATGTGTTTTGACCTCTGAAGCTGCACAAAGGCATTTGTTACAAAAACTGAACATTGGTTTTCTGCAAGACTTCAGGAATGTTGCAAAGCAACTCCCCAGCTCCAAGAAAGAATTCGTTGACTTTGCCTAGCTGTTCTTGATTTCTGGTCATGATGACAATTCACAATAATAAAGTCTTTTTAATGATACCATTAGTGTGTTTTTATCCAGAGGCACCAACTTGCTGTAGTTTTTTTGTTATCACTAACAAAACTCTGGCTGAAAGGACAGCGGGCTAAGCCTGCCTGTAGAATTATAGGATGTCCTGCTCATGCCATTGTAGCTAAAGTTGATATATTGGGTCAGAGCCCCTAATGTATATAACACCCAGCTTTAAAGGATATGCAATTCTGGGTGTGAGTTCACAAACAGTCTGAATTTGTATGGGTCATGAAAAGCTGTTAATCCTTCAAAAGGTCAAAAAGTGAGAGAATGAAGTGGGCACAAGAATGAACCCAGTTACAGGCCCAAGAGAAACGTTCCTGAAGATTCATTATTCTCATAATCATGAATGCAGGCTAAGCACTTGCTTCCCACCCCCCCACCCCCCCCCACCCCAGTTTCTTTGCTAGGTTCACAAATGGTATCAGCGTTTGGCAAGATTGGTATTTACTGCTATACAAGCCTCAATGTTACACAACAGAAGTAGCAACAACTCTGAAAACGTGCTTTTCACTCTTCGTTCATGCATCCAAGTGCTTCTTCTTGCCCCCAATTGATCATGGTACCAGAGGCTCAGCAATCGGGTTTAGTTTTCTTTCAACTGTTGAGACACAGGTAGTACAGAGGAATGGTAAAAGAAAGTTTGGCATGATGCAGGTTGCTCAAGCATATTGAAGGTTGAATTCCACTCTTTCAAACCGATTTGCTCCAGTGAGCTGTATTCCTTTTAATGTTTCACTCAGCTATGACTACCTAAATTACAGTACAGGTGTTCTGGCATTATTTTTTTGAAGTCTGATGTACAAAAGGTGCAGCACTCAGAACAATGGTCCAAAGTAACTATGGAGCAGAAAGAAAGAAACATCAATGAAAATGCTTTGCTGTATTTAGCATAGAATTGTCATAAGGAGCTACGACTGAGATGTGATCTATGATGTTCTACATGTTCTTTTGGTGCTCTTCTTGACTGCAATGCACCCATGTGCTCACTATCCAAGCCTGGCACACCAATCTTACTTGCTTCCTTTGCCTGTGTTGAAAAGATCCCACTGTTCCACCTCTTTTCAAATTGTGTTTTTAGGCCTGAGAGCCTATGAAGGTAAATGTCCTTATTTCAGCTCCTTCCTGTAACCAGCCCTTGACACTAAGATAGTAGGAAGGACCATGTAAAGTATTAACTGGACATCAGTTGTTACCTGTTGAAGGAGCTTGTGTCTAGGTAGTTCTCTCCTTCCACTTCTAGGATGAATTCCCCAATGTTGTGCTTTATTTGTTTTGTTTTTTGAGTATGACAAAATGCAAGGGGGTTCTGGACTTGCAAGTCTATATTTGAATGTCACATATCTGTGCTTGGACTTCTTCTTTTTACATGTTTATTTTATTTATTTATACCCACTTTTTTAAAAAAGCAATGATTTCAAAGTGCCTTGCTTTAAAAGAATAGAAACATAGCATAACATCAATCAAGTTAACCAAAAATATAAAAAAGAGCATTTTAAAACAGCATTAAATAGCATGAAACATAATAGCAGTAAAACACATTATAAACAGTACAAATCAATCATATGACTGCCAAAATTGTAAAAACAATAACAGTTTTCAATGCTTATTTAAAATCAGGAAAAGAGGGAGCTTCTTAAATCTCCCCAAGTAAGGAAGTCCAAATTGTGGTGTCCCTGCTGAAAAAGCCCCAACTCCTGGCACCCACTAATTGGATCTTTGCTAATGATGCCACTTGTAAGGCTTCCACAGGTCCATACAGGTGAGGGCAGTCTGTAAGATAACCTGGTTCTAAGCATTTAAGAGTTCAAATGGGGAATACGTGTATTAAATTGAGCCTGGTAATGAATTGGTAACCAATATAAGTGGTGTAGGATTACTACAATATGCTCTGATCATCTTGCTCCTTTCCTACTCCTGGTGGCTGCATTTTGTAACAGCTGCAGTTTCCAAACGGCTTTAAAAGAGGCAGGCCCATGCAGGGATTATTGTAGCTGTCCAGCCTGGATGTATCTAGTACATGAGGAACTTAGATACACTTTTTCCAGGAAGGGTTGCAGTTAGTAAACTGGTCAAAGCTAGTAAAGGGTATTTATCACCAGCATCATCTTGACATCCAAGATAATGCTTAGTTCCAGGGCACCTGCAAACTGTGTATTTTATTCTTATGCCACCCCACCCAAACAGGTTACACTTCTCCACCCAAATCAGCAGATTGATAACTTCCAAGCAACATCTCTTCTGTCTTCTCTGGATCAGCTTGTTCACCCACATCCAGATGGCCTCCAGATACAGTCTCAGTTTCCACCACTCTCTTAGGACCAGATACTGAGCAGAAGAGGTAGAGCTGAGCATCCTCAGCATACTGTTGATATTTCAGCCTAAAAATTTGGATGAGTTCTTCCAAGTAGTTTTAAGAAGACGCCAAAGAACATGGGGGTGACAAGATGGATCTCTTCAATAACATATGGAGTGGCTTGCATCTCTAGGCCTCCACAGTAGGTGTTTTTATGACACAACAGCCAACTGTGGGTTAATGAAGCAATGGTGAGGCTACAACATGAGTGGGTCATGTGTGGCCACCATTTTGAATATGCAACCCCTGCTCGGGGCTTATCGTGTTGCGTGAACCTAACAAGTATGGGTGATGCGAGGGTTAAACAACACTCAAATAACCCTTGTTCTATTTACCCATGCTTGATGGGTATGCATTGACACAACAACCCCTGAGTTGAAACTGCTTATTCAACCCAGTGACCATAGGCCATGTCATGTTGTCCAATCCTGGTCAAAATGGCATAAAACCTTTGTCAGGGAATACATCGGGATAAACATCTCTTGATTTAATGAGGCATCGCACTGATGCAAATAGCATGGGCCAATGGATGTGAGCTCAAAGAAAGGACCTGAAGAACATAGTCCATGAAGAAGTGAAACAAGGCATAACAAAGGGGGTAGAAGTCACTTAAGATGTTTCTTGAGAGCTAAATATATTTGTAATGCAGGGGTGCAGAACTGTTATGGGGTGGGGAGGCAGATTGCCCCCCCTGCTGGCTGGATGATGTCTAGGGACATGCCCCCTCTAGCCTTGACATCATCCCTGAGGTTCCCCCCCCCCTTTTCCTTTTCTCCAGGCTGGAAAGAGGCACTGAACTGTGCTTCCTCCCAGCATGGAGAAAGCCCAGGCCACCCCAAATCCTTGCTGCTATCTCCAAGCTGAGAATGGATATAGTATTAGGGATGCTGGATGGCCTGGATGGTGGGATTTGTCTGCTGTCTCTCATCCTCGCTTTTATTTTCAATCTCAGAGTGGAGCTGTTCATATGACAACAGCCTGTGTGGAATTATTTAACCCACAATGAGGCTGTGGCACATGGAGGGCTCATGTGGCCACTATTTTGAATATGCAACCCCTGATAGGGGATTGTCATGCTGTGCAGATCCAGTGACATTAGGATATGCAAGGGTTAAACATCCCTCCCATAACCCATGTCTGCTGGGTTCGCACAGCAGGGATTAGAACTCATGCTTGCCCAAAGGAAGCTTTTTTCATTTTTTAAAATCCCTCCCCCTCCCATGGGAGGTGGAATTTTGTGAAAAATGGGTGGGGTTGAAAGGTTTAAACCTCCCCCCCTCATATGGCATAGTCCTGGTCCAAATTGGGGCTCTGGGTATGCTTACATAGAGTTAAAGAACCTAGCATGCATAGTTGCACAATGCATGCTAGACAGAACATTTAATTTGGCCCTTAGAGATTTTTTTTAGGTGACACAAGCCTCTCAGTTTTCTATTTGTGTTTTTCTATCTTTTAATATTTTCTCCAGGCTTAACAGATTAAAATAAAAATGTGCAAAAAGTAAGGACAGAATAGATTTTGCAGTAGAAGACATCCAAGGAAAATACCAGTTTTTGCAAGCACGTCCTTCTATATATTAAACAGGGGGAAAGTTAAAAGGGCAGACACAGTAAGAGCCGAACCACATTAGCACATGAAAGTTAAGCCACAGCACTCAAGGGACCAGAATCTAGGACATAGTGTTGCCTTGCCTTACCTTACAACATGATGACATCCCAAGGTCTTCCCTGAAGGGACAATGACAAGAACAATTGGTGACCAAAACTCAAGAGGATAAAATGAAAGAATTTATATACCCCAAGGCTTCAGGAATGGGGATTGACGTTTCACCCAGCACCAAGGGCATTTTCAAACTTGAAGTGCATTCCTACCATAGAAAATGTCTGTCAGGAAGAGAACATCTGGACACTGCCTACCCACCAATGCACATACACCTGTAAACTAACCAACAAGAAAGCCAGTTGTCACCTGTCACTTTTTATGTAGGGAAGTGTCAATGGAGAGATGCTTAACAAATCACGGATTTCTGGTTTTGCCCTTGAAAGTTGCACAACTTAGTGAACCATTAACTGGTTGAATATGTGGAGTATTTTTGACGGTGTGTCACATGGTAGCACAAACCAGTGTAATTTCTCCGAAGCATATTGCCTAGGGCAACGTGAGGCATTCAAAGCAAGGATATGAGATTGGCTGGAAAAGTGCCACCCTTTCTTGGTGGCAACTGGGCTCCTACGCATGTCTAGATCATTGTGCCAGTTGCTGTCCTTCACAGCCATTGTAATCACATGGTAGTCATAGTAGTCACCCTCCAGAGGAAGAAAGGCTGCTAGGCAGTTGTACCCTTTCCCTCATAGCAAGGTCAGCAAAGGGGAAGAGTTTTCATTCTGTCTTTCCTCTAATGTTAAATATTTCTATTTATATGGACATTTATATCTTGTCTTTCTATGGATACTCAAGGGGCAGTATCCAACACTGCCCCCCGCCATGCTTGCAGGACCCACTACTAGTGCAATGGGAAGCTAGCAGATCTTTAAGCAAAAGGAAAGGAGATGAAACTCTTGTTTCCAGAATGGGGCAGGTCAAAAGGAAGTTCCTTATTCGACTCATTGAAGATAACAATAGCACATCTAGCATCTTAGCTCACCAATGTAATCTCTCCTTAGACATCCCTAGCTAGTGGACATTGGAGCATTGGATCCAACCCAGAACATTGAACTGAAGGGAATGACAAGCAAACATCATCAACAACAAATATTCCATTAAAAAGGCAAGCAATTAAACACTACATGGCCAATGTCTTCCTAACAAGTTCCATATCAATTGTCTTTCACCTCAATAGAAGGCTCTCACAGCTTCTCCATCCAATCAGGGGTCTGGATCAGGTGGGGAAGTCCTACATGTGTACAGCCGTCAGTGGCGCATTTAGGGCTGGATCATGGGGTCGAAATCCAGGGCCCTGCAACCCCTGCCCTGAACACCCAGAGAGCAGCAGGTGCTGAAGGCATCAGGGTAGCAGAAGCAAACTCCGTTTTATTCCTGTAGTCATGATGGTACTGTGATTTAAGTGAAGGCTTAAAATGCAGAACTGCACATGTTCAGAGGTGTGTGTGTGTGTGTGTGCAAGTGTGTGTGTGCATTTCAATATCAGAGTTAGCAAACAATTTTGTTGTTCTAAAATATCATAAAAGTAGATGTAGTTGTAAAGCATGTAGCGGCAGTTGGGGGCAAACAGAAATGTTAGTTGTGTACTATGCAATTGAAACAATGCACCAAGTCATCTAACACCCCCCCCCCCCCATAAGGCGGGTGCAATCCTATGCATATTTAGACAGGAAAAACAAAGCCCTGCAACTCATCTGGGGCATTTTTCTGTTAAAACATGCATAGGCCTGCACCCTAAGTCAAGGATCTAAAATTACCCAGCTGCACCACTGGTAGAGCTGTAGGTGCAGAGTATCCCTTTCTCACCCATGCTAAAGGCGCAACAGGCATCAGCTAGGAAGGAGTCTGGCCAGTTTCCCACTAACCCCTGGGTATTGATTAAAGATGTAAGGTGGTTCACTTGAACCACCTTACATCTTGTGAGTCTGGGCAATGGAATCTTTTGGCTCCAATGTCAAAGGGCGAGTGAATCCACTCCATGTTTCAGTCAGAACCAGCTTCACATCCTTTAGAGTTCTGACTGAAACCCAGAGTAGGTTTATCACCCCAACGACATCAGAGTATGCAACGTGGGACTGCATATATAAAAACATAATGTGGGAATTTATCCAGCAGGATTGTCCAAACGTCATTAACCTAATCTTACTCTGAAAGTAATGCACATCTTACACATGGTACTTCCAGAAGAAGGCACATCTAGAGACTTGGAATAGCCTCTGAATTACTGCACTAAAAACCATCCTGGACTGTAGAGGAATGAAATTACATACACTTCATTGAAATCTTCCATTAATCCTAGAATTTATCCACCACATTGGAAATGTGGCCATGTTACCTGCGAATGGAATGGGTCATGCCATTGCATTCTCCCTGCTCCTCTTTGATAATGCACATACCCAGAGTTGTCTAACTTTCAGCTGCTTAGGATTCTTTTCACCATTTGTCTTACAAATTAAATGGTATCAAGTTGTTAGCACCCAATTCTTTAAGATTAAGTAATAGTGCATCTATTAGAATAGGGTTTTCTGAGAAGCAAAAGTGCTGTCAGAAATGCAAACTGAAATCACACCGAATCTAACTAGGGCATTCTGCAGTGGGGACATAACCTGATTGAAAAAAGGATCTTCAGTTTAGGAAGGTAGAAAAATGGCGAGACATAAAACAAATGCATTACTCCGTGTGGAAAAGTGCGACATGTTTCCACTTTTCCACATGATAAAATGTTCCAGAAAGCACTCCCTAAATTTGGCTTTCTTTGGAAGCAGAGATCCCTAGAAACTTATAGCATTTTAGTAAGATTTTGTTACTTTACATATATACAAAGAGAGCAGGGCTGAAGGTAAACAACACAAATATTCCTACAAGGCAGTAGCTCTGCTGTCCTACATGAGGTCCTCAAGAGAGAGATTGAGAAATTGAGAGAGATCTGCAACCCAAGCTACCTTCTTCAACTAACAGCTCACAACTCATCTTTCTCTCTCTGGCAGTGACCTTAAACTGCAGCTTTCAACATAGAAAGGGACCTTCTATCAGCCTTGCTCCTTATCCAGAGTAGGGAAGGAGGTTTCTGCTTCCCAAGGTCTAATGGCTCTTGCATTCCAGACACTCAAGAGAGCCTTCCCCAACCTGATACCCACCAGATGTTTTGAACAACAACTCCCATAATCCCTGACCTTTGGCCATGCTTCCTGGCTGGGGCAGATGGATTCCTTCAAGGCAAGCCCCCATACTCAGTAATCAGGCAGCAATCTCACAACAATATCTAGTGGGTAAAATGTACTTACATTTAAGCAAGAACATGGAATTTACTACCCCAAGATATAGTGATGGCCACCAATTTGGATGGCTTTGAAAGGGAGCTAGACAAATTCCTGGAGGAGAAGGCTTTCAATGGCTACTGGTTCTGAAGGCTATGTGCTACCTCCAGTATCAGAGGCAACAAGGCTATGTACACCAGTTGCTGTGGAACATGGGTGAGAGGGTGCTGTTGCACCCATGTTCTCCTTGTGGGTTCCTGGCCAACAGCTGGTTGGCCACTGTATCTAGTCTTGCTGGACTAGATGGACCCTTGGTCTGATCCACCATGGCTCTTCTTATGTTCTTAACATATATTTCTTATATTTAGGCAAGAACATTTTAACCAAGCTGAAAAAAATGGCCACCAACATAATTCTTGGGGATCTTTCTCTCTGATGCTTCTATCTCAGTTATAATAACAAAAATAGGAAAGTGGATTGTAATGCTCAGCAACGCTTGATTTTCTGAACAAGAGTAGCTCAATCACTGATTACATGTCATAATGACTTTCACAACGCTCCAGGATAAACCAGAAAATTAGATGGAAGTAGGCGGGGATAATAGACACATGAAAGCAAAAGGCAAGCAGAGGTTTCAAGATTAGATTTCCTGTATAAAATTGAAAGGCAAGTAAAGACACATACTGCAACATCTTCAGCAGA
Organism: Elgaria multicarinata webbii; assembly: GCF_023053635.1. Taxonomy (NCBI): domain Eukaryota; kingdom Metazoa; phylum Chordata; class Lepidosauria; order Squamata; family Anguidae; genus Elgaria; species Elgaria multicarinata. Next base: position 62,476,908 of record NC_086177.1, read on the forward strand.
AAACCTTGGCTAGTGAATTTGGACATTGCTGTGGAGGAATAGCAAGACATATTTTAAAAGCAAGTGATTGATATGATCTTGGACCTGGCTAGGTTGCAACTCAGTCCATATTTACTCTGAGGCTGCAATGCTCCGGAAAGTGATGGCAGGATGAGGACCTCAATTGAAAACAGGGAAATAGACATATGAGGAAGTAATCATATGTTTGCTTTGTCATGTGTGCTAAACTCTGCACAGATCCACTTGGCCTATATTGTATGTTCAACATGCCATTTGGCAGGAGAGAGATGATAGTTTTTATTAGAGTTTGTTTATTTCCATAGTCCCAAATAATATGTTGTCCATGGGCATCAAGGTGATTTTATGTTTTACAGCTCAGACCCCACCTCTGCCTTGCACTTAGTTTTTTGGGCAAGTTACTTTCCTTTTAGAGTCCCTAGTTTTCTTTCTGGAAAATGACTGTTTTGTGTCCAGCCATGACCACTAAGCCAGCAATTTTATGAATAGGCAATTCGTTGGGAGTGTGTGTGATTTATTTATTATATTTAATAGCCTGTTTTTCAGCCAAAAATTGACTACCCAAGTGGCTTGATGTTAAACTCGACAATAAGGTGCACCATCAGACGTAAATGGAGGTGTTTCTGGCTACTCTGCCTGGTCACTTGCTGTTGATGCTATAGCCAGAATGGGGAGTAGTAGTTGCAGATGGACCCAAGGGCTCGCTAAAGGCAAACATACCCGTTCACCCTTGCAGCTCCACTGATGATCTGGTCACTCTACGAAAGAGGGCAGGGCTCCTGCAGCTTTAACTGTGGTGATGAAGAGGGAATTTCACCAGGTGCTCCATGTGTACAAATGACACCTGCTGAAATTCCCTTTTCTGCACAACTGTTAAAGATACAGGAGCCCTGTCCTCCTTTTCATATGGTCACCCTACTGTAGAGTCATCTGTACAGACATAGTCCATGTTCCAGGGAGGAGACAGAAGGAGCTGCAGATTACTCAGATGCTGGCTGATAGCAAAATACCATTCCCCAGAAGTTACAAGTGACATATATGAGCCAGTAAGTGTAGCGGCTAAAGTGTTGGACTGGGAGTCAGGAGATCCAGGTTCTAGTCCCCACTCAGCCATGGATAGCCATGGGTGACTTTGGGCCAGTCGCATCCTCTCAGCCCAACCCACCTCAGAGGGTTGTTGTGGTGAGGATAAAATGGAGAGGAGGAGGAGGATTATGTATGCCGCCTTGGGTTCCTTGGAGGAAAAAGGCGGGATATAAATGCAATAATAAATAAATAAAGGACAGAGGCATTTTTGTTTCAGTGACACTCCTTGTCAAACAGCCTATACAGGCTTTTGAAGTGCTGCAACTTATCCCACTGCTCTCACCAGAGACAACAATGGGGTAAATAAACAAACAACAAGCAGCTGACTCCTCTTTCAAGTCACCTGTAATTATTGGGGGATGGAGGGTTAGGGGATTGTCTGTCTCTGGTGTTTGGTCATTTGAATGAGCCTTAAGGCCTTCCAGGGAAGGAACAGATCACCCTAGACAGCTGAATGTGTGAGAATGAGCAGTGCACTTTGCATCAATACATGTGTCACAAAACCTGTCTGTGTTACTTGCTCCTGAACATAAACATTCAGGCCCAGAATATTGCACCTGCTCTTTCCACCAGAGCCCACAGTCTGTTCTGAAAATGTCTTTGTGACACTTTAAGGAAGACACTCTGTTGAAATTAAGTGGTTGGCTGGCTTGACCACTGGGGCACGTCGGCTCTGCAGACAGCTGCAAAAACATGCCCTGGCTTTAAGACAGCTCTTGGCAATGTCCAGCCCCTCCAACCTGTCCTTAATATATTTAATATCCCCTGGGCATAAGAATGGGCAAGCATGGATATTAGGAACGCAAGACAATGCATGCATTTGCCATCCATACATTTGTCATGGCAATAGCTTGCAGATAGCAATCAAAGGAAAGGTCATTGTAAGGTACTTGTCATCACAGTTTTGTACACAAACAACTACGGAAACTTGCATTGCTGGAGGGAGTTAAATTCAAGATTGTTGTAGGCAATTTAAGAGGGTCTATGTTAGATCTTAATATTATTGCCACTTTACATTTCAGGAATCTCCCAGATGTATCGGACGTCCATGTGGGACTTGGTAAGAAGCCCACATACATGCAGTCACGTGTGATAAACACATTGGTGCAGAGGTAAATTTTGATGTGCACGTACTCATCATAGCCACCTACCCAAGAACAGCCCCCAAATTCAGGCAGCTGTGTTGATCCATATCAAAGAACCAGCGTTAGCACTTCTTGTCTTCAACAGCAGCGGGTCTTTTATAAAGTTAATGGATCTTAATTGCCCACAGAAGATGAAGCCAGCCTCAAATACTTTGCATTGCAAGAGGGAACAATAGATGTATGCTGGGAAAATCCATTTCTCCCCAGCTATTGTGAGGACTGCAGTTCATCCCAGAGGGAACTGGAAATTCTGAGGGGTGGTGGTGGTGGCAGAGGCAGATGATGTCAGTGTCCTGCTCATAAAAAGTGCTGGTTCTGTAACTCTCCAAGCCCTGGTTCCATTACATCACCCAATAAAAATGCATTGTGTCTTTTGGGCTGACAGTATACACCACAGAAAACCACTGTTTGTCCAAAGGACCAAATAGGCACGCCTGTGTTCATCGCATGCGCCAGTGTAAGGACAGAGGTACCACAGCTCACTGTGACAGAGCACCTGCTTTGCATGCGGAAGGTCCCAAGTAAAATCCCCAGCATCTCCAGGTAAGGCTAGGAAAGAATCCTGTCTGAAACTCTGGAGAGCTGCTGCCAGTCATTGGTCATCATCAGATGAGCATTTTATCGCATTTGCGTTACTGCCCACTTATAGTTTTTTGCATGTCCTTTTGATGATGGTTCATCCCACCTCCTGCACATCTCCCACCCCTTCTGGTCTTTTTTCCATGACAAAATAGACTCCGGTTAATCCGGCTTATTTTTTGAATGTGAAACTTGCTGCCATTTCCTGCTGTGTGAGAAAAAGCAGTGCAATAAGAACACCCGCTGAATGGGCCATGTGTAGGGTGACCATATGAAAAGGGCTTCTGTATCTTTAACAGTTATGTAGAAAAGGGAATTTCAGCAGGTGTCATTTGAAGAGGGTGAAATTCCCTCTTCATCACAACCGTTAAAGCTACACTAGCTATAGTAGAGTGGCCAGATACAAAAGAGGGTAGGGCTTCTGCAGCTTTAACGGTTGTGATGAAGAGGGAATCTTACCAGGAGCTGCAGGCATACAAATGGCACCTGCTGAAATTCCCTTTTCAAAACAACTATTAAAGATATAGGAGCCCTGTCCTCCTTTTCATATGGTCACCCTAGCCATGTGGTCATTGCTGCTTTCCTCTTTCTTTCCCCATGTAAAGAAATCTTCGCTATTGTGGGACAGCAGCAGGAGGCCATAGCAATTCTGCCCCCACCCCCCACATCTGATGAGCTGCCTTGTCAATAATACTGTGCTAGAGGACCAAGGGTCTGAATCAGTATTGCTGGCTTCCTATGTTCCAGATTATATGCAATTTCCTTCCCAGGAGTTATATCCACATATAATATCATCATATGGGAAGCAGTTGTAAGTTGATTTTCCTAGAAAATGCAAGGTGCCATCCAATTGTTTGTCTGAGGTTGGCATATATGGGGAAAAGTCATTAAGTGAGTGGTAGAGCACATGCTTAGCATATGAATGGTCTCTTGGTACAGCTGGGAAAGACCCCTGTCTGGGACCCTGGAAAGTAGCTGCCAGTCAGTGTAGGCCAGCCTGCCCTCCAGCTGCTTTGGACTACAGCTCCTAGAATTCCTAACCATTGGCCATGCTGGCTAAGGCTGATGGGAGCTTAGGTCCAAAAACACCTGCAGGACACCAGGCTGGAGAAGGCTGGACCTTGTTTTAATCTTTTTTAAAAATTAAAAACATAAAAACATGTAAATAATGAATTTGCAGGGGAACACAAAAATACATTGTTCTGGTCTTTTCAGTCGAGTCTGGTGGCTCCAAATTTGGTAGGGCTGAAAACCATTCAGGGTTTCAGTCAGAACCAGCCAGAACTCTGAAGGATCTATCCAAGGTGTTGAATTCAAAATGGTTCAGCACTTTGGATAGATCCTTTAGGGTTCTGGCTGGTTCTGACTGAAACCCAGAATGGAATCACAGCCCCACCGACATCGGACCCACCAGCCTCCACTGGTTCTTGCGTCACATTTGGGTACAAGCACCAGACAATACTGAAATAGATGGACCAATGGTCTGATTCAGAATAAGGCAGTCTCCTAGATTCCAGCCACAACATATAGATTAAAAATGTTCTGTTTGCCCCTCTTGTGTAGGTGCTCAATATCAGGTTTCTCCCTCAACCCCCATTTCACTCATTTTGTGCTTAACAGTGTCTTGGGGAAAATTTCAGAGTTTTCAGCAGGCGAGGAAGATGTGATCTAGGTGCGGCTGCACTATGAATCTTTTAAAAGCAGCCTAAGAAATATTTAAGACCTCAGTGTAGGAAGAACAGCTCTCCCAGGCATAATTTTTGGTGCTGGTTGCAGCAGGGAGCGTATGCTGTGAGGAAAGTATTATTTTTCTAAATGGAAGGTGTCAGATGGTCACGCAATGTGACTGCATGTTCGAGATCACTGCCTCCCATCTGCAATTTGTGACGTGTGAAAGATTCTGCCCAAATGTGCTCACCAACTGGAAATCCTCAGCACTTTTTTTTTCTTATCAGGAGAGACCAAGATAACCAATGGTTTACAGATCAGGGATCCTATCAAATTAATATCACTCTAGGATAAAATCTGCTTTAAATACAACTACTAAACTCCGGCAAAGTTAACTAGTACATACAAGTCCATTCATCTGATTAAAAATCCCTCCTGGTGAAACAAGGAAATTTCATATTACAAAGATTTATATTCATCTCTTTTAAAGCAGATTTAGCAATAAAAGATGTAGTCTTTTCCTGCATTCATTAGTGCTTTCTAATTCCAATACTTGCTAGTCTTATTAAAGGCATTCTTATCTCTGACCATTTCTTCTCCAGATCCTTGCGTTATTGTTTGCTTCCTGCCAATTTTTATTCAGTTAAATTTATCCTAATGTAACTGATTCAGGAGAGGCAAAGTATGGATTCTCTGTGTATCAGCAGGACAGAGGGGCTGCCTTGGCAGTGCTACACTGGCGTCGTGTTCCCCCTAAACCCGCAGTGGCACTGGGTAATCCCCACACCAGGAGGGAGTACAGAGTTTCTGGCAACAATCTGGGTACTGGAGCTGCCCCCCCACCTGCCCTGCATCATCCTGGCTTCTGGCAACGAATCGGAGGTTGCCTTCAGCCACGGAACGCCTCTGCAGTGAAGCTGGAGTGAGGTTAGACAGAGGAAGGACCATATTTGCTTCACTCCAGCCAAAAAAGTCAGGTTAAGTTCCTGACTTTTTTTATTTGCATCTTTATTTGCACCACCGCGCAGTCACCACAGGGCTTTTAAAGTGCATAGATAGCCCCAGAGTCTAATAGTGCAACTGTTCCAGTGGGCAAAGGATGTGGCCAGCCCTGGTGCATGGTCCATGGGGTGCGGTCCAGAGCTAGTACCAGTGAGAGTTCTACTATTCATTTCTATGGGGAGGTGGATTGCAACAAAAAATGTACACTTTAGGTGTACAACTAAGACATTTGGAATGTACCATTAAAAATATAAAATGTCAGAAAATATAAAATGTCAGAAACACAGGTTAGCAAAGAGGTGTCATGCAGGTATGCTCACCAAGCAGCCCCAGTTGGTTGTAGGTCCCTGCTGAGTGCATACCTGGTGGCAAATGCAGGTCTGGTGTTGCATCATAAGTGAAACGTTAGCCAAATTCATGGAGGAAAAGGCTATCAATGGCTACTACTCATACAGAACCAGTATGCTTATGTACACTAGTTGCTGGAGAACACAAGTGGGAGTGTGCTATTGCATTCATGGTCTAATTGTGGGCTATTTGGGCCACTATTCAACAGGAAGTTGAACTAGATAGACCCTTAACGCCTTATATTCTTAAACAGCCCATTGATTAGAATGGAGCTTCTTTCCCTTCTATGGGTAATTTCCAGGAGGAAGGTGTATCTTTTGTTATTGTTATGTTTTGCTATTTTGAATTCCAGCAATATAGATCATTGAGATGCTAGGGAAAGAGCAGACTGTAGGTAGAGAAAATAGAACTATGTTTTTTAGATTATAGGAGGTTCAGAGGAAATAATGTGCATCTACTGTTGGGTAGCAAAGTGTCGGATGCTGTTCAGGACACAAAAGTTAAACCTCTCTCCTGTCTAAAATAGCCACTATGTTCTACAGAATACTGCTTATCTATCAGCTCTTTCATGAAATGTGGGATACAAAGTTGCATCGAGATAACTCTGGCAATTTGTAAATCATTAGAACTATTTTACTGCTGTGCCAAATTTTTCTACTATGTTTCTTTCAACCATTCACATTCTATTTGATAGGAAAGAAATTGCTTTTGAAAAGAACTTCAAAGGAGAAGAAAATTTCACAGAAATTCTCATGGGTTGGGTTTGTGGTTCTTGTACTTATGAGATGGCCAAGGAGTCTGTGATTATCCTGTTTTTCATTTCACCATCATCTCTTCAACAACCTGTAGCCTCCTTGACTTCCTGCACTTCAGTTAAAGCCTGGGAGGTCATCATGAGGTAATTCCCCTCATAGGGCTTTTCATATCAGAAAGTAAAGGCAGTCTGAGAGGCTGCAGAGCAATGGAGGGACATGTAATAGAAAGAAAAAATACACACAGCACCTTCAGCCACCTTTCTGTAATTAGGTAAGTTCAAAACATCACCAAAATAAATTATAAAATGCCCCAAGAATCAGGCAGAAGAATGAAAGCCTCTTTCACACAGGAAGGTAAATTTCAAGAAACTGGAGGACAGATTTTGACGCCGCACTAGTTCCATCTCTTTCCTGAATGTGGACACGACACTGCCCCCCACTCTTGCTACAGGGCTTTCAGGGAACTAGTGACATTATCTAGTGCATTAGAGACAAGATGCATCCACTATCACCCTTCAGAAATTTAATGTTTGGAAGACCCCAGGAAAGTGCTGAACCCTGAAGAATTACAAGCAGAGCAGAGCTAAAATTTCTCAGAAGTCATGTTTTCTCAGAAAAGTTCTGTGATTTCCCTTTTCTTAACTCTCCCCACTTTTGATATAAAAGGCCACTTCACAGGAATTTTGGTGGCTGCCTTCCTTCCCTCCTTCAATGCCCTGGAATGATGCTAAGTATGGGGATTGTGAACAATGCAATATTGGGGCCAGTTGATGCTGTTGCCACTTCCCAAAAACCCTCAGGAAAAAAGAAAGAAGCTGTACACAACCTTTGCCTATGGTGAGCCCTACCTGTGAGAAACTGTTGGAGACTTTCTCCTCCCCCTGGAGAAATTGGGTGAAATTGTTCACCCAATTTCTCTGCCCACAAATAGGGTGGAGAATTTTGAGATGCCATTTTGGCCACAGCCTTAAACTATCCTGACCAGCCACTGTACTTCCAAATCCTGGTACCATGCTCCAACTCTTTGGTCCTTTCTGTTCATGGATATAATACTGAACTGCAGCATGGTCCTTAACAGAGCTTGCCTGGTAATAGTGAAAGGTAGGACTTGTCTGATTAATTGCTGCTGCCACCACCTTCCTTTTTGATCTCCAGCATTTGTGATTATTCACATCTCTATCTGAAGAGATATTGGAAACCTATAACTGGCATACAGATTAGCACCTGAATAGGGACACTTGATATGCGTTTTGACACCAGAATGACAACACCATTTCCTTTTATTATTACTAGTTTGCATTGCCATTAGAGTATTTTTAAAAAGTGTCTATGGAGAACACGGGCATTTTTGAACATCTGACAGCAATGTTACACTCTACAGGCAAAAGGGTGAAGCATTGCAAAAATGAAAGGCGTTCAATGTGTTTCACAATGCCCCTCAAAATGCTATTCTGAAAAGACAAGTGTCCTGAGATCTTGACACATTCTAAATTATTAAACGGTAACATATTCAGATTCTACTAATATATGCTATGTACTTTGCTTAGGTTGTTGCAAAGGTATGAAAAAAGGCTAACCAAAGGAGTTCAATATTTTTGTTTGCTGCCCACATATTGTACATGATCAAGAGACTGAGATTATTTTAGATTAGATTGCTTTAAAAAGATCACAGCAGGCATTTTCTCTCACAGGTAACTAATATTTATTCCCTTTGTTTCTCACAATGGCACATCTTCACGCCCCAATGGCATATCAGGAACTTGTGATATCATTTATTGGAATAACGAGCTGGAATATTCTCTGATAGGATCCCAGAAGATAGCCACATGGCTGGTATCTTTCCCAAGGTTAGAAATTCAGCCCTTTTGCCCATTGTGAGGGGTCTTTCTTACACAAGGGTAGGAAGGATGAGAAATCTTTTTTGGGAATGCATGTATATGCCTGAAAATCTCATTGACATAGTAAAAGAACTGCAGTTTGTAAAGGCCTGGAATCTGTCAGCCCATTCTCTCTTTAATTAATAATGGTAAAGTAAAAGCATGTGAAAATGAGTGAGTTTTTAGAGAAGAAAATGTGGGGGGGGGAAGCAAGCTGCCTCTTAGGATGCAAATATTATACTCTTTGTTACATAATACTGCAGAGCCAAAGAGAAGAACAGCCACCAAATGTTCCATGAAGCTCTTAGGAGGGGATTTTGAGAGAAGAGTTTGCATTGTTCAGAAAGTCACTCAAGCAGAGTGAGGGTGGAATTCCATCTGTTCAGTTCAGTTCAGTTCAGCGAACTGGGTCATTTTTAATGGTTCACTAAATTATGACTAACTAAAAATTACAGTTAATGTGCTTTAAAAATCTTGAGCTGCATGACAAGATCACCTTATTGCTTGTTCTCTCTTGCCCTTGAGTTTATCACCTCAGAAAAGTGGGGGTGGCGGGTGGGGGGGAATGTAGGTAGAACAGTAAAAAGAGGGGGATTTCTTTGTGTGGTGAGTCAGTATTCCAGGATGATATGTGGAGCTCATGAAGTCAACATGTTCCAGTAACTCTTCTGTCAGAACAACATGCTAACTCTGGATTGACTTTCTAAGAAATCAATTTCATGTTCCAGCAATATCCTGATGATATATAAGATGGCAATTTAATTATATTTCCCCCATGAAGAACTCTGCGTTCTTGCTGTTGATCAGGCTGCACCAAGGCAAGTAAATTAGAGTTACTTCTTGGTTAATGTAAAGATGGCTGGAGACATGAAGAAGCCAAGACAAAGAATGAGCCTTCTTAAGAGAAAGCAAGTCCTGTACAGGTAAGGGAACAGTGAGAATCAGAGGCAGTCAGCCTGTATACACCAGTTGCTGGGGACATGGGTAGGAGGGTACTTTTGCACCATGTCCTGCTTGTGGGTCCCTGGTCGACAGCTGGTTGGCCACTGTGTGAACAAAAAGGTGGACTAGATGGACCTTTGGTCTGATCCACCATGGCCCTTCTCACATTCTCATGAGTATTACAACATTTCCAGGCATTTTCTCCAAGGATGAATTCAAAAAACTTAATTTCAAACAATGCTGAGAAATTAGTCTTACTCTTCACTTATATGAGAGACACCTATTTCCAAGCAAAACTCTGCTGGAAAGAAGGAAGGCGTGAAGGAATCATAGAATTAGAAGGAATCCAATTGGCCTGTATATGTTGCATCAACTCTGGTCCATTTCTTCATTACATTACATTATCTGCAATTAAACGTTATTAGAGCTGTGTGGCTGTTGCCAGAATGAGTAGCCACCACCACCACCGGTCTTTAGATGACAACAAAGCATTAACAGGGAGGCTGTAAGGACTACAAGAGCTGCACATCAGATGGTGACAGAGTTCTCAGAAGGGCCTCCCCAGCTAATCTACGTGGATGGGTTGGGCCAGGCTCATTTGGAGGAGACAGTCCTTTAAGCAACCCCATAGCATTGTTGCTTCTGTTTGTTTGTTAGCTGTGCTTTTAAACCACCCAATAACCTGAAATTCTCTGGGCGGTGTGAAAAATTTTAAAATAATAAAACAGAAACATTAAAACCAAGAACCTAAGAAAAGCACAGAATAAAACCAAGATAAATCTAGTACCAAAACAATTCCACCACATAAAACCAGCAGCAGAATAATGCACTAAAAGCACTTAAAAGCAATTCTTTAAAAGCCTGGGAGAATAAAAGGTCTTTACCTGATGCCCAAAAGACCATAATGTAGGTGCCAGACAAGCCTATCTGGGGAGAGCATTCTGCATCACTGGAATGCGGCCCTCTCCTTTGTAGCCACTAACCTTGCCTCAATAATACTGTTGTTGTTACTTTCTGCGTAGCCTTTCTATAGGGTTATTCATCTCCTTCGTCTTGTCCTCCCTCTCTTGGTAATATGAAATGAAACACAACAAACAGTATGGCATCAATCTTGAGGTTTTACCACCCTTACGAGTAGATGTTTGTGATTTTCCCTTAAAAAACATATCGGGCCTGTTCAGATAACACATTAAGCCGTGGTTAGGCCGCTAACCCTTTTGCAGCAAATGGTTAGTGGGCATGTTTAAACCATGGTTATGCAGCCACCATGGTTAGGAATGGTTCCCGCGACTCACTAAGTTATGGTTCACGTGACACACTATGCCATAATGTTTAGCTCAAAATGCTTAACCACTGTGGGTTGGCATCACGTCTAAACAGGGTCCATAGCTAAAGCTCAATATTCATTTATTCTCTGTGTTTACAAAATACTTACTGTTTAGTTGTAACTCACATTCAAAGGCTTCTAGCGGACTAATTTCTATAACAATGCTTGTAAGGTATACATTCAATATGGGAGGTGGGGATGAAATCCCCTTTAGAGGTGAGGCATCCCACAATATTTTTACAATACAATACAATATTTTATATTGTAAGTCACCTTGGAAGAACTGCGGTCTTGAAATGCAGCTAAGAATTACAACAAACAAACAAAGAAATTAAATCCCTGATTGGATAAGGCAGGGCTCTGTAACCCTTCAAATGGCAAGTGAAAGAACTGAAGTAAACATTATTCTAATACAGACACTACATTGTGGGTAGGGGACTTGAGTAATATCATTCCCTATATACACTATGTTTGGAAGCAAAGAAGATCCAACTGATTCAAAGATATGCCACGTGGTGAATATGGGTGCATGCCATTTGATACAATAAAATATGGAAGGGTATAGCAATTCCTTTCCAACAATTTCTTCTATCACATCCCAAGTTTCCTTTTGCCTTCCTAATATACTTTTCAAGAAAGGATTTTCTGAACTATTCCTTTGATGTATAATAAATCATGAGATAATGTGTGTGTATATATACATATTGTATGTATATGTAAATATATACCAAACAAGGTGTCAGGTGCTAGCTATTTGATCTATTATTTTATGCCTGGGCAGTGACTTCTAAATATGTACTGCCTGTTTCCTGTTTGACCAGCAAAGAAAGATAACCTTCTATTTAAAGCTTTTCCACATGGAGGTTACATGCCTCTCAATCCAGATCCAGATATAAAATGCACAATGCCATTTGACCCTACAATTTACAGTTTCCCCATATGTATTTATATCCGCCAACTAAGAATAATATTTCATGAATCTGATGACGTGGACTCCACAGACGCTGATGCTATAATGCATTTGTTTGTCTTTAAGGTGCTACGAAACCCTTGTGTTGTTTTTTTCTGCATCAGACTAACATAGCTACACCTCTGAAAGTATGTTGAATTGCTCCCTGACTTCTAGAAAGCCAAAACCTCACATTTGGCCAATGCTAGAATATCTATGTTGACTGGGCAGTTCTCCTGTAGGATCTGAGATGTCACAAATTTCCAGGCCAACTTTGTCTAAACGGGCAGCTCCCAGACAAAGGGGTGTGGTGCTCTTCTAGTCAGTTGTTCTGCCTTGACCTCAAGCAGGAGCCCGTGAAACATAACAGGTCCCCTGAGTTTGAAGCAGTCTAGTAGGCAAGCAGGTAGGACTGAAGTTGCAGGACCTTGAAGAGCTCCAACATTTACCACAAGATCTGGACCCTGGCGCTCATTGAGGCCTTCTTATGCTTCTCATCCCAGACTAACCCTCTCAGACCCCACCTCTTCCATGGGACTGGTAAGCTTAAAGCAGGTGTGGGGAACATATGGGCCCTCCAGATGTTGTTGGACTGCAACTCCCATCGGCCCTCACTCTTGGCTATGCTGGATAGGGCTGATGGGAGTTGTAGTCCAGCAACATCTGGAGGGTCACTCGTTCCCCATCCCTAGCTTAGAGGGCCAGTCTTCTGACCTGGGGCCTAGCACTCAGTCTCCTCTCCTTTAGATCCCTCCTGGTTTGTTGCCTATGCATGTAATCTGGCAATGAAGAGCATGGGGCCACAGATGCGGACGGAGTCGGTCCTTCAGGGACCTTGGGCTCAGAAGTTATGCTTTTTGGGGTTCCATGTTCAGGGGTCTCTAGGTGGACAGGTTGTGCCTCAGGCCCAAAATCAGGGCCTCTGTTTGGGCCTATGTCTTACATAGACTTCACTGTACGTTCTTCAATTCTGTTGGCCCCTCCTCATCTAGGTCAGACTCCAAATTCCTTACCAGGTTATGTGCCACAACATCAAGTCCATCTATTCTGGCACCACTATGCAGCACAGTATAAGCACCACAGGCTATGGAAAATATTATTTTTGCAGTGCTTTAGAGCAGCTGTCCCCACTTGGTGCCCTTCAGATGTGTTGGACTACATTTCCCAGCAAGCTCCAGCCAGCCACGGGGCATGCTGGGAGTTGTAGTCCAAGACATCTGGAGGATACCAAGTTAGGGAAGGCTGCTTTTGAGTAATCCAATCTTCCTTTTAACTCAGGGCTGGGTTTTCCCTTACGATTCTTGTGGGTTCCCCTCCCCCCCACTTTATTCTTTGCTAAAAGTCAAATTATATATTAACATATACAAAAGTTCATTCAAAATCAAATTCACAAATGCTATGAACAGTCAGACTGAATGATATGCAAGGAACTGGGTGATACATCTATACAAAAATAAACTGCATGATACAAAAGGTCACAATAAATCCATTTGCTGTTTCTGCAGACGTGACGTTTGTCTTTCACCACCATACAAGGCTCTTCTTGGCAAAGTTTTCTTTGGCGAAACATATGTTTGGCCACATTCCCATTTTGTGCCTGGAACCCTGGTTTCAGATCCGTTCATATGTTCAAATCCAAATTTGTCCATTGTGAATGCATGAAACTTGTCAGATTCTGAATTGGTGCAATTTTTCATTTCAGCACTAATACACATATAATGCTCATCTGCCTCATTGTCTTTTGGCACCTGTTTCTATCAAAGTCTGGCTCAAGAGTGAGGCCTCTTCACTGGAAGCCTTCTACAATATACCATAAACATGTCTTACTGAGCGCTTGCTGCAAAATATGCTGTGTTTTTCAGTGGAGGCAACTCGCTTCCATTGAGAGAGTGATTTGATAGATATTAATATAATCATATCCAGCAAACTCAAGGGAATGTAGTTGTTAGAATTTGGCTTAAACTCTGATCCATCCCCATGACTAGAACTAATACTGCTACTTTGGCTATGGTTTCTTATGAATACATCAATTTTCACCGCAGCGGTGACTGATGTGGTACTAAGAATGTACAGACTTGCTGAATGGGCACCTCAGTGCGGAAGGTGGGAATCTATTTCTATTACTTCTCTTCTGCTATAGCCATCACCTCTGTAGGAAAAAATTATTGCAGCCTATTGGATTCCAGTTTTCTTATTCTCAAGAGCTAGATACTATTAGTCCCAGTATCTTCTGGATGACACAATCCTGGGACCTTGGGATGATGGATTTAAAATATGATCTTCTTCTCAAAATGTACATGCTGAAACAACATTAAGCCCTTAAATCAGATTTCCACTAAGGGTAGGGATGCCTCTTTCCCTCCCAATAGCAGCTGAAGGAAATACCAAAGAATCACAATCCTTTTTCTCCACTGTAGAGGAAAAAGCGCACAAAGCCTTTTAGAAAGATCTGCCTCATTTTCTCTTGGAAGGTTCAGAGAAACAACACCCTCCTTGGATATAAAGCCTGTAAGAAAAAAGAAGTGACAACTCTAATTCAGCACTATGATCATGACTGAATATACAGGAATTCAAACCCAGACTTTTAAGAGGTAAGCATGCAAAACATCTACCTGGATGGAGAAATCTGTCAGTTTCCCTTTCTCCCACATTCAATTTTTTAAAAATAAAAATAAAAATCTAAAGGTCTTCTCATCCTCTCCCCACGGCCTGAGTTCGATCCCAGCGGAAGCTGGTTTCAGGCAGCCGGCTCAGGTCGACTCAGCCTTCCATCCTCCTGAGGTCGGTAAAATGAGTACCCAGTTAGCTGGGGGAAAGGTAATCACGGCCGGGGAAGGCAACGGCAAACCACCCCGCTATAAGGCCTGCCAAGAAAACATCAGCGAAAGCTGGCGTCCCTCCAAGAGTCAGTAATGACTCAGTGCTTGCACGAGAGGTTCCTTTCCTTTTCCTATCAAAAAACAAAGGGAACAAAAAAACTTGTGTACCTGCACCAGCCAAATTCAATAGTTACAACTATTCCCAGCATGGAGAGGACCATGATGTACCTCAAGGTTTGGGGGTTTTCTTTTCTTTTCTTTTAGTATGCAGTTGGGGGAAAACTATGCAGTTGGAAAATTGATAGATGTACAGTTGAAAAAATGGGGGGAAATAGAGTTATGTTTGTGTATTTAGTAAGATTTTTTTTTCAAATATAACAATAAACAAAAACAAAAAGGGGCACAAATAATAAAAATGGAAGAACATATAAAACATATTCATACACAGTAATAATTTACATTGCCCTTAATAAAGAAAAATGAAAAAAGAGGGGGAAAAGAAGGATTTAGCACTGAAAACTTAAACAGGCAATGTCAGGGATGGATTGCAATACAAATTATCTAAGGGTAGAATGTGCTCAGTTTCCATGCTCAAAGTAACTTGCCCAAACCAGATTAAAACAAGTTCTTCTTTTTGGCTGAACTTCCCCTTTTTCACCTTTATCTTTGAGCAGGTAACACTTCATCATATACTTGTAAATACCCTTAAAGACCTCCTATTTTCGTGCCTTAGGCCTGTCTTGCCTAAGAAGAAGGAACCCTTGGCAATTGTTGATGGGCAACATCAACGCTCCTGCTTCTCCCTTATGGTTTTGTTTTTACTTTAAACTGGACTTGGACTGGACAGACCATTGAATAGAGGACACCTACAAATAGAGGACTGTTTTCTTTAAAGTAGGACACATGACCACCCTAAGAATTACTGTGAACCTAGAAAAAAGACTTGTGTTTGAGGAGTACCAATTCTGTCAACATGAATTTGATGAGGCAGATAAATAGATAACTAACACAGATTCCTAAGTGAATTGTCACTGTACGGTAGATAAGAACTACTGAGACCTATGAAGAAACTGACACTGATAGATGGTGTAAGCAAGGAGCAAACCATGTTTTGTGTCCATTTGGCTCCTCCTCCTCCTCCTCCTCCTCCTCCTCCTCCTTCTAGTGTGGGATGTCTGATAGCACATTTGTGCAGTTGGAAAATCTGCTTTTAAAAAACCTTGTTGTACCTTCCTGTCATATAGCTGTTAAAGATGAGAAGCCTGACAGAAAAAAGAGCTAGTAATCCTAATTCAGCACTACAAATATAACTGAACATACAGGGATGCAAATCCAGACTTTTAGGAGGTAGGCATTCAAAGCCCTCTGCCTGGACAGACGAGTCTATCATTTTACTTTCTCCCACATTTGCTTTTTTTTTTTTAACAATAAAATAAATAGAGCAAAATCCTCATCCCTTCCTAAAGGTCTTTCCCATACCTGAAACTTTTGTTTTGTTTTGAGGATTTAACTTCAGACTATGTGGGCTGCAAAGCATGTGCTCCCCCAATGAGCTATCACCTCTCCACTAAAACATGGATACAAAATGCAGACGTGATGAAAGAATCTGGAAGGCTAGGAGAGGTGCAGAATAGAATGGGTTGCAAATTTGTTTTGTCAAGGGCCCATTTGGGGTTACTTCATCCATGGCCTGTCCAAAATATTTCGCAGACTGAAGCGGAGGACAAGATGGTGGCCCCTCCCATTTCATGTGCAAAAATCAACTGGACTGGGAGTTGATTCTTTCTTCAACCCGGACAATGGGATGCTATCCTCCAGCAAACCTGGAGGCAGTAAGCTAGTTTAGGGGTGCAGGGCTAGCCACTTGGCCCACAGCTCTCTCCTCCACCACCTTGCTGTCACCTCCCAACGTCTGCTGCCTGTGGTAACTGCCTCATTCTGCCTAATGGTAAGGCCAGCCATGCCCCTGTCATTTAATATTTACCATACTTCATCATAGGGCCCCACCACTATGCCAGCTGAGAAGTTTGTGTAAGTCACCACCCAAATTCATTCCAGCATCCTGTAGTCACATATTCTTAAAACTTACAAAACCCAAAACCTGTTGGTGAAATTCCTACATTACAAAGTATACACATGGTTGCAAATTTGTATAATATTGTGAAGGGACACATGGCAGCACCAATATGCACCACAAGATACATTGTTTTGTTTACAACCATGAAAACCACATGTGTATAAAAAGGGCATTTCGAAACTCAGGACAGATGCTTAGGGTGCCTTTGTTTCATAATTTAATACCATATTGTACCACCTGTTAATGATAAGAGCCTTCTGGACTGGCCTGTGGCTATAAAAATGGATGATGAGTCATAAAGATTAATAATTAAATATTCATATCTGTCTGAACGGTGGGCATCTCCAAAAAGCGAGACTCATAAATATCTCACAGGAAGCAAGTGAGAACAGAATCCAGATAAGACATTTGTCATAACAATGAGTGTTCCATATGATTTATGAAACAAGGCAACACCTGCTACGGACAGGATCAACACTCCCTGAAAAGTCAAGTAAACAACTTATGTTTATGCGTGCTTTACTCCTGGGTACTTAGGAATCTGCCAGGAGCAATTTTTATTAATTGTATTTGTTATGTTGACTCTGTCCCTGCCTTGAAAATAAGGACATGACAATCATTATTCCTGCTCTGTTGACCTAAGAATTGATTATTGTTAAACCTTATAAGCGGAGCCTTAGAAAATGGACCATGGAGTTGGTGGGTGGACTGCAGAAAACTTACAACGCCTATGCTTTGCACTGGCTACCTGTGCAATTGGAGCTCAACTCAAGGTGTCTGCGATTACCCATAAAGCCTCATACAGCTTGAGTCCAATGTACCATAAGGAGAAGCTTCTCCAGCATAACTTCTGCTGTTCCTGCCCCCCCCCCCAGCCATTAGCATCTCAAGAGAAGCTCTGCCCCATTTACTGTCTATCAGGGAATTAAAATCCATCCAAGCACAGTACAGTAATGACACACCAAGTGTGGCATTTTCTCCCCAAAGATGCTCACCCGAGCCCCACTCAGTATTCATTTCAAAGGCATCTTAAGACATTCTTGTTCAAAGTGGCATTTATTAATTAATCAGTGATCTATTTTTTTTAATACTTTGGGCTTTAAAACTAATTGTATATTGTTTTTTATGAGTCTTTACTGATTGTTCACCACTTTATGTTTCCTTTGGGAAAGAAAAAAGGGAGATCAATATCATCATCATCATCATCATCATCATCATCATCATCATCATCATCCTTTAATGATTTATTGGCATGTGATTTGTCCAAGGTGAAACCATTTTCAGTGGAATATGTGTCTACTCCAAATTCAGTGGGGGGCCCTCCCAGCCCCAGGTGGAGTGTGTAGAGGATTGCAGCCCCAGTGACCTCAAATCACTCCTCTCTTTCTTGTGGGGTATTTATTTACATCCTGGTGAAAGGGATGTACCACAGAAGTTGATCTAGGGAGCAGAGGTCTCTGTTCTTCACCCAGATAATTAAACTGCCCCAAATGAAAAGAAGTGAATATTACTATTTTCTGGCTACAGCTTCATACTTCCTTTGAAAATATTGCCTAGGCCTGGTGGGAAAAGAAAGGTTAAGATTCCTTTTAGGAAGTGCAGATAATAAACCTTTGGTTTCCCATTTTTAATCAGGCTACTGTTGTGTCTTAGTCAGGCAGGGAACCAGATAAAAAGAGCCAGTTAACACGCTAAAGGTCAGAATTTCAGATGTGCTGCCACAAATGCATTACAACCAACTATTAATAATGCTTTCTTTTTTAAGGGGTCTGGTCATGTCCAAGGGAATGCCAGGTACATTTTTCTTAATGTATAAGCACAAGTTACACATAACAACCTAACAACACAATACTGCCTCTTTAATGCTAATCTATTCCTTGCAATCTACTAGATACATGTAGAATCATTGGTGTGTATCAAGAGAGCAAAATCAGATTCTGAAAATATCTGAAAGGATGCACTAGAGTGTACATAATAATGTATTTTAATCTGTCAGGCCTTAAAATTAATCATGAATTCCCACAGAGATTTTAATAATTTTGAGATGATGTGGAGTGTGTGTGTGTGTGTGTGTGTGTGTGTATTTCATCTAGTGATATTCTTGGACAGAGTTCTTCAAATGCAGTATGTAAAAGGGTGGGAAGGGGGGGAAAGTAGGCATTTTGCCATTATTAAGTTACACAAGATACATTTATAAGCAGGAATGTTTAATTGGCTGTTTTATTCCTTCTCTTCGACCTAATGGTCTATCAGAAAGGTATCTCAGAGACAAAGCCAATCAGGTGATAAGGTTGGCACCCAGCATGAACCATAAGCACTGCTGTATATATTAAGGCAAACCGTTCTTCTCTTGCAAATGAATGCAGAGAGGAGCTGAACTTCGGCAAAACATAGTACTAAAGTACAACATCGATGGAGTTATATCCATCTTATCTTTTGAGGTGCTGCATCATGGTCAAAGCATCCTTTTGTGCCTTTCCTAACTGAGACATTGGAATATTTGGTGACTTACCCGTTATGGGTCTTCCCCCACCTCCAGCTAAGGATGTCCACATTTTGTGAAATCTGTCTCGGGTGTGTTTCGTGAACTGTATAGTGTTGTTCATTCTGGTGTCTATTCACAGACAGATTCAATTTCCCCCATTATGTAGAAAAATATGTGAATTTCATAAAGTTCGCAACAATTGACAATTTGCAATTGACATAATTTATGTTAGTATGTAACGTATTGTCCCCTATTCCATTTGACTTTTCACCACGTATATTTTCCAGCATGGCATATGTCTCAGCAGAAATGTATTTTCTGTGAAATTGCTTAAATTCATTTGTCAATCAATCAATCAATCAATAATTCAGAAGTCTGAGGACTCCGCGTGATCTAGAGAGGTGGATTCTGCACGTCAAATTCTTAGAAATCCAACTTCATTTTAGTCCATATTGAATTTTTCCAGCCTCCCAGCCTCCAGATGCTGAAGACAGAGCTGTGCCCATTGCAGTGCTCTGGCCAGGGCAGGGTTTCCTCCACGTAGGGAAGTGCAAATCTGCAGGACTTCCTCTTGAACCTCATTTTGACGTGGGTTCATTTCAGACTGCAAACTTCGTGGGATTTTTTTTTCTTTTTGCATGAAAACCCATAAGTATGTTTGTGAGCATTTTTCCAGTGGTATGCATCAATTCTGCCCATCTTTGGAATGTATGCATTCTTCTCCCATTTATTAAAATGTATTTGTGTGCATCCCCCCCCCCCACAAAAAAGTGCATTCTGTCATGCATATTTCTCAAACATACACATGCTGTCAAATACATTTTGGGGTCCGCAAATCACATTGCAAGCTCAGAAATGCCAGGACTTTGTGGGTTAGGTCTGAGTCCGTGTTCAGCCCAGAAGCTGTGAACTGGGTAAATCATGATAAAAAATGAACTGAAACGAATTTCTCAAACATTCATACTCTATCTCTTTATGTGGTTTCAAGTCTCAGAGAGCTGTATCCTATCCAGGCCTTCCATAGTAGCTCATGGCTGTGATTGTATTAGATAACAGCCTCTTCCTCTAATTATCACAAAACAAATACTTTTCAATGTTGATCAGCTGTCTGCCTTATGAGAGGCAGTGATACGTGATCTACAATAAGTGGTGTCTGCAGTAGAGAAAACCTGTTACAAGGAGAACCAAAAAAGGGACATACACCATTTACTGCCCAACATCAAGCCTCAGACTGTAGGCCTAATTATGGGCATAATTCAGTCGCTATGCAAGTGGATCACTCTGCACCTCTCCGGCAACTCCGGACAACAGGCACACAATGCAGGTGTGACAGACGGCAGAAAGTTAGAACTAGAAGGCACCTCTTGCAATCTTAAAAAGACCCTGTATTTTTTTAAAATTTAGGCATATGGCTTTTCCTACAGTCTACATGGATTTTGCACAGCTATGTATGGTTAACATGTGTTAAAATTGGCTGTGTCCATGGCAATAACAAACAGTACACTTCAGCCACTGTCTTCATTTTTATTGCCTTCCCTCCCCTTCGTTCCTTCTCTTTATCTCTAATACACAGTCCTGTTTTGAACTATGGCACCCTTTTACATGAGCTTACTGCCAATGAATATTTAATTTTAGAACAGGCATAGCATGTATTAAAAGTTTCAGACTATTGTATTAATAGCGTTTGAGTTGAGGTTTTGTTTTCCAGCCTCAGTGGCTGGTGATATTTCTGACGGGAGCACTGAGGTAAGGGGTAGAAGAGAACTGAAGTGTGTCTGATACAGCGGTTTCTCTTCTGTATCACAGTTTTATTTTATTTTTTATGAGGCTGCCGCAAATTGATGTCTTCTGATATCCAGTTCAATAAAACATTGTAGAAGTTTCAGTTGTGGATTAGAAATTGATGAGATAAAGAAAATGGAATGAAGGAATATCCAGAGTGAAAGTTACTGGTGGGGGCATTCCATCTATTCATTGCCAAGATACTTTCTGGGGGGTGAGGGTGGGGGAGGGATGGTTAGACTCAAAAATGTAATTGCTGTATTGTATTCAGACTGATTTTCATAGAGGCTGAAATCCAACATAGTTATCTATATTAATAAAAATGAAAAAGACCGTTCGTTACTGTCGTTATATCTCCGAAAGTTCTTCACCAATTGCTTTGAAATTTTGACACAGCGTTGCGTTCGAATACGCGAGCGTTGTTATGTAACTATGTTCTCTATGGGGTCAAAGGTTTGTCTTAAAATCGAAGAAATAGGCCTCCTCAAAACCAGTCCTGCTGATCATTGTGACATTACCAACCAGTAGGCCAATCCGCTGCCTCTGCCTCCTCTCCTATTTGCATGTACTCTCGCAATTGGCTGAGTGAATATAGATGTCACACCTGTGACAGTTACACGTTCTGAAGAAAGGTAACTGCCAGGAGTTTCCAGTAACCTCCTCACCGTAAAAACATGCTTTTATATCTCCGAAAGTTCTTCACCAATTGCTTTGAAATTTTGACACAGCGTTGCGTTCGAATACGCGAGCGTTGCTATGTAACTATGTTCTCTATGGGGTCAAAGGTTTGTCTTAAAATCGAAGAAATAGGCCTCCTCAAAACCAGTCCTGCTGATCATTGTGACATCACCAACCAGTAGGCCAATCCGCTCCCTCTGCCTCCTCTCCTATTTGCATGTACTCTCGCAATTGGCTGAGTGAATATAGATGTCACACCTGTGACAGTTACACGTTCAGAAGAAAGGTAACTGCCATGAGTTTCCACTAACCTCCTCAACGTAAAAAAAAACCTTTTTTAAAAACCAAACAAACTGCTTTACTTCATCCAAATAATGCCTCGCAGAAGATCACACTTAGGTCGTCGTACTCGAGGAGCGGAAGCACTGCGACGAGAAATTGCAAATCAGACTCAGGAAGAACGGGCTTCAGCAAATGAGAAAAAAAGGAAAAAAATGGCTCAAATACGTGCCAAGGAATCAACCAAGCAACGTTCAGCCAGACTTGAGGATGCACGGTTGCGAGCACGGCAATCGCGTACTACAGCTACAGATCTGCTTTGTTCTCAACATAATGAACGCGAAAGGCTGAGAGGGGCTGAAAGACGTCAACGAGAAACAGCACATCAGCGTCAAACACGACTCCGTGGTAAACAATCACACGATTACAATCGCCTTGCATTCCGGTACACCCAGCTGATGATTATAGTTTGAGGCGGCATTTTCTCATTGGCACTATGACTGAAGTGTGTCCTTATTGCAAGGCTCTTAAATATAATGGAGAAACAAAAGGAATGTGTTGTGCTGCTGGAAAAATTAAACTGCCTCAACTTGGAGAACCACCAGAGCCATTACAAACTTTGCTTGCCGGATATACCGCTGAATCAAAGCATTTCCTATCTAACATCAGGAAATACAACTCATGCTTCCAAATGACGTCGTTCGGCGCAGAAATCATCACAGCTCCATTTATGCCAACTTTCAAAGTCAAAGGACAAATTTATCATAAAGCCGGCTCCTTCCTTCCGTTTCAAGATAGTCAACATAAATTCCTACAAATGTATTTCATTGGTGATGGCAATGATGAATTGAATGCACGCTGCGGAATTTATACCGGCATAAAAAGGTCCATTGTTTCAAAACTGCAACAGCTACTTCACGAAAAAAACAATTTGACATGATGCCATCTGATACACACAAGATTGTTATTCATGCTGACAAAACGCCTGCTGGAGAACATGTGCGAAGATTCAATGTTCCAACTATAGACGAAGTGGCAATTGTTATAGTCGGAGATCAATCTTGACAGGACCTTTCAGAGGTGAAGATGTCCTCATTCCTCGCATTCCTATGATTCCAACAGATATGCCATTTCAATTTAAGAGATTGCAATTCCCAATTCGATTGGCGTTTGCAATCACCATCAACAAAGCTCAGGGCCAATCTTTAGAATTGTGCGGTTTAGATCTAGACACAGATTGCTTCTCACATGGGCAATTATATGTTGTGTGTTCTAGAGTCGGCAAACCAGACAATCTCTATATCTACACAGACAATGGAACAACTAAAAATATTGTATATCCACTAGCATTGTGAAATTAAACATATTAGAAACATCCGCTTTGTCTTTTCTTTCTTTTCAATTTAACCAGACTGAGCCACAGCAACGTGTGGCAGGGTACAGCTAGTTGTAGAATAAATTGTTGTGCCAACAGAGCTCCACTACCTTTTTGCATTGCACAAGTGGTTGCACAAGCACTAACGGACCCCTTGGTAAACCCAAGATCTGAAAGCGGTTGTGGAAGCAGAACTTCCATTGGATTCTCCTGTTGCGCATAGTTCGGAACTTGATTTCTGATAATGCAATGTAGCGGAATGACAACAATGGATTCAAACCATGCCCCAAACCAAAAATGGCATCTTAAAAGTCTCTGAGGTTTTCCACACTGAATCTGCAATGTATAGATTCAAGTGAACATGTGTCAACATAGTAAATGGATGATTAAAAAAAAATTAAGAGCAAAATTTACCACTTGCATCACCATTCATGCTCTTACTCTGTTTAACCAATTCCCACCTCATGAAAGCAGACTTTATATTCCCCACTTTGAAGCCATCTGTAGACCATTTTCATTACATGTGATATTATTTTCACCCCTCTACCAAACATTCTATTTCTTAAAATGCAATATAGTACCATTTATAGGCCTGCTGTAGGGAATCATGGCTCCCTGAGCAAAAATCAGACACTCCTTTCCATCAGCACATATATGGCTTTAGGATCAGGTCCTAAGGTCTGATAGCTGTGCTGGCACCCTGATGTGGACCCTGATTTCTGTACAAGGAAGCATCTTTAGTTTCTGGAATGCGCACAGAGCATTCACTCACTGAAGGGACCAGAGCAACTTCTCATGGGACTCCTTGCCTACTTTAGAACTTTATGGAGTTAGGGCCTGAACCTAGGGTACAAACACACAATTAATGAATTAGTACAGTGGGCTGGATCCAGACTAGGATAGTCATGCTTTTTCCCCACTGAAATAAAATGGGCCATTTTAATCACAAGTGACTTAAGTCCCACTGATTTAGTCTATGGCCTTAGCTAGATGGGGCTTTATGCCGGGGCAAACCCTGGGGTTGTCCCTGTGCATCCACATAACACACAGAGGATCCCGGGATTAGGGAGGGATGATCCCTATCATGCCCCGGGATAGAGCCCTCCCCTTTGGGCCCATTTTTTCCATGGTCTTGGGCTGAGCCCGAGACCATGGAACATGTGCCCTGTTGCCACGAGTTGACCTGGCTCCGTGCGATTCCTTGCACGGAGCCGGGAGCTGCACTCATCAGGGTTAGGGTGGGGGGAGCGGGGAAATTAATTTTTTTAAAAACCTTACCTTTCGGCGCTCGAGCACTCATGCACTCCTGTTGCTTTAAAAAAAAATTCAAAATGGAGGGTGGATGCCTCTCCTCCTGAGGTCATCATGCCTCACGTGTAAACGGAGGAGGGATCTTGCGATAATCACATCGCGGGATCTTTCCTCCTCTGTCGTGGAATAAAAGGTAGGTCTAGCTAAGGCCAGTGTCTATCCATTCTCTGTGATGACATAGGTGCTGGGCAACATTAGCATCTTCACAAATCTGACTGGCTCAAGAAACACACAGAGAGAGAGAGAGAGAGGGAGGGAGGGAGGGATGGAGGGAGGGAGGGGGAATCACTGTGATAGTCCCTTCACTTGCACTTTATTTAGTTTTGCAGAAAATAGCTGAAGTGTGTCTGACACACTATCCGCTACAATGCGTATTGACATATAAAGTATGGGAAATATTGTGGATATGAGGACAACATTAATACTTTAATTAAGCAGCAACTACGGTGGAGGGAAAGGCTGTGTCTCACATACCACAATGTGGTAACTGCAGCATATTTGTGGTACTTTTATAATGAAACAAAATATAATTGCTATGTAATTACAGTTTAAGACCAAAACAATTTCTTAATCAGTAATTATGAATATAATGTTGAATTATTTCATTAATAAATGTTTTGCAATTAACACTGTTTTTGAAATTAATGTAGTATTTACGGCATTGCTAAAACTTGGTTACTTCAATTAAAGACCAATTTAATCAATGCTGGGCTGTCAAAATACCCTCTCTGTTTAAGTGCCCGCGCACAGGCAAGTAAGTCTGCCAATTATCTGAGAGCCTTGGTTGTTCATTACCAAAATCAAATATCCAACCATGACAGAAAGAATGTTTTTGCACCCTTCATTATTTCGTTTTTCTATTATCTTTTTGCTTAGGAAAATGAAAGGTAACAAGGAAATAAGGACAGCAATACAAGAAATACAGACAGAAATCTGTGCTGCGATCAGTCATAGATATTTATTTATTTATTTATTTATAGGACCACTGGTTAAGTCTTTATCATATGTGGATATTTAATTACAGGACAATGAGAAATAGAATTTATTGAATAAATGAAAGCATTGACCTGGTTCACACATAATGCTAAAGCATGGTTTGGATTGTTGAATTCTGCATTGTCATGATATGTGAACGCAGCCACACCATGGTTAGTTAACAGAACCCATGATTTATTGTCAGGTTTTAAACACTGAATTGTTTAAACTTTGGGTTATTGTTACATGTGAACTCAATACCGTGGGTTGTTTCACCAATCTACAGAGGAAGCAGGCAAGAGTAGTTAAAAAACAACAACAATAACCACTCTACATGCCATTATGACAGGCATTTGGGATACAAGGACTGAGTGAGTTAAGGAAGAGGGAAATAAACAACCCAGGGATTGAGAAAACAAACAATAGTTTGTTCAGTCACCTGCAAGACAAACCCTAGATAGAGCAACAAACCATTTGTTAAATAAACCATGGGTTAACGTTATGTGTGAACCAGGCCATTAAGTTGTTTTTTCAAATATTCTTAAGCTGCAAAGGTCATGCATTTTTTCTGGTAAATTAATCTATTCCACAGTTTTCTCGGTTAATAAAAGAATGATGGTGCAGTCTAACTTTAGTGCTAAGGGTGGGGTTAGTGGAAAAAGTGACTAGCGAGACATAGTAGAATTTGTGTGGAATTGGTTGTTACTTTTTCTAACAATTCATGTTACTGCATATTTGCAAAAAAACGGAGAGAGATAGAAGGGTCTGTGAAGATAGGAAACCAGGGGGTGAGTCCCAAGAATGTACCACTGGGCTAGCAGAAGCAATTTTCCCCTTCCCCCTTCTCACAGCAGCCTGTCCAACTGCCCAAATATGCTTTATTCAGGGGACTCTGCTGAATGGAGTGTGTTGTGGGGTGAAGTGGAAGGAAGGTTCTCCTAAAATAGGCCAAGGAAACCTTCCATGAGTCCAATCCATATAATCCTCTGCATGGTGCAGCTGCATACACCAGGATACATTTTAGGGTTCAGCAGTGAGTGCAGGTAAAATCCATGTTTCCAATTTGCTTGTTGCATTTCCTCAGGCGTGCAGAGACAGAACCAATTCGGATGTCCACACATACCTGCAATAATAATAATAATAATAATAATAATAATAATAATAATAATAATAATAATAATAATAATTGTGGTGTGCAAATGCCTTTGAAACTTGTCGCACATTTGTTTAAATTCTCTAGTTGCCAATTGCATGGGAATGCAAATCTTGAGGAAGCACTTGAGAATAACAGGCTTCCTTAAGAAGTAGGCCTTAATGAAAATGCCTGAGAAAACCCAGGCTGGCTGAAAGCAGCTGGGTAGAACTGAAACTCAGGCCGAATGTTGAATGTTGATCTGTTAATGATCGGAGAGCCAGTTGAGTGCCATATTACACGGGTAGGGCACTAATGGTGCACAGCGAGTGCAGGCGCACATGTATCTGGTGGAGAGGTGCGCATCTGTCCGCCTCTGTGACAGCCAAACACTTGTTGGCAACGGCAGGGGAATCTCCCGAAGCCTTAAAGGAGCGGCAAGTCAAAGCGAGAACAAACAAATGATCCTCTGTTCAGTCCATCTTTCCTTCGCTTTATCCTGCAGTGTGTTAATTAGATGAGCAGATGTATAAGTTAGGAAGATTTCCAGATTAATTGTCAGGAAAGTGGAATGCTCAGCACAGGCTCCAGTGAGCAGGGTTCTAGTTTTCCGTTATGTTGCCACCAGCAGCACCAAATAATCAAACGGGGCATCTGCAGCTTCTCCCCTGGTTTTGCCAAGGCCTCCTTCTTGGCTCCTGTTTGCAGCAATGGATCTTCCACAACGGGGCTGCTCTTTGGTAGCAGAAAGGGCCCAGCGGCTCAGAGCACCTTCTTCTGAATAATACCACTCCTCTGTGGGAGGCTGATGAAAAGATCCAAGCTGTTCATTTATTCTCTGTCACTTGGCACTGGCCTAGACACATTTGTTAGCATTGTTTGGTTCAGTAATACATTCCAGGACTTCACAGAAATTGACACTGTCATTTCCACAGGATGTACGAGGCCAATAGAGGATTAGGGAATTTCTTAGTGGATTTCAAATTGAATATATATATATATATATATATATATATATATATATATATATATATATTCAGGCAAGCTTCCCCAACTGAGGAAAACTGATTTCAAGTCTCAGTGTTGGTCTGCCAGGGAAGGGGATTCAAAAGTATGCCCCATATCAAGGGGGAGGGAGCACACTCTCAAACATCACAGACATAAAAAGGGCATTTGTGCTCAGGAGGACATGGGTGGTGGCAAGGGGCAGGCCCAGATATGTGGTATAGTGAATTGTAGAGAAGATTGGGTTAAGTGGGTCAGGGAATGCACACAGTGTGCACAAAGGACAGAAAAACTTCATCCATTCAAGATTTTAGTTGAATTTGACAAGGGGTAAATTTATTCCACATAAAGGCAGCAATCCTAGGCATAGTTACTCAGAAGTAAGTCACACTGAACTCAGTGGGACTTATTCAGAGTAAGGGTTTTTCTAAATGAGGTATTTACCATATGCTTGTCATTCCCTACTTGTTGTTGATGGGTTCTTTAGACAATGTCGTGACTCCAGTTTTGCTTCTGTGTCTAAAGAACACTTTTGACACATTTTTTTAGAGGAGGGAAAATGCAGCATTTAATTGTGAAAGTGAAAGAAAGCATGATTTGCTTTTGTGTATTTGCACTATTTCACTATACCTCAATGCCACCTAGAAGTTATGTAGCAGAAAAGCAGAGCATAAAACACTATTCATTGCAGTGCTCGGATCTCAATTCTGCAACAACACCAAAAGTAGATAGATACAGCGGTGGCCAAAATTGTGGACACTTTTTGAAATTTTCATGTTTTGCAATTTTGCATGCTTATAGAAAATGTTCTGTTTCACAAAATTCAAATATTTATATATCAATTGAAAGACCTGATTCATGTAATACAACAATCCTGCTTCTTATCCTGGGTGTCCAATCAACTTTGGTGCCATTGCTCTATTTATGATGTATGTACACTTTTAATTTGAGAAATACTTCAAATATTCACTCAATCTCCCATTGTGCTTCAGTTACAGAACAAACAGAAAACTGACTTTCCCCAACTTGAATCATGATGTATTGCAGCTACTGCCGTGTGATTGGTCCCTAGAACAAGGACTGTGATTGGCCAGTAGGGTTTGCAATTCCAATCCACTTATCACCTGTGTTTGTTTTTAGACTAAAGTAAGCATAACCTTTTTTGTACTGAAGATATTTGCATTCCGTTTTTTGTATTGAATTCAGCATTAAATTTTCTTTCAATTGACATATAAACATTTGAATTTCGTGAAACAGAACATTTTCTATGAGCATGCAAAGTTGTAAAACATGAAAATTTCAAAAACTGTCTACAATTTTGGCCACTACTGTAGTAAATATTAAGTAGCTCTTAACATGTTTAGAATTGTGTTGTACATTATCTTGAGAAGAGAGCCTACATCCAATATTCTAGGTCATCTTGTAATCCAGTTCATCCCAGATCTCGGTTTTACAGGATTATTTGGCAATTAGGAGAAAAGCACTGTGAAGGAATAGAAGTTTCTGTTGTATTAACCTAATTTTAAGACCAAAAGAGGTCTGTAAACCAACCCAGCAATGGTTTAAGAGAATAGGACATTCAAATTCATTATTCTGAAGATCTTAGAGATAATAAGTATCCATTTTATCTGCATGTTTAAGTTTCTGAAATAGCAAACATAGAAATTGAATAAACTGCCAACGAGCACTCTATAACAGATCAAACTCAGCTTTTAATCTGTCAATATTTTAAATAATTGCATCAGAGGAGATATGTTGATCCAAAGTAGCAATACTAGTGGAGGCTAGGGGTGTTAGCCGCTTCTCC
Source organism: Elgaria multicarinata webbii (assembly GCF_023053635.1). Taxonomy (NCBI): domain Eukaryota; kingdom Metazoa; phylum Chordata; class Lepidosauria; order Squamata; family Anguidae; genus Elgaria; species Elgaria multicarinata. Next base: position 62,506,329 of record NC_086177.1, read on the forward strand.
TCAGATCAGTGAAGCAGAAGTGGATCAGGGTGATCCGCCTCTGCTACAGGCGGAGGAGAAGCGGATCAGGGTGGCTGGAGAAGCATGGCAAAGAGAAGCAACCATAAGCGGATTGCTTCTCTTTTCGCAGAGCGCTCCGCCCGCCATTTTGGATTTTTTCGCCCATAGGATTGCATTGCAGAAAAGATTAGTGGATAACTTTTTTGTTTTTCAAGCTATCTATTTGAAACTTGCTGTGCTTAGAGGGTCGTGGGTGGGGGTCATTTTGAGCCTATTTTCAGCACTTTGCGTGCTGCGCTTTGCTTGCTATAATTTTTTAAAAAATAGGGTAAAAAAGCGGGAGCGGTACCTTTTCGAAGTGCTGAGAGGCAGATTCAACTCCCAATCATGATCACCTGATGAAGCATCCTCCATCGCCTTGCAGGGATGGTTTGTGTGTGTCTTGCTTTGACTCAGGGGATAAGTCCTTCCTGCGCTCACTTAGACTTTTTGAAGTTCCAAATAAATTTTTCAAGTGTGGAAGAAGATTCATATTTAGGTTTATCTACTCCCCAATTCATGGCATGTTGGGATTTCTTTTGAAATGCCCCCGTTGAGCTGTGTGCAGCTGTAAAAAATCCCTGAGATACTGGGTTGTCAGATTTTCAAAAATCCCCCAATAATCAGGGGAGGCTTGGATTTGCTTGAGGCTTGGCATGCATGTGTATACATGGATCAGCTGTCATGATGCCTAATTTGAGGTTTCTAACGTGAAAATTGACAGAGATATCGAAAGGGGTGTGAATTGGGGTTAGGGGTGATGCTTTAAAGGTTAAAACCCCCGCCAAAAATCAGTGGATGATGGAATTTGCTTGAAACTTGCCATGAATGTGGATCTAGATGGCGTCTGTGAGGGTGCCCACTTCAAAGTTTTTATCTATAAAAATGTTAGAGTAAATCCCATTTCTGAAAATGGGGTGTCAGATTTTCAAAAATCCCCCCAAAATCAGGGGATGCTTGGATTTACTTGAGGTTTGGCATGCATGTGTATACATGGATAAGCTATCATGGTGCTGAGTTTGAGGTTTCTAACATTAACAGAAAAAAAGTTGTAGGCATTTTTGGATTTCAATGCAAGTCTATGGGGGGGAAGCGGAGCTCCAATCTGGAGCTCTGCAGCAAAGCGGAGTGGACCATAGGCGGAGCAGAGCGGACCTGATCTGGAAGTTGTGAATCTGGAAGAGAAGCGGATCGGGGGGGTCTGTGCACACCCCTAGTGGAGGCCCAATTTGCTACCCTACCCCCACTTAAAATTTACAAGCTATTTTAAAACTAGGATTCTCCAGTAAAGTAAGCTACTGGACCCAGGCGCTATGTTATCAAGTCCTTTGTATCCTTTGTTTAGAACCATATAACTGCCTTGGAGTTTAGGGAGTAGATATTCATTCTTTCTGCTTGGGCATCCCTCACATTAGTGTGTCTCAGCTCTACGAATAAATTCAGGGACAAATTGTCTTTACTATCATTCCTTGTAACTCTTTCCTAACACAATTTTCTGCCATCCTCTGGCACCTACTCTACATTTTCAGAGCCAGAGTTTCCTCCACTTTCCAACTGATCTATTGTATTGCTGCATTTTACCCAACAGATCTGTTTGTCTTGTAAGCCCAGGGAGAAAGCTTTTACTACCCCTGGTAAAAGCACAGTGCATACATCTACTTTGTGCACCCCTGCTTACTCCACAGACTAGTGTTTGTCATTACATATATACAGCAACATACTGGGGGGAAAGATGAATGTGAAAATGAGCATCCTAGAATTGAGAATTGCCACCAAAAGAGGGTGGGATTATGACAAATGCCTTAGTTATGACTCACTCTCGAGAATTCATCTACCCTTTCCTTTCCCACAATCTCCCTCCAAATCGATAGTTTTGATTACCCCCTGACTGCTCTTCACCATTTCTTCCCATCCCTCCATTTCTTCCCATGCCGCCATGTCGCTAAGGCACATGGACACCTAGTACTAAGATTAGGCTAGCCCCATTGAGCTCAAGGAGACTTACTCCCATGTAAATGTGCCTAGGATCGCAGCCTCAGAGTAGGAAAAGGCTACTCTATAAAACTGACATAACTCCAAATTGATAGAATGGATAAACTCCACCATTTGTATACATTTGCCGAGTTAACCTTTTCATATGCTGCGTTATAGGCAGAGTTAATGTGACTTGGTTGGATTTTAATATTAAGAACTATGCATTTCCTGGCATTGGTGCATTATGTCTGAGAAGTATTTTACCTTAACTATTCATGAACTCTCTTTCACTGCATGCATAGGCAAATATAGAGCTTGTCCAGGTGATCTAGATATAAAGAAGCAGGGGTCTAATGCTAGGCCTACTTACTGTAGACCCATTGAAATGAATGATGTGTAAGTTAGTCATGACCAACTGAAGTCCCATTTATTTCAATGGGTCTACTCAAAGTAGGACTAACAGTGGATACAACCCAAGATATCTGCTCGGAGAACACCTCCGATATTACTTAATATGGGGCCACACATACAATAGGGTTGCCCATACGAAAGCTGCCCAGAATGCTTAAATCGGTGTGCAAATAAATGAGTGTGTTTCAGTGTTTACAGGCAGCAGGATCCATGGGTTACGAAGCCACAACCAATCGACATATGGCTTTGTGGAGAACCTGGGTCTTGGGGCGGGGGCCTAATACACGGGTGGGTGGGGGGAAGCCACCCCTTATCCCCAAATGTGGAAGATCACCCTCACTGCTGGATACTCCTTCCTTTCCCTTCTGCTGCTACAAATAAACTACACCCCTTTATTTAATTTATACCTCTTCCCTTAAAGTAACTGGCCCTTAAGTGTGAGACCAAGCAGATCAGAGGGGCCCCAAAAGGTGCGGGAAGCCCCAGTACCTATCCCTAACCAACCTTAAGCCAATTCCCTATCAAGCCCCACCTCAGTTAACTCACTGGCCTAACATGAGGACTTGAATGGCAGTCTTCTCTCTGGTCCAGCACCTGCTCAGGCTCCAGACCACCTGCCGCTTCAGCTTTTCCTTCCAAAGGCTGCTCCAGGAGTTTTCCTTTCCCCATGTGCAGGCCTTCTTTAGCTTCTCTCTCCCAGGCTCTCATCTTTGCCTCTCAGTCTTGTACCTTCCTCTTCCCCTTAACTTTTATTAGATGATAATATTGTCATTTAATATTTATAATCCACTGTTGTTGATATTTGTATTTCTATTCATTCTCTACAACCAAACTATTGTTCCCTCTGTTTTGAACAATACTGGGTCCCACCTCTATGCCATCAAGTTCTTTGTCCCCCCCCCCTATTTTCTTAAACTTATGCACACATATTGAAAGAGGGGAAAATAAGGCGGCCATAGGAAAAGGAGGACAGGGCTCCTGTATCTTTAACAGTTGTATAGAGAAGGGAATTTCAGCGCAGCACCTGGTGAAATTCCCTCTTCATCACAACAGTTAAAGCTGCAGGAGCCCTGCCCTCTTTTGTATCTGGCCAACAGGGCAAGTGCTGCATGCATACAAGAGAGCCAGAACATTTGAAGCACCTATTTTCTTTATCAGTAATAAAGTTCATACTTTAAATGTTTATATGTAGGAAGAGTGAGAAATAACAAACTGTACACAGAGAAAAGAGCTGTATAAAATTCAGTGTGAAAGAATACATATATTTTCCATTTCCAAATCTCAGATTATTGCCCTGTAACATCCCAGAAAATAAAAGAAATATCTTGAACCTTGTTGCTTTACTGTAAGCTGGAATACTATTATGAATCAGAATATTATTTTCATTTTAACAGAACTGTGGTTGCCATTACAGGATAATATGTGCAAATGATTAAAAACAATTTATGATATTGTAACAACAGAGGCATTTCACACAAACAGCCTGTTGCAGTTTGCCAAAATTCTGCTTATTAGGAATCAATTAAAATCAGAGCTGAGATTGATGCATATTTAGGTGTTGGAATCAGAAGTTTCAGTTTAATGCCACTTCCTCATCAAGTGTGGAGTTTGGTGTACATCTCCAGATGGCCCATACAAATGCTCTGCCGTACATCACTCACTCTTTGAATGTCAAGCATCTCTGGGATTAAATACATCACCAGTTAGCATCTTATAACTGTGTCAGAGCAGTGGCTCTTCGTCATTTAATACATTGATAGAGCAATCCTACTCTTTGCAGTGGGGAGCTACAACATCAGAGCCTCCAAAGAATCCAAAGCCCTGCTGGGCTTATGCCAGCAAGGCAGTAGACAGGAAGAACAACTTCTTCTTCTTCTTCTTCTTCTTCTTCTTCTTCTTCTTCTTCTTCTTCTTCTTCTTCTTCTTCTTCTTCTTCTTCTTCTTCTTCTTCTTCTTCTCCTCCTCCTCCTCCTCCTCCTCCTCCTCCTCCTCCTCCTTCCTCCTTCCTCCTTCCTCCTTCTGTTTTTTTCTTTCTTAAAATGTTTCGCTCCCATTAATGTCAATGTTCTCCCTCTCATGTCATGGCCATAAGACTACCATGGGTCCTGTGGATCCACAGCTTCTCCTGGAATGCCCATTGAACACCACCTGATCCACCCCCCTTTTTTGTCTCTATCAACATCGGAGCATCAATGTCAGAGAGGTAAGGAATGCTGATGTTTTTGCAGAGGCTGGAAGGAGGTACCAGAGGGGGAAATCCCCCACCCAAGTCCTCTGGTTGCTGGGACACCCTCTCAAGGACCATAGGGATTGCAGCCTTACTTTGAACATAAATTATGCTCCTCTTGTGTAAGAATACGAAGTAGATGTGGCTGTTTAAACAAGTTATCCACTGTCCAAATTAAACAGTAGTTTGGGAACATTCCTTCTGTTGTCTGCCATTCCAAGCATTTTTCTGGAAAGGATCAGATGCATTTGGAATGCTGTATCTAGTTTTCTCACTGCAGGCATTCTTTACAGTATTTGGGGGCCTCTATAGGAAGATCTGTATATCCATACGGCTATGCGTTGTGCTGTTCTATTATGCAAAATGGCACGGTCATAGAGCCAGGTCATGGATGGGGATGGGTGGGCAATGAGAAAATAGCCTCCTCTTTCTTGGCAGCCACTTTGGGCCACACCCTCCTCCAATGGGGAAGGAGGGTGAAATTGGTTTGCCCAGAGATGGGAGAGCGTGTGCATGAAGATCTGTATCGCAGCCGTTTCAGATGTGATTTGGGAGCTGGTTTAAAATTTCATTATTCTGAACTGATGGCGCCTTGAGACTAGCACAGCTGGCCGCTGTGCTTGCTCCTGTTCCTCCATAATGCTTGCTCAACTCGTACATTTATAAGTAAACAGATTATTACTAATGCACCATAAGTTTTCTTCACTCGTTTTCAAAGAAGATTAACCCTCTAAAGGCTGACTTCAACTTTCCACTGCTTGGAAAAGGGAATACTTCAAAATCTGCAAAAACTACACCCACACCCACACCCCGTTCAGACACATTGGGGAACTTGCTTATGCTAACCATGTCTCACTGTGATTACCACTAAACATGGCTAGTGCTGCTGCCACACAACCTCAGAATCACAGGCTGTTGCGTGGTTTCCCTAACCGCTTACCTCTCTGCTGATTTCTTCAATCCTCCAACTGGGCCGTTCTACATTCTAGTGTCCCTTGTGGCACTCATGGCCCTGGGCAGCCATTTCTTGGCTGAGGGTCATAGTCCTGTTGACGCTGTGGCTCCCAAGAATTATGTAGCAATGGGGTTATGTAGCAACCATGGTTAGGGAAAATGCTTTGCATACGACACACTAAGCCTGAACAGGATCTCTCACATACACACATGCATGCATGCATGCATGCATGCATACGCATACACACACACACACACACACACACACACACACAAATATGTGTTTAGAACTAGTGTAGTGTGTGGCCTGGTGTGGAAAGTGCTGATCTAAATGTTACAAATTCTACATGGAGGGCATAGGAACCATAATGTGTACTACTGCCAATCCTCTCCAGATGTATTGGGCTACAGCTCCCATAATCCATGCCCATTGGCCATGCTAGCTGGAGCTGATGACAGTTGTAGTCCCGAACTTCTGGAAGGCATGGCATTGCCTAGCCCAGAATTGTGGATCCATCTCATCCTCTGGAGAATCTCCATGCCCGCAATACTAGCTGCTTCGACATACTTCTAGTGAAGGCATTTTTCAGTGGCCTCTACATCGGGGCTGGAATATATAGATTGAAACAACTCTGAGTGCCAGAAGCAACTCTGTTGATGGTGCTCTGCTGAATAGTTCAGTGACATAACACAGGCTTTACACATTCTTGGCATCTGCAGTTAAAAAGGTCTCAGGTAACTGGGAGGGGAAGATGGCACCCTGACACCTTGGGGAGATGCTGCCAGTCAATCTAGATAGTCCTGGGCTAAATGGACCAATGTGCTCTATCACTTGAACAGCGGTCCCTTAAATGGTTCTGGCAATCAAATGGGCTCAATCAGAGCAGTCTTTGGGACAGTGAGAGAGAAACTAGGCTTAATCAATTAATTAATAAATGAATCAGTTAAAAGCCATTGCAATCGAAGCTTATAACATCTTCAGCTAGATGAAAGCTTAATACGGAATGGAGACATCATTCAGTTTTTCTTAGTCTGAGGAGAAGAGCAACCTGGATTTCAAATATTTAGATAAAAGACACTTATTTCCTTTCATATATTTTTTTAAAAAAATACAACATCAAAAAGATTACACTGCTACTTTATTCCTTTTTTTTATTTGAAATCGCCTTGATGAATAATTTCCCATTTAATTTTCACCTCCATAAAAAATATAATGCAGAAAAGAAGATGCTAACACAGTTGTGGAAGTGCTTCTCTTTTCTGTCTTCACACTTGATGCAAGACATAATGCTCACATTAAGCAATCCCAGCAATAAAAACACTGACAGAATAAAAATAGGAGAAAATAAAAGCACAGCACTTAACCTAGTTTCGCTGTATTTTCTTTCATTTTCAGCACTTGCCAGTGAACTCTGCTAATTCAGAATCTTGCAAGCATTTATTCAGCCTTCCTCAACCTGGTGCTCTATGGATATGTTGGACTACAATTCTCATCATCCACAGCCAGAATGACCATTGGATGCTGGCTGGGGACAATGGGAGTTGTGGTCCAACACATCTGGACTGCACCAGGCTGGGGAAGGTTGCTTCATGGTCTAAACAGAAATGTATATGCTTGTCAGAGGAGAATGGCTGTCCATGCAGGGACTTAACAGGAGCTATTTCACAGCGTTTCTCTTCCTATTTCATCTGTCTTTCGAATTAGGTTACAGTGCAATCTTATACACATCTACTCAGAGGTAAAGTCAATTGACTTCGATGAGGATTACTCCCAGGTAAGGGTAAAAAATTGCAGAAGCCTTTGACTAGCCTGTAATTTCTATGTCACCACTCCACAAAGGCAATTGTGTTTGAGTCAGCTCACAGTATACAAAGTAAACCAACAATCATAGCAATAATAATAATAATAATAATAATAATAATAATAATAATAATAATAATTTAACAACAATATATTTTAAAACATATGAACATTTCAATCATGTCTCCATAACAATTCATTTTTAAAAAATCCCCCCCCCCCCCCAATCAAGCCAAAAGCTCTGCATAGGTTTTAAAGTATAGCCGCACAAACAAGGCACTATAAAAAGTACACTAGGAACGGGAATTTCTTTTAAAACTCACAACAAACTGGTTTGCTGACTCACCTCACCCACAGGTTCTCCCTGCACCTCCAATCTCTCATTTGGGATCATCTCAGACACCATGCACCCTCATCTGTGGGATATTCTCACGCATCCCTTTTCAGCACTAAATGGCATGGCATCCTAAATGGGAACCAGAGTGTCTCTCCCCTCCCTGCCATTCCTCCTTTCCTTCCTGCAGCAGATTTTTCTTCAAAAGGCTTCTAGGGCTAAAGCATTGCCAAGGTCAGTGCAAGGAGTCAGGCCCTTGATGGTAGCCAGAATGTCTCTCCCACCTCAGATTCTTCCAGTTCACCTTTTCTTCCAGATAATTTCTTTCCACGAAGTACTATGTGTTTAGGGCTCGCTCTCCAAAACCACAGCAATGAAAGGATTATTTACTTTTCCCCCCTATAAAGCCCTCCATTATCAAATCACAACATGTGTGATTTCCCACAAAATGCATTAAAACAACCATTAAAATAAATGGCACTCAGTTGATCCCCTGGCTCTGCAGAGTTGTTAACACGTGTCATAGAGGGCCTTCCTTAATCCATGCTGGTATTACATTTCACTTCATTGCGTGCAGCTGGGAAGGAGACTTAATGGCAAGATGGTTTTAGGATTCTGTTCTTGGGGTTCTGAAGCAAGCATCCACTCTCTTCATGTGACTCATATATATACATTAGCAGACTTGCATTGATTTCAAGAAAAGAGTGCAATTCACACCAATTGAAGAACATGACTACTTTGGCAGCCTCTAAAGGAAGCAGATCATTGGACTGGTAATGTGATCACATTCCATGCCAGTGTTGCTGGTCTCCCAGACAGGGTGCAATGCTAGAAACCCTGCCCACTGGACTACCGTGGGAGCCTCCACTCTACAGCATCTCTCATGCTACTACTGATGATCTGGACTTAGCTGTCCTGACCTTGCATTCTGTAACTAAGGCCTAATCTACATCAAGCAGGATAAAGCAGTATGAAAGCGGTATGAAAGCGCTATATAAAAGGCAGGAGCCACGCCAAGCAGGATAAAGCAGTATGAAAGCAGCATGAAAGTTGTATATGGTATGTGTCAATGGGCCCCAACAGTTAGTGCTAGTGTCACTCCTGCTTTTTATATACCACTTTCATACTGCTTTCATAGTGTAATATCCTGCTTGGTGTTGATTAGACCAAAGATTTCCCTAAACAATCTTGACAGGACAATATTGATAAGCAAAATATGTTAACCATTTCGGGGGGGGGGATCCATGATCTTGCTGATCATGCATAGGGCACACACTAGAAAAAGTTAGTTGCAAATAAAATATGTAGTTGTGCATTTATTTATTTATTTATTTCATTTCATTTCATTTTTATACCGCCCAATAGCTGAAGCTCTTGGGTGGTTCACAAAAATTAAAACCGTTCAAAGTATAAAACAAACAGTATAAAAACATGATATAAAATACAATATAAAAGCACAACCATTTATGTTCTATTGGTTGTATATTCATAGTGCATTGAGTTTTGAGACAAATAATACCCATTTTGAAAGAGAGCATTAATGATTCCAATGGGATGTGCAGTCTGATCTTATCCATGTATAGTCCCATTAAGTTCAGAAGAGCTTACTACAAGGTAAGTATGAATAGGGATCGCAACGCTGTAGTGCAGAACCCCAGCCTGGGGGCCAAATCTGGCCATACAGGCTTCCCCAGATGGCCACACACCCTTCTCCTAACCCCACCCCTTTCCCCCCAACCAGCAATCCTGTGATTGTTTCCTGTCTTTTGTGCAGTGCTTGCCCCATTCTGATGGATAGAAATGCTTCTCCTAAGGCTTAATTACTGACAGTGAAAGCTTTATGTTAAAATATGCTGGCATTTGGGGGTTTTTTTTAGCCCCTTTCTGTCTGCCTTTGTCCCCACCCCTTTTGGCCTTCCACCCCACCCTCACTGGAATGCGATCCCTGAAAGCTTCTCCAAAATGGAATTTGGCCCTTAGGCGGAAAGAGGTTCTGCCCCCAGCTGTAGCCCAATCCTATGCATGTCTACGTGCCCATAAATTTCCATTGACTTCAGTGGGGGGTATTTCCAAATAAGTGTGCATGGGTCACAAGAAAGGATGTTCAGATTGTATGTAATCCATTCCTCATGAGTTCCATGGATTGGGTGGACTTTTGAGGTCTGTCTTTCGCAAACTCATAAATTTGGATATTTTTTCCCATTCAGAAAATTACGTCAATAACATTCTTCATCTAACTTGAAATTTTGCGTACACATTTATTTATGTAAGTTTCCCTATATATATAAAGCCACATGTCCATGGAAATTGCCAGATGGGCAGATGTCGGTTCGGTGCGAAATCTGTAGACCAGTTATAAGATATCTGGACTAATTTCAGCCCATTTCATATTTCTCTGACATCCCTTAGTAACAAGGTGTGATTGCTGTTTCCCTGGTGTGTGGGACTGCCAAGCTCGATGCAGAAGAGAGAGAGAGAGAGAGAGATCTGTCTGAACTCTCTCAGTATTATAAACACAGGACTATACTTCCAGATGGAAATGTGAAGTGTAGAGTGCACCATCTGGTGGGAAACATGGCCACTATCTGGTAGAGTGGCCATGTTTCCTACTTTTTAGGGGAATATCCTCGCTTGGATAGGCTGTCAGAACACAGTCCTCTATTTGAAGGGTTGTCAACCCCTATGCCAACAGTTAGCACCTGGACAGTAGACTGAGCAGGCATAGAAGTCTCCTGATGAGTTTTCCCCATTATAGTGAGTTATATTGCATTTCTATTTATAGTAATGGTGTCTAAGTTGAGGGTTGGATATAGTTGTACCTTGAGAAGTTCCATTGAAAGCAGTGGTACCAAGTTAGTTGATGTTAAGTCGAACCAAATTAAGTCCCATTGATTTTAACAGGTCCAATCAAAGTATGACTAAGTCTGGACCCAACAGATATACATCAGATTTGCATAAAATTCACTTATGTAATGTTATGCAAATCTGTGTCCCTTTTCGTCCTCTTTTTTTGATGATGAATAAGCAGCCAACTTTGAGTACCGGTTGTTGTTTTTTTTGTTTTTTTGGTATTGTTTCCTATGTGCAATGTACATTCTTTCTTGTACATTCTTTCTTTAATTAAACATGTCTTTGCTTTGGCATTCATGGGGCTGTATCTTCCTTACAGTTTAAGATAGCATAAAGACCACTTTTTTCATGTGTGTGGAGAGCTTTTGGTTCAGAGCTGGCAATTGCTTGGCCAAAGGTGAGCTACTTGTAGGCTCAAGTTAATCTCTATCCACTACGCATTCAGTTGGTCGCCAGAATCACCTGGTTGTTGAAGAGGAATCCTGGTGGTGGCTCCTTCACCCAGTCAAGGCTGGTGGCTCATATGTAGGTGGGTGGTGAATCTGCTCTGGGTTTTACTCAGAACCAGCCAGAACGCTAAAGGAGCTATCCAAGGTACTTTGCACCTTGGATAGTTCCTTTAGAGTTCTGACTGTTTCTGACTGAAACCTGAAATGGATTTACTATCCCACTGATGTCAGAGCCACCACCCTTTAGCCAGAGCATCAAACTGAGATGTTATAAGGGTTTTGTCTGTTTATACATCTTGCAAGAACACTTCTTATGATACATGGGGTAAAATTAGCAAACATTTATTTTAACTGGCTTTTAGTTAATATATGAAATAAATAAATTCCTGCAGAGGATAACATATACCACTTTTATTTTGGGGGGCCCAGTGTATGTTTAACAAACACATTAGGAGCAACCTAAATACAGATTAGAATAACAATTTCATAACCTCTTATTGTTAGAACTCATCAGCTTACAAAAAAATACCCTTACAAAAAGGGGGAAATAAAGGCACTATGATGATTTTCAGATACAGTTGACAAGATACCATTTAGTAAACTTTTTTTTTTTAACTAACAGTATTCGGGGAAGTTGTATTCAAGGCTGCGTCTAATAATCTCATCAGAATGCAAAAACAGTGACTGTGTTATAAAACCAATGATCTGTTATATTCTGCAAGAATTTACAAAAGCCTAATGTCATTTACTACACCATGAGAACCATAGTTGGATTTAAAAAAAAAAGATTCCAGAAACTGATTACTGCTGACGAAAAAATAAACTGTTTGCTAATGCAAAGCTTTTAAGGTATGACGTTCTTTGCTTACAAAGAAACACGTTGATGTCTTCAGACAGAAATGAAACAGTGGTTTGGAATGAGCATTCAAAGAAATTCAGAACTGTGTTCGTTTCAGAGAATTGATACAATGTAAGGATCCCCCCGCCCCCCGTCTGCAGTTAATGTGTGAAGTACATTATTATATAGCATGTACTGCAGAGAACCCCACAGGCTTTGCAGAGTTTGTTTATTTTGATGAGAAAGATATAGCCACAATATCTTAGGAATGTGTTGGCAAATGATTACAAATGAGATCTTTTGTATATTTTATTAATTTGTTTACCATATTTATAAACCACTTTTCAGTGTAGGTACAAAATGTGGTGTAAGTAATAGTAAGGTATATAAAAATCCAATTAAAATGCTTTGAAACCAGTAAAATCAGAAGCAAGACAATCTCAGTTTCCAAAGGCCTGATAGAATACATATGTCCTAAACTGTTTTTGGAAAGAGGCTAGGGAAGAAAACAAAATGAGGTTCTCAAGAAAGAGACCTCCATGGCTTCAGCAGAGAAGCCCCTGCTCCTGGTAAATTGTGGTCTTATCTTATGAGAAGATGGAACCTGGAGCAGAGTATGATTGGCAGATCTTAAAGCCCTGGAGAAATCACACAGGAAAAGGTGCTCCTTGACGTATCCATGGTCTAGACCATGTAGGACTTTAATGGACAAACCCAGCACTGGGCCTAGAAATAAACTGTTAATCAGGCAGGTGCTTGAGGGCAAGTTTATAATGTTCTCACCAGTTCACCCATCAATAGATGAGCAATGGCATTCTGTACCAGTCGAAGGCTTCTGAACCGCCTTTAAGGGCAGCTTTGCACAGTCATTATAGTAGTCCAGTTTGGAACCCAGTGACATCATCAAGGCAGGCATGACAGTAGCAACCCCTTGTCTTTCAACAGAGGGAGTAACTGCTGAACCAATGAAGCTGGTAAAAAGCATTTTGGGCCACAGCCACTAACTGGAAATCCAAAAGTACTGCTGAGTGTAGAAGAAAGGGTCTATAAGAGAGAAGGTCTTCTCAGTTGTGGCACCCTGTTTATGGAAGGTCCTCCTTGAGGAGGCTCACTTGGCACTTACATTGTTATATTTTCGATGCCATTGAAAACCTTTCTTTTCTCCCAGGCATTTTAGAGTTCAGTTTTAGATTTTATGGCTGCCTTTATATGTTTTGCTCCTGTGGTATGTTAGGTTATACTGTGTTGTGTTGAATTGTATTCATTTAGCTTTTGTAGTGTATTTTATTCTTTTAGATTTTGTAAAATTCTCATGGAACATCTGTTATTGGGCAGATTAAAAAATATAATAAATAAATAAATAAATAAATAACTCTTAAGCTGTGAACCTGCTTCTCATAGGACAACATGATCCCATCAAGACTTGAGCAAGCGTTTCCCCACGTAAATGGTTCACTGGGCAACCCGCTATATCAACTCTGGATTGAGCTTAGGAGAAATAATAAAATAAAACAAAGAAAACTTGTTCAGTGCCCATCATATCTGTTGTCCTTCATCTCTTCTTTATTTTGTGAAACCGGATTGGTTGCTGCCATTGCTGGGCAGTTGCTTTCATACTAACTTCATTAAATTCATGCCAAAACAATCTGAACTGTAAGCCTGGCCTAAACGTCTTTAGGCTTAGAAGACGTTTAGGCCAGGCTTCCTTACTGCATTAGTGCACTGGCTGTGAAGCAGCAGTGAAGAGCTTGTCTGAACACACAAAGAACACTGGATGGCTATAGTCTGGGTCAGCTTGACCTGTGTTTCAAGAGTCAATTGTATATACTCTCAGAGTTTATGTTGTACGGGTTATATCCAATGTTAGCCCCACTTAGAGTAGACCCATTGAAATGAATGGGTCTTAAGTCATGACTAACCACTCATTTCGATAGGACTGCTCTAGGTAGGAGCAACACTGCTAAAACCACATATTTAAAATTCCTTTTATGCTTCTAGCCAGCAAATATTCAGACCCTAAAACCTCCTCCTGTTAAACACATTTCATTGGATCTAGATTTAGCCGTAATTGGAGTAGATGCATTGAAATAAATGGGACTTAGGTTAGTCATGCAGCAACCCATAAAGTATTAGCTATTCCACCCAACTTGGTGTCAACTGAAAAAAATATGAGTCTTTTCTATTCCTTTGTCAGCAACACTGGGCCGAGGACAGAACCATGTGGCACTATACTTGCCACTTCTCTCCAGGATGAGAAATCACCATTGATAAGCACTCTTTGGGCTCAGTCCATCATTCATGGCATCATATCTTCAAGGCAAGGTAACTGTAACACACCCTGTGTGGGCTGTTCTTGTTGACTGCCCAAAAACTTATGGTGTAAGCAGAATATGCAGAACTTGCAGCTCACAGGCTTAATCTGACTAGTGGAAGTTCTGCATTTGGCCCATGGAGCCTCGTTGGTTTTCTCGAGGGGGCAGGGCTTGGTTTCCAAGCCCCACTCTCTGGAGGAAACCTCCTTTGAAAGAATCCCCACTGTTATTTCTAATTGGCAATCAGAGATAACAGTGAGGATGCAGGAAGGTGGCAAGGGACTCAGCTGGTGCTCCTCTCAGCACCAGCTGAGCCCTTTCATGCACAGCACACCACGGCCATGGGAACAACATGTGCTCCACAAAGTTCTGGACTTGGCCAACGTTGGGAGGAGCTGCTAAATCCCTTTCTCCGTGCTTCACCCAGCACAAAGAAAGACAAAATGCCCAGGGATGAAGTGATGTCAGTGGATGTGGTCACACCCACTGACATCATCTGGACCACAGAGCCCCCCCCAATGTAGTTCTGTACCCTGGTATAAAATGTGGCCTCTCATCTTCAGACAGTAGTGAGTTCCTAGGAGTATAAATGCCAGTAGTGGAGTAATAACCCCGTTTCTAAAGTTAGATGTGAATTACTTTGACTAGTACCACCCCATCCTCTCCCACTTCACTTATTTATGCTCAAACAATATAAATCAATGTTAAAAATTTACTAGAGTTTTCATATCGATATTACCTTATATTGCCATTACGGAACAGTTTGTGGCTTTGTGGCTAGCTACCATAACAATAGATGCACAGCCTGGAACCAGTTTTAGTTAATTAGAGTCAATCAATCCAAACTTTGCTAACTTACTCATGTGAAACAATAGTATAATGAACCAAAGTCTGCAAGATGATTGGGAAACACAAATTATTGCACCCTGATAAATTAAATGTGACTATTACAAAACCTTCCTTCTAAATGAATACTCGGAGAGGGAATGTATGGGTGAATAACCATAATTTAAAATAGAGGGGGAAATGTAAAAGCAACTAAAATCCCAATTTGCAATTTTCATTTTTCTTTAAAAGAAATAAAATATCCATATTACCATATATGCAGGATAAAATGTGCATGAAATGGCAGGACTTTGGGGAAAGATTTTTCTTTTTACAGTGCTTTCCAACTGACCCAATACATTTAGATTTCCCTGGATGCAAGAGTTTACATTTTGCTTGTTCTTCATCTTGATGTTGTAAACATCCTCTTGCAGATTGTCCTGTGTTACAAAGTTACATCCAACATACATCAAGATACAGGCCTGGAAATAAGTGTAAGATGGGGATATGGATCAATGACGAGGGTGGAGTACCAGGGTATTCACTTAGGGTGCTTCCAGATGATGGGTTGGGTCCAGATTTAGTCCTGTTTAGAGTAAACACATTGGCCTGGTTCAGACAACACACTAAACCATGCTGCTTAACCACAAAATGGTTAATGGGATGCATTAAGGTCAATGCATTCAATTAACTATTTTGTGGTTAAGCGCATGGTTTAGCATGTTGTCTGAACCAGGCCAGAGAAATCAATGGGACTAGGCCTATACTTTCATTTTGCAATCACATTACCTCACTCATGGAATTTTATGAGGGTTCAGACATCATCATCTTCCACTTGTAACCCTCGCATATTTTCCCACTGTGTTTTCTGTTGCTTTTCTTGCCACAGAAGATTTCTTAAGGAGGAAAAGATGGAATGACCGCACAACGTATTTTGATTGGTAAAGTTATGAGCCATCCATCTGGAAGAACTTTTAGGTTGTCTGCACATGCTAAGATTTCAAAGCCTGTCAACATCTCAGAAGTTCAGGCTTGAAAGTCTCACATTTAATGTGAACTTATCTAATTTCATACTTACAAACCAATATCTGAACCAAAATCTAGTTATTCTTTGAAATTCACACCTGTCTGAATTTTGCAATGGAGTTCTCCAGTCAAAAATGTGTTCAAAATGTGAACATTAAGGAAATGTGAACACAAATGTGTATATTCATGAAAATAACATTATCATGCATTGTATTCAGAAAATTGCTTGCAAAAATGCATATTAGGCAAAATTGCATACAAAAATGCAAATATTTGGAGAAATGCATACAAATGTTGATACAAACTTTAAAAAACAACAACTCAAGTTCAGGACAAACCAAACTTGGGCTGAAAAAACAAGATACTGAGAGAAAGCAAAACTGACAGTTTCATCCATCTGTAGAAGTGTACGGATACAGGAAACCATATATTAGCGTGCAGTTCTAACAGGAAGTAGCACAAAAGCCATAATTTACTCGTGACAGTAAGAATATTTCTACTTCTTGTGGTGTCTTTGTATAGTTTCAGCACAACCAAAAGCAAGCAAGGACTTGGCAGTGACACCTGAGGAGGAGGAGGAGGAGGAGGAGGAGGAGGAGGGTGAAAAGTTAGGGTGACCATATGGAAAGGAGGACAGGGCTCTTGTATCTTTAACAGTTGCATAGAAAAGGGAATTTCAGCAGGTGTCATTTGTATATATGGAGAACCTGGTGAAATTCCCTCTTCATCACAACAGTTAAAGCTGCAGGTCTGGTCACTCTAGTATAGCTCATGAACTTTAACTGTTGTGATAAAGAGGGAATTTCACCAGGTTCTCCATATATACAAATGACACCTGCTGAAATTCCCTTCTCTATGCAACTGTTAAAGATACAGGAGCCCTGTCCTCCTTTTCCTATAGTCACCCTAGAAAAGTACAGCTTTAAATGGGTGTGATAGGGTTCCTGGGGCTCATCTACACCAAGCAGGATATTACACTATGAAAGCAGTATGAAAGTGGTATATAAAAGGTAGAAGCCACACCAAGCAGGATATTGCACTGTGAAAGTGGTATATGGTATGTGTCAATGGGCCCCACCAGTTGTCAGTGCACTTCAATACCGCTGTAAAGCAGTAGTGTGACTCCTGCCTCTTATATACCACTGTCATACCACTTTCATTGTACAATATCCTGCTTGGTGTAGATTAGGCCTTGGGCACTATAGGCTGTTGGGTGTCCTGGGTCTTGACTGCTGTAGATAATGTGAGGATCCACTATCATGTATTCATTTAGCTTATAAACCCATCTAATTTGTTTTGGCTTTATTTATTATGTTTATATCTTACATGTTGTCTAAGGAGCTTAAGGTGGCATATTACAACTCCTCTACCCACCCATTTAATCCTCACAACAGCTCTGTGATGTAGATTAGAAGGAGAGAAGGCAACTGGCAAGGTCACCCAGTGAACTTCATGGTTGAGTAAAGATTCGGACCTGGATTTTGCCAGTCCTAACCCAGCACCATAACCATTACCACATTGGCTTCTCCCAGAACAGCAATCTCCCTAAGGATCACAAATTGCAGCAAGGAAGGGCTGGGTCACTTTTACAGGTTCTGGGAAAGCAGTAGGCTAAACTTGAAATTATTATGCAACATTGAATTTGGACAATACAGTTTTAACAGTCTCAGAGAGAACAGTAGCTCTGAAAATCTCTCGGATGGGAACTGATGTGAATCGAGATATTTTCCAGGATATGTCTCTGATGGAATGAGCCTTAATGTGACCTTTCAAGTTAATTCTTTTAAAGAATAAAAAGATATTAAATCAACTGTTTTGATATGGCTGTTGTAGGCACAATTTGACCTAAAGCTGCTCATGAATAACATTTCATCCTCTGCTTTCCATGCACCAGTGACTCCATATTGTTTAAAAACATGCACACGCACACACCACCAAACACAATGGGTCCCAATTTTCTGGCACCCATTCAAAGACCCATATCAGCAGTGGGATACATGAGAAGGCATTGTTTCCTAACAGAACATATAAGAGCATGAACCAGAAATGGAGGTAACAAAAGGGAGGTAAATGTGTTTTGCCTAGATTCCCTTAGAATTGTTAAGTAAATCCTCACAAAATAGTGAGAAGCATTCACATTTACAGCCCAAGACATTTTCCTACCTGAGGTGGAACAGGAAGTCATGGTGCGTAGTGCCTATGGCCAGCCAAATTATTCTGGCATCTGGGGCAGAAAAGCACACAAGCTCCTCTCCTCCCTGCCAGTAAAAATACAACAATAACACATTAAATAACTAACAATTTGTTGCCCTTCTATGGCATCCAAAATCAGCTGTGCGAGGTACCCATCTTACTCTGCCTAATCACTTTGGGCTGGACATTGGGGCTGATGTCCATGGTTCCCACAGCCCAGAGGGTGCCCAAATAACCATCCAAAGAGCAGCAGGTGATGGGGGCAGTGGGAAACAGGTCCTAGGTTAATACTTGAGCTGAAATGGGTATGCCAAGTCTCACCAGAGATGACACAGCAACTTTTCTCCTAATTTTAAAGCATTTTAGAGTTAAGGGGCAGCCTAGTGGGCATGTACAGGGTTACAGATGTTCATTTGATTATTTTTACTTTAAAAATATATTATCTTTCTTTACAACAAAATGGTGTGTCTTCCAAAGTAAGTATGTTTAGCATCAGGGCAGCAGAAGCAACCTCCATTTTACTCCTGTTGTCATGACATTGCTATTGTTTAAGTGAGTTTGAGATGCACGTGCTCACAGTAGTTTTCCTTTTTTTTTTTTAATGAGGGTTGGCAAGCAGGAGTTTTCTCTCTCTCTCAAACATGTCATGAATGTAGAACCAATTGTGAAGCATGGAATGGTGGAGAGAAGAGAAATATTAGTTGTGGGCTTTGCAACTGTAGTACACATGGCAGTCTAAGACCGTAATCAGACGGGTGTTTTATTGCACACTTGTTATTTCCCACTTACAGATGTCCGTGTGTCCTTTTAACAATGATCTCTGCCTCCCATGCATCTTCCGCTCCTTCTTTCCTTCTTTTCATCACAAAATAGACCCCTTTGAATCCAATTTTTTTTTTTAAAAAAAATGGAATGTGCCACCATTTCCGGTTGTGTGCAAGAAAAGTGGTGCCATAAAAATGGCCACCGAATGGGCCACATGGTCTTTGTTTACTTCATCTTTCTTCCCCTGTGTGAAGATAGAGGAAGTATTGTGGGACAGAAGTAGGGGGGAACGTCAGTAAGGAAATGTGATTTCCCCCATGTGATAACGCTCTAAAGGGCTCCACTGTAAGATCACTAAATCCAGGGTCTAAAGCAGGGGCGCAGAACCTCAGGCCTGGGGGCCAAGTCCATCCCTCTAGGGGTCTCAAACATGCCCTCTAGGGCTCACCAAAAGGCACCAACCCTTCTCCTGGCCCCATCCCCTTTCCTTGGGCCCCCATTTTTGGTAGTTTCCTGTTGTTTGAGCATTCCTTCCCCCCCTTCTAAAAGTTTGAAATGCTACTCCTAGTTACTGGACAGATAAAATATGCTGTTACTTTGGTTTGTTTTTGGTCCCGCCCCTCTTGCCTTTGGCCACGCCTACCCTTGCAATGCACCCTCCAGAGCTTTGCTGAAATGGAATTCAGGGGATTGGAAAATTCTGCAGTGCTGGTCTAAAATCACCTAGCTGAACCACTCTGTCTCATGGTAGAGCCAGCCCCGATAACCAGAAGTTATCTACTGGCTAGTTTTATAAAAAAGAAAAAAATGGGGTGGGGGAGAAAAAGCTGTTGCTGGGGATTATATCAATAAGATACTTTTAAAAATGGAGCAGAGAAAGCATTACACAGCCATGCAGAGCAATCCTGTGCATTACTCCCATTAACACTCATTCCCAGGTAATTCTGCATAGGGTGGCAGCCTTAATTTGATGGACTAAAAGCTTCTTAGAGAAATAATTGCTGTTTTCCCTCTGAAAATATAAAAATATAAAATCAAGGGATGGACAAACATGTCTATTTCCACCCTATGTCATGTGTGCCTGTTTATGTTTTTTTTTTAATCCACAATTCTGTTCTGTTACATTTCTGCATCAATTTATGAATTTTTGTTAAAAAATGCTCACAAAATAGATATTTTAAATATGCATTTCAATGTGTATTACCTTTCAGAATACATATTTAACTGCAATCTTTTACATGGCCAGTAAGGCTGGCATTAAGAGGGTAGACGCAGTCAGGCCACACCCCAGTAGCGGACCATTGATGAGCCCCCTGAACTTGCTGCTCCTCTTCACCATGGCAACCTGCTTGTTTACCTGCCTCTTGCTCTGCAGAAGGAGAGCAATAGATGCCACGGCCTACTTGCTCACTGGCTCTATGTCTGTTGAGAAGCAAGTGGTAGCCATGATGAGAAAGAGGAGGAGGAGCAAGATCAGCCCTGGATTAACCTTTAAGCAATGTAAGCACGTGTCTAGGGCACCAAGGGAAGGGGGCACCACACAGTACTGGTACCATAGTTGTAGCCATCTAATTTTAAGGAATTCCAGATCCATAGAAAGGGCTGAGCATTAATCTAACAGTGATGAAAATTTGAATTCCCCCCCCCCCCCCGTTGCCCTAGTTATAAGTAAGTAATTGGCTTATATTGCTTGCTGCTACTTAGTGTTAAATAAATATAATAAAAACAGTTTATATTTAATGTAGTTGTGCGTTCTAGTGTGGGGGATGCCCTTGAAGAAAACTGAGTTTATAATGTCTTATTTTACCATCAGCACTTATTGAGTCTTCATGTCTTGCCAGCTAAGCAATGGAAGGGCCAAGGGGGCACCATTATTGGGCTGTGCTTCGGGCATCAGCCGGCCGGCCCTGGCAGCTGGTGACAAGGGCAATGAGAAGGCAGACTCACTGAGGGAGGGCCCCCATTGTGGGTGTCTTGCCCAAGGGCCTTCAAAAACCTGGAGCCAGCACTGATGCTCCTTCTCCTTTTTTGGATTGTTCGCCCTTCCCCTGTCAAATGGACCAATACAGCTGCCTGGCATGTTTGTTGGTTATTCACAGTTATGTCCTGAAGCACACATATGCCCTTTACGACTTTTCGACCTTCCCCCTGGTCAGCCACACACTAGATAATAATGGGACCTCCTCTGGAGTTACATCACAAGAGAGGGGTGGGATAATTCCTATGAGCAGGTGTTTTGCTGTGTGAGTACTTCACAAAAGTATGCCTTTACTTGGGGTCCTCACCAGACCTGCACCTAGTTTATTTTATTCCACTGATGCTGATGAATTAAACAAATACTCTGCACCCTCCTTGGTGTCTAATTTATATGCTAATTTACAATCTGCACACCAGGAACTGAGCCAGAGACCATTCTTCTCCCTTTCCCTCCTCCTCCTCCTCCTCCTCCTCCACCTCCTCCTTCTTCTAACACATGGCTCAAATGCATTTGCAGAAGGACAATTGCTAAGAAAACATGGGAAGGTCCTCCTCTTGCTCGCACAAACTACACAATATTGTGCTAATACCCTTTAATCTAGGGTGACCATATACATGGAGAACCTGGGGAAATTTCCTCTTCATCACAACAGTTAAAGCTGCAGGTGCCCTGCCCTCTTTTAAATCTGGTCACTCTGGTATAGCTCCTGCAGCTTTAACTGTTGTGATGAAGAGGAAATTTCACCAGGTTCTCCATGTATACAAATGACACCTGCTGAAATTCTCTTGTCTATACAACTGTTAAAGATACAGGAGCCCTGTCCTCCTTTTCATATGGTCACCCTATTTAATCTCTACTCCCAAATGTATGGATATGGCTGTAGTTACTCGGTCACTATGCGAATGCACTCCAGACTTGCTCAGAGACACTCTTCACTTCTACTATTTCACACATTGATATTAAAAATATGTTCTAGGACTGAACCCTGGCTCAAAATAAGCTTTGCTTCTGACCATGTATACTTCTTTGGAAGCAAATTCCACAGAAATGAAGAGGCTTACTTCGTAGTAGCAATATTTAAGTCCAGGGTTTCAAAATGAGTTTACCAAGTCCTTAATTAGTATTGCACAACTCAAACGTTTCTTTAAGAAATACTCTATGATCCCCTCCCTCCCCAGTATTAATAAAATAAAAATAGACTGGATGTTTTTGCTCAGACTGGAAGCTACTGCCATGGGAGTTAAAAAAAAATACACACACTCCAAAATGACCTCTAGCAGCCAGCAAATAATGACCACTGTACGTGAATTTGGGATTTATATCCCACCACTGATCATGTTTTCATGTTCCCCTCCACTATACAGGTCAAGTACAGTTAGAGGTATTATATAGAGTAAACAAGTAATTGTGAATTATGGGGCTATGATTCTATCATTAGGATTTGGTGAAACTATAAACCACACATTCTGAATCCTGGATTTATGCAGAACTGCTCCTCATGATTGCTGTCTTTGTCCCTTGGACCTGGAGTTCCTTGGAACTCTAGTTTCCGGCCCCAAAATGTGTAATATTGAGTTGAGATAAAAACTAATATATATGACTAAAATCCCCCTTTTTATGGTCACTCTAAATGCTTGTTCATTTGCACCATCAGAAAAAAAATGCTACGGGGAGAATTGTAGCCATTTTCCTTTCACCTGATCTCTCTCTCTCTCTCTCTCTCTCTCTCTCTCTCTCTCTCTGGGCGGTTCACAAAAATTAAAACCGTAATAAAACAACCAACAGATTAAAAGCACAAATACAAAATACAGTATAAAAAGCACAACCAGGATAAAACCACGGAGCAAAATTGATATAAGATTAAAATACAGAGTTAAAACAGTAAAATTTAAATTTAAGTTAAAATTAAGTGTTAAAATACTGAGAGAATAAAAAGGTCTTCAGCTGGCGACGAAAGCAGTACAGTGTATGCGCCAGGCGGCGTCTCTCTCTCTGTCTGACACACACATGCACACATTCAAGACATCTTAAAAGTGCAGATCCCACATGAGGTCTTGGGCATGTCTGTGATTAGAGTCCCAGGAATACATACCAATAGCATCATTGCCAGAAGCAATGTCCAGTTTACTTGTTCTGGAGTTCCTTCTCTATCTTGTTCTAGCTATCATTGCCTTGGGAAATGCCATGGCATAATGGCAGTTTCAGGTTGTTGTCCAGTATGCTCTCCTGACCATGACACCTTTCAACAGTTGATCTGTAGGTCCTGTTGGGAATGGCAAAAGCCCCTTCCTGGAAATTGGGCTACATATGGACCTCATTACTGATGAAGGTAAACAACAGCCCTTTGAAGCATTATTTTTTAGTTTAACATGTGAAGCATTTAAAAAAAGAAGAGTATTACATGACATTGGATTGTCCAGGTATCTGTAGTCCATACACTATTAAAAGGACATTCCTATCTGAAAGTGGAGTATTCCAGTCTGTGATATAGCTAATGTCCTGCTGGGTTCCTGCGTTTTCCTCCTTTCCATCATCCCAACAACGAAACTATTTCCCTCCCATTATGGACAATGGGTGCAAAATTGATTTATGCCAGCCCTGAGTCAGGGGCATGGTTAGAAGCCAGTAAAGCTTTGGATCCTATGGATCCATGGCCTTCCCCAATCAGCCTCCTTTTCATCTCTCCCAACTTTGGAGGTCCGATGTTGTGGAGGTGAATAAAGCAGAAGTATACACATGAGCTGGAAGGGAAGACCGGAATTCAGATCCTCTCCTCCAAGGTCAGAGCTTTTGCTCCTGCCTGAGGCGGTGGGGGTGGGAACCAGTCTGCTGTCCCAGAAACCATACGATTGCACCATTAGTGTTTCTGTGATCATATATTTCTTCACTAACTGCCAAAACCATGTCTTGATATTTTCACTGTATGAATCTTTGCAAATGCATAACTGATGCAGACTACATTCTTATAAAGTATAATAATGGGTTGTCATTAGGGGTGTGCACAGACCCCCCGCTCCGCCCTGCGGGCCAATCCGAAAATTTCGGATCGGCCCACTCCTCTCCGCGCCGCTCCGCCCATACTCCGCTCCTCTTCGCCGCAGAGCTCCGGCTCCGAATCGGAGCTCCGCAGTGGAGGGGAGTGGCGCCAGGTAAGGCCGGGAGAGGAGGGCGGGGGGGTTACCGGGCCCTGCCGCTGTTGCCGCCCGTGTGGTGACGGCGGCAGAGCCCGATAAGGGACCAAGGGGGAGGGGGGCCTTACCTGCCTCCGTCCGCGGTCCGTCAGCTTCTTCAATTGAGCTCGCGGTTCAACCAGGAAGTCTGGGCTGCAAGTGCGGCCTAGACTTCCTGGTTGAACCGCGGGCTCAATTGAAGAAGCCGACGGACCGCGGACGGAGGCAGGTAAGGGAGAGGAGGGGGGGTTACTGGGCCCTGCCGCTGTCGCTGCATGGGCGACAGCGGCAGTGCCCGGTAAACCCCACTTACCTTTCCGGCGGAGCTCCAGATCGAGGCGAAGGTACCGCCTTCACCTCGATCCTCTTCGCCACGCTCCGCCGGCCCCCCAATCCTCTTCGCCTCCACCTTAAGGGGAGGCGAAGCACCCCGCTCCGCTTCTAATTCGCTGGTCCGATTAGAAGCGGAGCACATCCCTAGTTGTCATGTATCATGATTGCATTTTTATTTTATTTTATTAGAAATATTTTATCATAGCCATATTTGTTATATATTCAGTTGCATTTGTTAGGAACAACAGATTTAAAATAATATTTTAGCATCAGTGTATTCTCTCTAACAGTTTGGTGAAATCAAAACAAAGCATTCACCCTTGTTGACTCACTATCACGACATGTTGAT
Organism: Elgaria multicarinata webbii; assembly: GCF_023053635.1. Classification (NCBI taxonomy): domain Eukaryota; kingdom Metazoa; phylum Chordata; class Lepidosauria; order Squamata; family Anguidae; genus Elgaria; species Elgaria multicarinata. The sequence continues at coordinate 62,531,157 of NC_086177.1, forward strand.
AGGAAGAGCAAATATCTGCTTGTCATCCCAACATGAAAAGTATGTTGCTATGAAGAACCTCAATGGTGGGCCTTCTCTGTAGCGGCACCCACCCTCTGGAAAACCCTCCTTCGTGCGGTTCGGTAGGCGGAAAATGTAATAACTTTTAAATGCTTCCTAAAAACATATTTTTTAAAACAAGCCTTCCCTGGACTGTAATTTATTCTGGTTTTATGTGATTTTAACATTTTAATCTGGATTTTATGGTGTTAGTTGTAAACTGCCCAGAGAGCTTAGGCTGTTGGGCAGTACTAATATGTAATAAATAAATAAATAAATAAATATCACCTCAATGTACCTAAAGAATTAAAATACTTCTTCCTCCCAAGGCTGCTAACATTTGTATTGGCATGTTTTCCTAAGTTTTCACTTGGGTGGGGTTGAAAAGCCACTAAGAGGTCTGGGTCAGCAAAACTCAATGTGTGATTTTCTTGGCTTCCACCTTTCACCTAACAAATTTTATGGGGTTCCAGATCCAGATCACTGTTGATGGGAAGAAAGGAAACTGAAAGAAGATCAGAGCCCTGCATGAGCAAGAGTGCAAAAAGTGCAAAAGTGCAAAAGTGCAAAAAGGTTTCAAGACACCTCTACGTCCCATTTGGTTCTTTCATGGAATATGCACAATAGATTGGGATCTATTTTAGCAAAAACAAAATAAATAAGACTAAATTATCGTCTGGGGGGTTAAACAGTACCAAGAATTGTTTGCCCCTAAGGGCCTTTCAGACACAGTGCCTCACCTATGGAATGCCCTTGCTAGGAAACCTCATCTGGAATCAATATTGCTATATTCCTGGCATCAAGGGAAAACCTTTTTTATTTATTGAATTCTAGGCTTTTAGAAATCGTGTTGATTGTTCTATTCTGTTAGTTTTTAGTTTTTATTCTAGTTGTGTATAGCACCCTGGAACCAATTCCACTGAAGGGTGATGTAAACATAATTTAAACCCATTATAAAAATGCACATGCATGTGTTCATTATTATTTACTACATTTTAGACCACTCAATAACTGAGCCAGTGTGTTGTAGCGGCTAAAGTGTTGGTCTGGGAGTTGGGAGATCTAGGTTCTAATCCCCACTCGGCCATCGAAACTCACTGGGTGACTTTGGGCCAGTCACAGAGTCTCAGCCCAACCTACCTCACAGGATTGTTCTTGTGGGGATAAAAATGGAGAGGAAGATTATGTACGCCGCCTTGGGTTCCTTGGAGGATAAAGGGTGGGATATAAATGCAACAATACATAATAAATAAAAAAGTTCTCTGGGAGATGTATAGATAAATTAAAAGCATACAATGTAAGATT